>NC_048581.1:21328992-21666492 GCF_013265735.2 Oncorhynchus mykiss | reverse complement strand
GTTGGATGGAGAGCATTTGTGAACAGCAGTTCTCAGTTCTTTCCACAGATTCTCGATTGGATTCAGGTCTGGACTTTGACTTGGCCATTCTAACACCTGCATATGTTTATTTTTGAACCATTCCATTGTAGATTTTGCTTTATGTTTTGGATCATTGTCTTGTTGGAAGACAAATCTCCGTCCCAGTCTCAGGTCTTTTGCAGACTCCATCAGGTTTTCTTCCAGAATGGTCCTGTATTTGGCTCCATCCATCTTCCCATCAATTTTAACCATCTTCCCTGTCCCTGCTGAAGAAAAGCAGGCCCAAACCATGATGCTGCCACCACCATGTTTGACAGTGGGGATGGTGTGTTCAGGGTGATGAGCTGTGTTGCTTTTACGCCAAACATAACGTTTTGCATTGTTGCCAAAAAGTTCCATTTTGGTTTCATCTGACCAGAGCACCTTCTTCCACATGTTTGGTGTGTCTCCCAGGTGGCTTGTGGCAAACTTTAAACAACACTTTTTATGGATATCTTTAAGAAATGGCTTTCTTCTTGCCACTCTTCCATAGAGGCAAGATTTGTGCAATATACGACTGATTGTTGTCCTATGGACAGAGTCTCCCACCTCAGCTGTAGATCTCTGCAGTTCATCCAGAGTGATCATGGGCCTCTTGGCTGCATCTCTGATCAATCTTCTCCTTGTATGAGCTGAAAGTTTAGAGGGACGGCCAGGTCTTGGTAGATTTGCAGTGGTCTGATACTCCTTCCATTTCAATATTATCGCTTGCACAGTGCTCCTTGGGATGTTTAAAGCTTGGGAAATCTTTTTGTATCCAAATCTGGCTTTAAACTTCTTCACAACAGTATCTCGGACCTGCCTGGTGTGTTCCTTGTTCTTCATGATGCTCTCTGCACTTTTAACGGACCTCTGAGACTATCACAGTGCAGGTGCATTTATACGGAGACTTGATTACACACAGGTGGATTGTATTTATCATCATTAGTCATTTAGGTCAACATTGGATCATTCAGAGATCCTCACTGAACTTCTGGAGAGAGTTTGCTGCACTGAAAGTAAAGGGGCTGAATAATTGTATAAAAAATAAATGTCGTTCCACTTCATGATTGCGTCCCACTTGTTGTTGATCCTTCACAAAAAAAGGCAGTTTTATATCTTTATGTTTGAAGCCTGAAAAGGTCGCAAAGTTCAAGGGGGCCGAATACTTTCGCAAGGTACTGTAGATGGCCTCTATGACTGGACCACCACTGGATTAGAACTATAAAGCCTCTACGACTGGACCACCACTGGATTAGAACTATAAAGCCTCTATGACTGGACCACCACTGGATTAGAACTCTAAAGCCTCTATGACTGGACCACCACTGAATTAGAACTATAAAGCCTCTATGACTGGACCACCACTGGATTAGAACTATAAAGCCTCTATGATTGGACCACCACTGGATTAGAACTCTAAAGCCTCTATGACTGGACCACCACTGGATTAGAACTATAAAGCCTCTATGACTGGACCACCACTGGATTAGAACTATAAAGCCTCTATGACTGGACCACCACTGGATTAGAACTATAAAGCCTCTATGACTGGACAACCACTGGATTAGAACTATAAAGCCTCTATGTCTGGACCACCACTGGATTAGAACTATAAAGCCTCTATGACTGGACCACCACTGGATTAGAACTATAAAGCCTCTATGACTGGACCACCACTGGATTAGAACTATAAAGCCTCTATGACTGGACCACCACTGGATTAGAACTATAAAGCCTCTATGACTGGACCACCACTGGATTAAAACTATAAAGCCTCTATGACTGGACCACCACTGGATTAGAACTATAAAGCCTCTATGACTGGACCACCACTGGATTAGAACTATAAAGCCTCTATGTCTGGACCACCACTGGATTAGAACTATAAAGCCTCTATGACTGGACCACCACTGGATTAGAACTATAAAGCCTCTATGACTGGACCACCACTGGATTAGAACTATAAAGCCTCTATGTCTGGACCACCACTGGATTAGAACTATAAATACTCTATGACTGGACCACCACTGGATTAGAACTATAAAGCCTCTATGACTGGACCACCACTGGATTAGAACTATAAAGCCTCTATGACTGGACCACCACTGGATTAGAACTATAAAGCCTCTACGACTGGACAACCACTGGATTAGAACTATAAAGCCTCTATGACTGGACCACCACTGGATTAGAACTATAAAGCCTCTATGACTGGACCACCACTGGATTAGAACTATAAAGCCTCTATGACTGGACCACCACTGGATTAGAACTATAAAGCCTCTATGACTGGACAACCACTGGATTAGAACTATAAAGCCTCTATGACTGGACCACCACTGGATTAGAACTATAAAGCCTCTACGACTGGACCTCCACTGGATTAAAACTATAAAGCCTCTATGTCTGGACAACCACTGGATTAAAACTATAAAGCCTCCATGACTGGACCACCACTGGATAGCCATGAGGTTATATGTTCTATACAGTCTGGCACCTCCTGGTCATCACTCATTTCTATACTGCACCTATATATCTCTGTCTATGTATTCTCAGTTTGACAGCTAATGTTAACAGCCATGCAAAAAACAACACTTGATACAGATAACTTTTCCTCATTCAAACCCAGAGACAGACTGTACTACTTTTGTCTGGCAAGATGTCTTTCTGGCAAGGTGGAGGGATGGGGGGGGGGGGGGGGATTAATTTTAGCCTACCCCCTGAGGACACTAGTTATGACCTGCTTCCCCCTCACCACCACCCTCCCAGTCTCGTTACCCTCCAACCCCACCCAACCCCTCCCCACCTCAGTGGTCATGGGTAATTAATTAGCAAGCTGTTCCCAGCAGAGGGCCAAATGAAAGCAAGCTCAGTGATACAGTCAGGGGGGGGGGGGGGGGGGGGGGGGACACTCAGACTCAGGAGGCAGGTCCACTTCACACAGTAGTTAGGGACACTCAGACTCAGGAGTCTCCTGCACTGTGAGCCGCAATAATATTTTAGCCCACTGAGCTAAATTCTTGGCAGTAGCATGGGGAATCGATCCAAATGTTCAGGTTTCAACCAAAGGGACTTATCACACAAGCCAGCTCTGATACACTAATTACAATATTATCTTTCTGGGGCCAAATGTATTTAAGAAAAGTATTTAAAAAAACAAGGGTTAGAACTGGTTCAGGGAACAGAACCGAAAACCGTAAAATAACTAAATCATTTGAAGAGCAGAACCCATACTGAAAAAGAAAGTGATCTATAGTGTTGGGGACTGGTTAATAACGTTCTTTCATGTTCCAGATATTTTTTACCAGTCCCCAAAAAATCACAACAAAGCGCCTATGCAAAGCCCTCACTCTCACTCAGAAACCTATTCCAGCGTCTGCCTGCCAGCTGATTTTTTTTTTACAGTGGGTGTGTATGTAGGCTACCTGCCCCTCCCTTCTGAAGCATAGGTTACTGTAGCCTTCTGACGACGTTACAAAGGTTACTGTAGTCTAGTGACAACATTACATAGGTTACTGTAGTCTACTGACAACATTACATAGGTTACTGTAGTCTACTGACGACATTACATAGGTTACTGTAGCCTACTGACGACATTACATAGGTTACTGTAGCCTACTGACGACATTACATAGGTTACTGTAGCCTACTGATGACATTACATAGGTTACTGTAGCCTACTGACGACATTACATGGGTTACTGTAGCCTACTGACATAGTTACATAGATCACTGTAGCCTACTGACGACATTACAAGCGTAATTCAGAAATTAGGGAGAGATGGTTAATTAGAGAAGAAAGGATGGATTTTTCAATGCCAGTTAAGGATACAATAGTTATCACCTTTTCACGTTGGATTTAGTAAATACATTAGATAAGACGATGTTTTTAATTCTAGTGCTGTTCTGTACACACAAGCTCGTTAGCTAGCTAGCTGGCTCTGGTACCAACATTAAACCAACTCGGAAGTTCAAAGACATTCAAAGTTCCTCCATAGAAGCCACTCCACCGTAGGTATAATTCTGTGGGCTTAATTCAGATAATACATGTCATAACATGATGCTCAGAACTTCAAGGCAAGCTTCCTACATCCTCCTTCCTCACCCTGAAAACGTCAGTTGCATCTCCCGCCCTACACTGTGACTGGCAGCACAGTATGTGTGTTCGTCTTTCATTATGATTAAACCATACTGTTACGGCAAAATACAATTTGTTATTGACGACTTTCCTATACAGATGTAATCGCTTACCCGCTCCACACCAAGCTATTCTATATGCACTGATTGGTGAAGTAATATAATGTCGAGCTAAATGTAAAATAAAATGGATGTTTCAGAGGTTTAAAAAGGAACCGAAAAACCGTTGCTTTTTGGGGGTTCAAACTGGTTCAGAACTTTATTTTGCTAGTGGGAACAGTGGAACAGAATGAAAAAATGATGGTTCTGTTCACAACAAAACAATTGGAAAATAACTTTGGTTCCTACCCCTGATTTCAAGTGTTCTATAAATTAGCTATACTCCTGGTTTGGTTAGTAAACCTCTTGTATATAGTGACCATTGCACACTGCTAACTTGAGTACAATGGAATCACCCACAGCATACTAACGGTCACATTGGTTCTTTGTGTTCTTTTCTGGATAGGTCCCTTGGGGAAAGAGTTTGTCACGGAGGTTTGAAACTACAAAGGAGTATCATGCTTTATCTTCATGGCATGTACTCTACTGTAGCCTGGTTAGATCACACTCCATCTACGAATCTCTTTCACCCTCTTTATCTCCTCCGTTAAATGTATCATTATCCTCTCACTATCGTTCCTTCTCTGAAGAGTCACCTGCACAACACATGATGATCCCAATTCTTCTCTTTTCTCTCTCTCTCATTTGTAATTCATCAAATGTTACTTCCCTTATTCCTTCAACCTGTTCTGGTATCATAACCTCCCTCCGTCACTCTTTCTCTCTCATCTCTCTCATCTCCATACCGCCACCCCTCTCTCGACGAGCCACACTCCCCTTGTGTTCTGCCTCCCTGTCTCTGAAAAACCTGACTCTCTCTACCCCCTCTCCATTTCTCTTTCTCTCCCTCTTCACCTCTCTCTCTCCCTTCTCTTTCTCTCTCTCTCCCTTCTCTTTCTCTCCCTCTTCACCTCTCTCTCTCCCAGCTCTTTCTCTCTCTCTCTCCCTTCTCTTTCTCTCCCTCTTCACCTCTCTCCCTCCCAGCTCTTTCTCTCTCTCTCTCTCCCTTCTCGCTGTAACTCTGTCTGCCTGTCAAAAAGCGTCTTCAAAAGAGGTTCCGTCGGCGTGACAGGGAACAGTGACAACTTCAACAACAAGAAATGTTCGCACAGCATCTACACATTCTGATCATATAACCAACTAGACTCTCAGTGTGCTGCATTGACTCAAGTCAAGAGAAGCCAAGCTATTTCAATGGAGACATTTCTCTATCCAAAAGCAGTATACACCTAGCCTATCAATTTTATCCAAGCACCTAGACTAGGGTTGTGTCTCAAATGACACCATATTCCCTGTTTAGTGCACTTCCTTTTGGTCAAAAGTAGTGCATTACATAGGGAATAGAATGCCATTTGGGACACGGAGGAGGATGAAGATATCAGGTAGCCTATTAAGGGGAATAGGTATCGAAGGGGCAATTCAAGGCATGCTGATGAGTTGAGCTGATACGGCACTCTAAGAATCTACGACGACCAAGACATTCCGATCATGTCATTTACAGAACAAACCGCCAAAGAGAGGGGATCAGTAACCAACCGATTAGACTCTCACTGTGCTGCATTGACTCAAGTCAAAAGAAGTGGTCCTCTGTAGCTCAGTTGGTAGAGCATGGACAGTGGGTTCGATTCCCAGGGCCACCGGTACGTAAAATGTATGCAAGCATGACTAAGTCGCTTTGGATAAACGTGTCTGCTAAACGGCATATATTATTATATTAAGAAGCCAGGATATTTCAGTGAAGATGCATTTTTTCTATTCAAAGTCCCTATCCTATAAATTGTATCAAAACACCTACACTAGAAGTATATTTGGTTGCCTGTTAAGAGGGATACGTGTTGAAGGAATGCTGATATGAGTGAGAGCGTGAGAAAGAATGGCCCTCTAAGAAGCTACAGTATGTGGGCTGCAGCAGTATCACAGTGATGGGGCCCATCTATGCTATTCTTAGACCTTCCATCCTCCCTTCAAAGACAGTCACACATGACTTGGTGGGGAAAAAAGAGAGAGAGGTAGAAAAAGAGAGACATTTGGAATGCTTATTTTCATCACAGAGAAGCAAGCGGTGAGTGGGTGGGAGTCAGATGATCGTCACTTATTAGAGCGACAGTTAGGTAGGGCATACATTTTCGTCATCGACGATGGGTCAATCCACTGATGGTCGTTCGGGAAAAGTCTATACTTGGGAGATGGTGATGCATTACAGGTTCAAAGAGGAATGAGAAGAGGACCAGAAAAAGTCTAGAGTAAGAAAATAACTATTTAAATGTTTTTAACTTTGACCACAAGGAATACTTGTACATCTCTCTCTCTCTCTCACACAAACAAACCAACACGCACACACACACACTGTCCGATACATTCAGTACACACAAAAACCTGTCAGCCTGCACTTCGAGTCCCCTTAATCCTTTAATGACTCCATCAATATTTGTAAAGCCAGTCAAATGAAGCCAGAAGCCAATAGAGTTGCCTGCCAGGTCGTCAGTCTGTGGCCATGATGCACTGCTGCCACTCTCTCAACACACGCACACACACACACACACACACACACACACACACACACACTCTGGTCACAATCTACTGATCACAGAAGGGGGCTGCCACACCACTAAGCCCGGCAAGAGAACAAGAGAACATGTAATCCACCACAAACCAAACCAGCTCCACAAACAAGCTCCTTCTGGGTCGCACGCTCCCGTTCCCAATCTGTCTGTGTCCCAAATGGCAGCCTATTCCCTATTTAGTGCAATATTTTTGCCCCATAGGGCTCTGGTTAAAAGTAGTGCCCATTATAAGGAATAGGATGTCATTTGAGACGTAACCTCTGTCTGAGATCTCCATCCTCAGTCAGATAAAGGACCCTTTCACTCGCTCTGGGTTTCATTCAGTCTGTCTGTCTCTCCCTGCCCCTCTCAAGTCAAGGGCTTCATTGGCATGGGAAACATACTGTATGTTAACATTGCCAAAGCATGTGAACTAGATAATAAACAAAAGTCAAATAAACAACAAAAATGAACGGTAAACAGTTCCAAAATACATTTAAAATGTCATATTATGTCTATATATAGTGTTGTAACGATGTGCAAATGGTTAAAGTACAAAAGGGAAAATAAATAAACATAAATATAGGTTGTATTTACAATGGTGTTTGTTCTTCACTGGTTGCCCTTTTCTTGTTGCAACAGGTCACAAATCTGCTTTGATGGCACACTGTGGAATTTCACCCAGTAGATATCAGAGTTGATCAAAATTGGGCCTCTCTCTCTCTCTCTCTCTCTCTCTCTCTCTCTCTCTCTCTCTCTCTGTCTGTCTGTCTGTCTGTCTGTCTGTCTGTCTGTCTGTCTGTCTGTCTGTCTGTCTGTCTGTCTGTCTGTCTGTCTGTCTGTCTGTCTGTCTGTCTGTCTGTGTCTGTCTGTCTGTCTGTCTGTCTGTCTGTCTGTCTGTCTGATTACCTTTCTGCTTCCCTGTCCATCTCTCTCCTGCGCTCTGTCTCACTTCCAGTCTCTACATCCACTATTAGATAAACCTGTCTCTGTGTCTCACTTCCAGTCTCTACATCCACTATTAGATAAACCTGTCTCTGTGTCCCCCCCCCCCAGCTCTCTTTCACTTCCAGTTTTCCATCCACTTTTAGTTCCCTCTACGCCCACCCCAGGGAGAGAGAGAGGAAGACAATTAGTCCTTTCTTCCTCTACGCTCTCCTAACTCTTTCTTCCTTCATCCTCCATTCTCACCCTTTATCCGTTTCTAGTTTCATTCTCTACTTCACGCTTTTCTCTCCATCTCGCTGGTACTGAAAACAAATGGTTCTCGATTTAAATAACAAACCCGAAAATGTGCAATGACTGTCTGTGCGTACTAAATGGAGTACAAAAAGGAACAACATTGGTTACTAACGGCCTAAAGAGGGGACTTTGGTTTTACTGGTCATATTAGATCATTACTGTTCACAAAAGACATGTAAATAAGCCCTTTCAAAGGCAGACAGTTACACATTCAGCCTCATGTGGATATTGTATCACACATAAACAAACGGAAGGCTTTTCAATCAAACCTGCATTGTGATATTTAGGCAGTAGCTCTTTTTATTCAAAAACCACCACTACTACCAGGTACATTCCGCTCATGGGTGGATGCGTCCAGTTTTCACAATAACAAGTGTGTATGTTCACGGATAATAGTTTATTATCGAATACACTTCACATGTGTTTTTATATGTTTTAAAATGCATTTTTGTGAACTAACACTCGCACTTGGCTTTTTCTCCTCCCCCTTGCCAGCTCTGACTTTGCTGATAGCTACTTTATAGGGCGGAAATGTACTGGTTGTGCCACCTAGCTAGCTTAAGATGAATGGATAAGAGCATCTGCCAAATGACTACAATGTACATGTAATAAACATTGCAGGTTTGATTGAATTTCGGGCCTAAGACTGATGGACTGCATCTGTGAAACAGAGAGAAAAGGTCCAGAGTAAAAGGCCTTGGGGGGTCCTACCTTGTACATTGCCAGCCCAGATCTCCTCTCTACTCTTCAGAACTGGCATGGTGGTGTGGTCTGGGACCCAACTACTCCTCTCATAGCACCGGGTGGAGGGAAGGATGAACAGATGAAGCCGTGCAGAGAGGAGTAGACGTGAAGAGGGCTTATGGAGTGAGGGATGAGCACCGGGATTGAACAAGTGTGCGTGTGTCAAGTTTGAGTGTGTAAGGAGAACTCAAAAAATAAATGGAGAAATGACGAATGGAGAAAGAGATGGAGAGGGGCGAGGCGCTCTCTCAATCGTCTCTTGTCGTCTGACTCATCCTCCCGTCTTCTTCCACTGGATGATACAGCGCGACGAGGTTTCCTCTGACAACTCCGTGTGTGTGAACAACGGTTGCCGTGGCAATGCGGAGATTAGAGCGTGTCTTCCTCCTTCCCTCCTTCTGTTTCTTCTGTCGCTCCCCTCGTTTATTTAGTCACCATCATCGGTCTGTACGTTGGGTCTTTGTCAAGACTGGGGGAGAGAGGAGAGGAGGGAGACAGAGAGATGGTCAATAACCAGACATGATCTGTTAGGGCGAATGTTTCTCTGCTTAATGGTGAATGCTTTTGTGTCGTTTGTATACACAAGTCAATTGCTTCAGAGGTTCAAGGCTTTTAACACAGCTTTTTACCTTTCACTTCATAATCTGAATTCAAATCCATTCTGACTTATGGATTGGCTCTTGGCCAACACACAATTATGCAGTGTGATTTATCTCCTTATCACATATCATAAAAGTTCCATATTATACATTGACAGACAGTACAAAATGTGTGCAAAAGAAAAATGGTACTTAGTTCATTTTGTCTGTTGGTTGGATTCAACTCTGGCCTAACATTAAATACCACTTTTTTTAAATCAAATTTCAGAAAATATCCCATATCTTACATTGACAGACATACGAAATGTGTAAAACATATAGTAACCACTTTGCCAATGTTGACATTAAAGGCCCAGTGAAGTCAAGAACTTGATTATCCTGTGTTTTATGTATATTTCCACAATATGAGGTTGGAATAACACTGAGAAATTGTGACAATTACAATAATGCCCTTTAAGTGTAGAGCTTTTTGAAAGGCCGTCTGTTTTGGTGGGATGGAGTTTTGGCCTGCCTATCACCAGGCAGTAAATTAGTTAATAGACAAATAAGAAAAGAGTTCCAAACCTCTCTGCCAATAACAGTCCTAGCAAAATTCTTGCTTGAGAAATGTATATTTGCTAAAAAGCTATTTTTGTTTAGTTTTTTGCTATTTTAATTCACAACAATCACAGTAAGGTACTAGATTGCTACGAATAAATGATTTAATATTGAAAAACAAACGGCTGCATTGGACCTTTGAGTATTCAAGGTTTGTAATGGGTAGATTTAACTTGAGCCTAACATTCAATACATTCAACAATAGATTTCTGGAAAAAGTTCCAAACACAACAGACATATAAAATGGGTTAAACAAATAGGAAGCACTTTGCCAATTTTGATAAGTATTCAAGAAGTAACTTTGGCCTAACACCCACTAGTCTCTGATCTTGTCCGTGTAATATATGCATCATTCTCTCATGTTCTCTTCCTGCCTTCATCCCTTCCCACTTTTGTTGATGGGTTGTGTCCTGCATTTCCCCGCTGAATTTTACCATGTTGCCCTCTAGGAAGTGTGTGTGTGTGTGCATGTGTGTGTGTGTACACACATTTTAGCCCTGGGAAAAAATGTCAAAGGATATCACTGTGTAAGGAATTTTTATCCTGTCTGGCAGAGTGATAAATTATGTATTCAACACATTTTATTTCCAAAACCCATCTTTCGCTCTGACTCTTTCCTAACTGTAATTATAATAATAATAATAATTATCTCAAACTCCTTCAGTAGTATTTAAATTACATTAATACTGCAAATGATGTATTGGGCTCAAGGAAACATACACACACTTCGGCAATTAAATACTGTACCACATGCAAGTAAGCCGGCCAGCCCCAGCCTCACTACAATCAAACAACGTCTTTCAAAGACAATTATTCAGAAATATACAATATGATATATTGTGGTGAGAGTAAAATGGATTAAACAATACTACTGATTATTAATATCTATCTGGAAAGGGCAGCAGATTGGAGTCTCCTTGCTAAATACATAATTATAACTTCCTTTGCCCCCTTCAAAAATGGAACGCATAGCATATGATAAAGGAAATATGTGAGTTACTGGCATACAATGTAAATCACTTTGAGACTCAATAAAAAAAAGTGCTAGGTCTATAGCCTACATACAGTAAATGCAAATCAGTATCATGTCTTTACAGAATTGACCAAAAATGTCACAAAAATGTCACATAAGCTAGGCTAGCCATGTCTCTCAAATGCAGCAACATAATCTCACCATGCGTCACAGCTTATATAGCATTAATCCTTTAGAACTGAGATGGAGGGCTGGATGGATGCCCTTTGTGAGTTAGAGACAGGAAGACATTTTCTGAGTCCCGAATGGCACCATATCACCCATACAGTGTACTACTTTCGGCCAAACCCCTGTGGGCCCTCGTCAGAGGTAGAGTACTATATAGGGAACAGGGTGCCATTTGAGACATTGTCAAAAAATGTACCTGGGAGGAACATTGTGTATTATAAATAGTAATAAGAGCTCACTCTCCAAGCGTAGTGTCATCCCTCCTCACTGTGCTGGGTTAAAAGCCTACCTAAATCATTCAGACTGCTTGGGTCCACAGTACACTATACTCAATTAACATCAACGCGCTGTAACTTTGAGAGACTACTTTTACTCTAATGATTGAGATGGAGGACTAGGAAGGAGAATTAGTTAAAAAAGCTTCATCCAAGGCCTTCGTAAAGGAAAGTCTGGACTTAAAATTATATCTCACATCTGACATTGACTTAAACTTTGCAACTGATTGACTTCAACCACTTCAGATAAGAATCAGATTTGATACTAAATGACATTTTGTAGAATTGTAGATAACATGAAAGTTAGTTGATCAATACTTGGGTCTTGGGTAATGACTATGTAGGAGCTGTGGCAGTTATATATGCTGCCTCTAATATCAAAATAAACAAAAGCAAGCCAAGAATTTCACATTTTGGGGGAATATGAATTACATTCACAAGCACAGTTTTCACCATGCACCAACCTCCATTTTAGACCCCATCTCCATTAGAAGCTAAAGTGAATTTCTCCGAAATTACTAATAGGCATATGGGGTCTATTGAAAAGAAAAACAACAAACGGCATTAGGACACTCAAGCCTACAGTGAACCACCACGGGAATCCTATGATGCAGCCTGAAATCAACACTTCAGGGGGCCTCAAAGAGGACCAAGCACGCCCTGGCTGGTGTACGATTCATTGTATCACTCATTTAAACAGATTCATCACACAGACAGTTGAATGTAAGGGGAAACATGGGAGGAAATATAGCTAAGTATCTGAAAATATCATAATAAGATAGAGATACTGAATTAAAACCAAATCGAAACAAGCCATAATGCAGCCACAACGGACCCAATTGCAAAAGGACAGTCAAATGACCTGTACACTCTGTATTGTACATAACAGATATAGGCTAGGCTATATGGGCCCGATTCCGACTTAGGAAATGACGTATTCGTTAAGCACGCCTTTCCTATGCACTTGGTATTCAGACTTACCTTATGAAGGTGCGTAACGGGCTTGCAAGCGTGGTTCCCTTGCGCACACTCAATACATTTTATTAAACTGCGGAAAACCCTCCCACTTGCTGGCCAACAGAGTTTCTTGTATAGTTTTTATTCAATAGGGTTGTCAGTACCTTTATCTTAAGCCTTTAAATATGGCGCGGCTTTAAGTTGGAATTTTGTTGACGGACACAACAGAATATATCGAACGGGTTTAGAATATTAGGGATCAATGAAGGAAAGCCATCTAAATATATGCAATTTGTAGATTTAAAAATGCTCTGATATTGTACATTATTTAACTTAGGAAAGTATTTATGAATCAGTAAAAAAAATGGTTTGGAGAGCCTTCATGAGCGAAAGAAAGAAAACGGTGGTTTGATTCATTCTGAAAATTGCCACATTCAGTTCATGAAGCCATGGTAATGTTGGAAGATTACTGTACATAGAATTATAATAGGGAGGACACTGCACAATAGTAGGTTATACCCTCATCTACTGCCTGCACTAACCATGGAACTGTGTGATGACACAGCCAAGTATTGCACAATGCGTCGGGTTCAAAATGTCGAGGCTTGGTCTGCCCGCTCCATAACGATTTAATTAGCCTACATGTCCTTTATTATATACAGAACCAGTCAAAGGTTTGGACACACCTACTCCTTCCAAGGGTTTTTCTTTATTTTTACTATTTTCTACATTGTAGAATAATAGTGAAGACATCAAACTATGAAATAATACATATGGAATCATGTAGTAACTAAAAAAGTGTTAAACAATTCAAAATATATTTAATATTTAAGATTCTTCAAAGTAGCCATCCTTTGCCTTGATGACAACTTTGCACACTCTTGGCATTATTTTGGGGCTCCCGAGCGGCACAGCGGTCTAAGGCACCGCATCTCAGTGTTTGAGGCGTCACTACAGACGTCCTGGTTCAAATCCAGGCTGTATCACAACCGGCCGTGATTGGGAGCGGCACACAATTGTCCCCAACGTCGTCCGGGTTTGGCCGGTGTAGGCCGTCAATGTAAATAAGAATTTGTTCTTAACTGACTTGCCTAGTTAAATAAAGGTACCATTTTCTCAACCAGCATCACCAGGAATGCTTTTCCAAAAGTCTTGAAGGAGTTCCCACATATGTTAAGTACTTGTTTGCTGCTTTTCCTTCACTCTGCAGTCCAACTCAAACCAACCAATGTTATTTGAGGGGGGAAAACAACTCTATCCAGTGCTTTTTTTGTTTGTTACCTTTATTTAACTATTCAAGTCAGTTAAGAACAAATTCTTATTTACAATGACGGCCTGCACCACACCCTGACCCGGACGATGCTTGGCCAATTGTGTGCAGCACTATGGGACTCCCAATCACGGCCTTTTGTTATACAGACTGGAATTGAACCAGGGTCTGTAGTGACGCCTCTATCACTGAGATGCAGTGCCTTAGACCGCTGCGCCACTCGGGAGCCCCCCAAATGCACTGTACTCTTATCAATAGATTTGATCAAATTGTAAATTACAGTGCATGAAGAATGGTGTTATTTCTATTGGGGGGGGGGGGGGGATGAAGTAGATGCTTTTTCCACTTGGAACTGATAGGTTCGCTAGACCTTATTCATGGTTTCCTTATGCGTAAAGGTGGTGGAATTATTAGGGAATTAAATCAAGGTCAGAATACGGTGTATCTGTAGACACCTTCCATCTCCATCCAAAATGAACAGCAGGTAAACAGCACACTATTCTCATGCTTAATAGAGAGAAAGGTACATAAAAATGGAATTACGTTAATTTACACGCACTTAACTCGGGTGAAGATGAAGATAAATAGATCAAACCAACAAGACATTGCAGCCATACTAGACCAGGGATCTTCATTTGACCTATATTGCCACAGCAAAATAATCCTACAGCAACAGGATTTGAACGTTTTGTCCATAATGTTGCTTGACCGGTGGTTAGGCTATTAAACTGGCCAAAAGCAGGCTACATGAAAAGTACAATATTGTTTATAAAACTGTCAGCGTGGATTTTCAATTAATTTAACGTTTAGTCCATAATGTAGCTTGATCGGTGGTTAGGCTATTAGCTGGCCAAAAGCAAGCTACATGAAAAGTACAATAGCACAAAAGTATATAACTTTGTGTTAGTGTGGGTTATCAGTGAATTGATGTAAATCACAAAGCTCAATACTTCTCAGCAACAAAAGTGATCAAATTAGGATCCTACATCTATACATGAACAGTATCACTCTGTATTGTAGCCTACTGTGCATGTGACCAATAACATTTGATTTGATGTACTAATTGAGTGAGTTATATATAGACACAAAACAATGTGTTTAGATGGAGAGAGGAGAGGAGAGGAGGGGCAGGCCTAAAGACCACATCAGTGATCATCAACTAGATCCAGCCGTGGGACGATTCTTGAGCGGATGGCATAATTACAAATCATTCCTAGACAGCAAATTGACCGCAAGAAGCTCAAACAGATATAATATTTGACTAAAACATAATATTTTCAAACCTTGCTTACGTTTATATATGATCACGTGTCTTTCTATGCGTGGGAAATGCGTTCCAAAATACTGTTTTTACAGTCTTTTATGTGTTTTTGCTCAAATCAAACCACTTGGGAGGCCAAATTCGGCCTGCAGGCTACCAGTTGGGCAACCCTGGACGACACAATGAGCTGTTCTATACAGTACAGTTCATGTAGAGGGTAAATGTATAGAACACTTATTAAGATCAGAAGCTGTGATAAGACAGTGTGGTGAGGATAGATCTAAAAGGGAGATCTAGATACTGTACACCCCGTTAGAACGCAACCTACTAATCAAAGTTCATCCGGAATACACACACAGACAACCCTACATGCTAGTGCGCACATGCGCACGCACACACACACACACACACACACACACACACACACACACACACACACACTTATACTCTCTCTCACATGCCTGCAAGCACATACACTTATACTATTTCTCACATGAATGCAAGCACACACACCATACATGCAAGCAGAGGCACGTACACACACAGTTCAAGCCACTACTCACCTATTTAACTCTTGTCTGTAACTCATTATTAATTTAGTGGTGATCAGAGGAGTGAGACAACAGTAAAGACAGAGCTGCCACTTGAAAACACAAAATGTGGTGTGGGTTCCTTAGTCCTTCATGGTGAAATCCCGCTCAAAGCAATAAACATGGGGCGTTTGTTTGAATTGAACCCCCTTTTCAATCCACAAGAAGAAGAAAAAAGACAAAAGTTGAAAATGTGAATGCTATTGATTGAAATTGTTTGTCATAAACTCTGTGTGTGTGTGTGTGTGTGTGTGTGTGTGTGTGTGTGTGTGTGTGTGTGTGTGTGTGTGTGTGTGTGTGTGTGTGTGTTTCCTATGGACACACAAGGGCTGCATTAATAACTTATTTTGGATGAACTGGTGATGTTGATGATTGAAAAGGGATCTCCCATAAGACATACAACTCAGATGCTGAGAAGAACCATCATGAAAAAAAGAGGGGAATTTGACAGAGAGAGATGGAGTGCAGAGATTAACAACATTCTTCTCCTACTGATTTCTATTCTTATCTGTCTATCAGTCTGTCACTATTTCAAACCTACACACACACTGTGAACAGTGTTCTTCAGGTGTGTCGCAAGCCAAGGCTTTACAAGCTTTTTAATCTACTTTTCAACAACTGAGCCCGGAAGTCTTTCCTGATTTACGTGCCTTTTGAGATACAAGAGAGGTGGAATACAAGGAAGGGGAAGAAACAGCTCCAGAGACAATTAATGGAGAATTGTCCATTCTAGTTGAAAAAACATCAAACCGAAATAATTAGGGGGCCGCTAAATGAAAGATGCAGAAACAAATGGAATTGAAATTGGTATGGGACGTTTATTACTTTTGGGTAATGTGTGCGTGTCAATAATTAATGGAGAGAGAGAGAGAGAGATGGGGGAGAGAGAGAGAGAGAGAGAGAGAGAGAGAGAGAGAGAGAGAGAGAGAGAGAGAGAGAGAGAGAGAGAGAGAGAGAGAGAGAGAGAGAGAGAGAGAGAGAGAGAGAGAGAGAGAGAGAGAGAGAGAGAGAGAGAGAGAGAGAGAGAGAGGCAAGTTAAATACAGGTGATGGACCAGCTGAATGAAAGAAATTGATACCTTACCCAACACTGGCAGTTTTCAAGTTTACTGTTCAAATACACAGTTTGCTAAATCACAAGTCAAAACTTCAGGCAAAACGTAATCATTTTGTGCTAATGTTCCAATTAAGACTCAAAATGGCATCAGGTACATATGAGAAATGCAATGTATAAGGCGAGACAGAGAAAACGCCAAGATAGATAACTGTATTCCTCAAAGACAACAATTAAAAATGGATTAAGTTTGACTGAACTGATGTGGCGAAAGAATGGGCATGGGAGAATTGTGAGACCAAGATCAACTGACTATGAGTACCAGATATAATCCCTCTCCTTTTCGCCATAGTTTAGTGTGTGAGTGTGTGTGTATGTGTGTTTTATGTATACGTAAAGCACACACAAATACACACACAGACAGACAGATAGACAGACACTAAACAATAGTAAACCTACCTAGAGTTACCAATTTAAGAACCCCGCAAAATTGTGATGCATAGGATGTGGGTGAGGAAGGACCAGAGGAGGAAGAGAAGGAAAATGGGGGAAAAGGAGTCATTGAAGAAGAGTTGTTGTTTAGTTGTCTCTTTCTTTAAAAAAAATTCAGTCCAAGTTAATTTACATCTGAGTTTAAAGACAGAGAAAGAGAGGGAGAGGAATGTGCTCTGGAGAACTGGTGGAAAAGGGTAGAGGAGAGAAGGAAAGGAATAAGGATCGAAAGGGATGGAATGGTGAGGAGGGAGAGAGGAAAGAGACAAGGGAAAGAAAAAAAGTCTCAAAATGAAAATAAAAACTCCCCCTCCTCTCTCTCTCACTCATAAATAGAGGAAATTGTACAGCAGGTAGATGGAGAAATAAATGAGGAGGCAAATGATGGAGAGAGCGAATATATGAAAAGATGAAGCACCTCCCAGCACCACGATAAGGAAGAGAAAAAACATACAACGGGAAAAAAAATTAAATACTCCAAAGCCTTCCGTTTCGGCAGTTTGTGTGAGCTGAGAGGAGGGTTATCAGTAAATTCTCCAACTGTTACAAATCTTCTTCATCTCTTCCTTTTCCGCCAAAAACCAGGAGCCTTCCGGTTATTTAAGATGTAAAGCCTTCTCCAGGACAACTGTTAAACGTGTCAAACAGGCAGCATGCTGAGGTACTACCCAGAGCTAGAGACAACGTACAACTGGCACCTCCATCTGCCTTAGAATGTAGAACTCAAAGTGCGCTGACTCTCTGTCCACCCCCTCCTCTACCAGAGAGGGGGAGAGGGGGGGGAGAGGGAGGGAGAGGGAGAGGGAGGGAGAGGGAGGGAGGGGGAGAGAGAGAGAGAGAGAGAGAGAGAGAGAGAGAGAGAGAGAGAGAGAGAGAGAGAGAGAGAGAGAGAGAGAGAGAGGGGTATGTGGAGGTGGGTCCCTCTATAGGATTTTGAATTTAAGGGATGCAGGTTCTCATTTGCAACAAATGTCTATGAAAATCTAATATAATAAGGAGAATGGCTCCCCCTATTGTCAATAATGAACACATGCTACCTGACATTTTTTTTTAACTAACATCGTGTTCAGGGGCGTCATGCACCCCAAAAATCTGTGTGGGCACAAAGTACGTGAGGAAGGCTGTTTCTCACACCTGAAAAAGCATTTTCCTGAGCCCTAATCATGATGCTTATTTCTATGTAAAAAAAATACATGTACACTGCTCAAAAAAATAAAGGGAACACTAAAATAACACATCCTAGATCTGAATGAATGAAATATTCTTATTAAATACTTTTTTCTTTACATAGTTGAATGTGCTGACAACAAAATCACACAAAAATGATCAATGGAAATCAAATTGATCAACCCATGGAGGTCTGGATTTGGAGTCACACTCAAAATTAAAGTGGAAAACCACACTACAGGCTGATCCAACTTTGATGTAATGTCCTTAAAACAAGTCAAAATGAGGCTCAGTAGTGTGTGTGGTCTCCACGTGCCTGTAGGACCACCCTACAACGCCTGGGCATGCTCCTGATGAGGTGGCGGATGGTCTCCTGAGGGATCTCCTCCCAGACCTGGACTAAAGCATCCGCCAACTCCTGGACAGTCTGTGGTGCATGATGTCCCAGATGTGCTCAATTGGATTCAGGTCTGGGGAACGGGCGGGCCAGTCCATAGCATCAATGCCTTCCTCTTGCAGGAACTGCTGACACACTCAAGCCACATGAGGTGTAGCATTGTCTTGCATTAGGAGGAACCCAGGGCCAACCGCACCAGCATATGGTCTCACAAGGGGTCTGAGGATCTCATCTCAGTACCTAATGGCAGTCAGGCTACCTCTGGCAAGCACATGGAGGACTGTGCGGCCCCCAAAGAAATGCCACCCCACACCATTACTGACCCACCGCCAAACCGGTCACGCTGGAGGATGTTGCAGGCAGCAGAACGTTCTCCACGGCGTCTCCAGACTGTCACGTCTGGCACGTGCTCAGTGTGAACCTGCTTTCAACTGTGAAGAGCACAGGGTGCCAGTGGCGAATTTGCCAATCTTGGTGTTCTCTGGCAAATGCCAAACGTCCTGCACGGTGTTGGGCTGTAAGCTCAACCCCCACCTGTGGACATCGGGCCCTCATACCACCCTCATGGAGTCTGTTTCTGACCGTTTGAGCAGACACCTGCACATTTGTGGCTTCTGGAGGTCATTTTGCAGGGCTCTGGCAGTGCTCCTCCTGCTCCTCCTTGCACAAAGGCGGAGGTAGCGGTCCTGCTGATGTACTGGCCTGTCTCCTGGTAGCGCCTCCATGCTCTGGACACTACGCTGACAGACACAGCAAACCTTCTTGCCACAGCTCGCATTGATGTGCCATCCTGGATGAGCTGCACTACCTGAGACACTTGTGTGGGTTGTAGACTCCGCCTCATGCTACCACTAGAGTGAAAGCACCGCCAGCATTCAAAAGTGACCAAAACATCAGCCAGGAAGCATAGGAACTGAGAAGTGGTCTGTGGTTACCACCTGCAGAACCACTCCTTTATTGAGGGTGTCTTGCTAATTGCCTATAATTTCCACCTGTTGTCTATTCCATTTGTACAACAGCATGTGACATTTATTGTCAATCAGTGTTGCTTTCTAAGTGGACAGTTTGATTTCACAGAAGTGTGATTGACTTGGAGTTACATTGTGTTGTTTAATTGTTCCCTTTATTTTTTTGAGCAGTGTATATTTTTCTGTATATCTAAGCATAACTCCTGAGCTGTCTGATACTCCTGACTGGTGGTGATCTTTTTTTTTAAAGAAACTAAATATGCTTTTCTGCATCTCTGATAAAAATCTTATTCAGAGTCTTATTCAGTACATTTAGTAATTGCTTGCTTTTCTAAAGTCTACCAAACTTGCCAGCAGGCTTGCCAGTTAAGATAGTTAGACAAGCTAGTTACTCTAACTCGATTGATAGCCTGAAATGGCTTCTTGGTAGCTGGTTATGAGGTTGAGCGATTGAGAGATTTTTGACTTATCTGAGCTAGATAAAGCCATCTTCATAAAATTGCTAGGTGGCTGGCAGTATTACAGAGAAACAACAACAACGAAATAAACAAAAACATATTTGTATAAATGTTTTTATTGAAACGTTTTAAAACAGGACAAATCTGAGGGGGCACGTGCTCCTGTGCCCTCTATGGGCATGACGCCTTTGTTTCAATAAATAAATAAAACATTTGATGAACAACATTGACGATCGGGAGTGAGATAAGTGGACATGGCAAAGTAGCCTATGGGCCTAAATGGTGAGAACTCACCATCATTTGAGGACTGTCTCTCTTGGAAATAAAAGTCAAACCACAAAGTAAAAACAACAATAGGCTAGTGTTTTGCTGTACTCATGGACTGTATTATAAAAAATATTTTGGAAATATGGAAGATATGCTAGCAAGTTCAAAAGGAGAAATAGGCTAAATACTTCTGAAAATGTGTGCTCTACACACCAGTAAACTCACCAGTATCATGGAAATACTAACTTACCTAGCTATATTTACTGAAGATGTTGACGAAGGGAAATTAAAACAATGTCATTATTAGGTTTTCTGAATCAATTTACTACAACATCCGTAAGCTCCCAAGCACAATTTTGCAGCAGAAACGTCTGTGGGATCAATCTAAAAGTGCTTTGTGCTTTTGCTGTTTGACTTAGTATGCTCATCATGGCAGGAATTCTGACAGTTAAGCTTAGAAGAAGTTGATGAGAAGATTTCAGTCAAAATGTAGGTCAAGATTTTCCTATGTAATTGACTCATTTTTCCTCTTGCCAATTTAAGATGGATCTCCATCTATGGCTGCCTTTACACAGGCAGCCCAATTCTGATCTTTTGACACTAATTGGTCTTTTGACCAATCAGATCACATATTTTGCCAGTAATTGGGCAAAATGTCAGAATTGGGCTTCCTGTGTAAATATAGCCTATGCTACCTTTATTTGCCATATTATCCCAGCTGAGCTTAGTCATATGCTATGGACTGTGATTGTGTAGGCTAACTAACCTATTGTTGGACTCTAGACATAAAAGCTGTGACAAGGGGGTAAATGCCCATAGAGAAAGATAGAGGTCTCTAGTGGCCAAAAGGCCATTTTAGCATGGGCACCGCCATTGAGGGCTTCCACCTTCTTAAAGTAGTCAAAGTAGTCAACTGGGTGGGGATTCCTATGGGTTGTAGCCTCAATGGCTCTGCCCATGCTGTCACAGATGCTAAAATGGCACAGATATAAAGATGAGTCCTCTATCTATCTCTATGTTAAATACCTACTAAAGACAGCTAGGCTTACAAATATAAAACCTAATTAACACCTTATTCCTGACCTCTCTACTTCACAGCTTGTCTGAGAATTCTTTGAGCACTCCAAAGCACCAGCTGTGGAATCTTATCATGCCTCTGGAATAGAACATCCTCATGTTGTGCAGTGCTTTATTCATAGCACATGTTCATATTCAGGACAATAGGGGGGAAACACACAAGTGTCAGCCTTTCATACCTTAAGTGCCACTCTTGTAGATCATGTGTGGAGAGGGGTGGTCATGGAAGCTGGTGTCAGTGTTGGATAATGACAGCTTTATTGGTGCGTTTCTGAATGGCTGCCACCCTCCGGATCTCTTTAGCTGCTGACAGGAAACGTCTATAAAAGTACCTCCAGGTGCAATAAGATTAGCCTAATGTCAGATTGTCGGCTGGAGAGAAAGAAACATGAATATTGGTCTGCAATGCAAGTAATTCCTTGCAACATTGACTAATACTGAATCAATTTACTGCATAACGGTATGTAATAAAAGCAATCAATGACAACTTCAGTACACTACATAAAGCTATGACACGAAGGCTGTGTTTTAACAGCCACTCTAAAAACCCAAATCTGACTTTCCTTCTACATCCAATCATTTTTATTTTTGTTTACTCAGTTTTACGTGACCCACATCCGATTTGCACGTTCAAACTGATGTAGCCTCTTAAGGATCCCGGATAGCACACAGATGCAATGCTCATTTCCTGTCACTGTTCCTTTACATTTTTGGGGTGGTTGTCATGATAATGGCAGGTCATGTGCAAAAATAACACTTCAGATCAAAAGAATCTGAGCCTCCAGACAGAGGTTGCATATGGAGGGGAGGATATGGTTTGTATCAGGATTGAGATCCACATATAGAGGTGGTATAAATTGGAAGTCAAAAGATCAGATTCCATGGCTGCGTTTACACAGGCAGACCAATTCTGATATTTTTCCACTAATTGTTTTTTTAAAAAACAACTTTTTTGACCAGATCAGCTTTTTTGCAAATAATTGACACAATTGGGCTGCCTGTGTAAACACAGGCATGAAATCTGCCTCGTTTACACAGCACAACAAATTCTTATGTATGGGCATATCCGATTCATATCTGACCTTTTCCCGATTGTGTAAACATCAGCAAAAACATGGAATCTGTTCAGATTCTTACCACATTCGTATGTTATTCTCAATTCATATACAATTTCTATGCTGACAAGACAATCACCCAAAAATGTAAAGGAACTGTGGCAGTAAATGAGCATTGCGTCTGTGGGCTATTTCAGAGGCTACATCAGTGAAAACGAGCAAATATGATATGGGTCACATGTAAAACAGACAACAAGATTGGCTATGGGGACAGCTGTGTAAACTCAGGCTAACAAAATGAATCTCAACACTTGTAAACTTTCCAATAAAACGTTTTATTGAATTTGTCATTCCTATTAAGTCTGGTTACCAGACAATACATACAAAATTACTATCATCGTTCTAACATCATTTAAGTTCTAACACCGATTTTGCATTCCTGTGCAATTTCTGTGAACGTTAAAATGTATTTTCTTTCACTTATTTTTTAGAAAGCCAAAAAAAAAAAAAAATTATAATAAAAACATCTGGACAAGGGTAACAGAAGTCAACATATAAATATCTGACCTGCCATGGGGAACAATTCACTTATGTACAATAGCTTAACTCACAAAGAATATACAACGATAGGTACAACGATAACCGTTGCCATATCCTTTCTCCAATCAGAGTAGTCTGGAGTCCAACAGTGTACATTTAGATGTTTTCTCATAGTGTGTGTTTGTGTACGTTCACAAGTGTTAACACTAAAGCAATCTCAGTCAGGGTTCTCCAGATCACCTTAAAAAATAAGCAGGTGGAATGCTATCAACTTCCTGTTACATGAAATGCCTTTTCCATTCCTGGTTGGCTCAGCTAGGAGTCGTCGCGCTGATGACGTCAGTGCACTGCGGCTCACAGAAAGTCCCGAAGCGCCCATACACATCCCGGGCCCGGACAGCAAAGTAATACGTAGATCCAGAAACAAATTGGGTGAGGGTACAGGCCATGGGCAGTGGCAGTGCCTTCACCTCCCCAATCTTCTTCCAGTGCTGCCCCGCTCCAGGGCCATTCCCGGCCGACCCAGCGTTGTCCTGGTGGTACGCGTACAGGTGGTAGCTTTCCACCCCTGCACAGGTCAGGTCAGTCTCTGCCACGCACCAGGACAGGACGATGCCATTCTGGTTTTGCACCCTGGCCAACTTCAGTTGGGGCTGCTGTGGTGGTGTGGTCTGGTTGGCCTCCATGGGTAGCCGGCCAGGAGGCAAGGGAGCCAAGGGTAACGGGGGCAGGGTGACAGGGGGGGGCTTGGTTGGAGTGGTATTGTTTCCCATGCGTGCTTTGGATGGGGAGTCCTGGGAGGGAAACGAGAGGAGATGGAAATTAATTAGGGCAAGAAATATGCAGAAAAACATGTATAGCTTTCAAAAAATAAAAATATATAGGTCAAAGACTTGAGGTTTTCAAAGTAGGAAAAAATATATATATCCATGCTTAGGCTGGCAGAAATATAACTACCCAGAAAAAATGACATTCTTTTATTTTGAATACCACATATTTGATGTGTCACAGGTACAACTCAATTTGTTGAAGGTTTTTTCTACAAAACCTCCTGCCTTACACTGAAATAAATGCTCAAATCTATGAACATATCTTTCGCTTCATCCTTTGAGATTTGTTTTTGTCTGTCTGAGTCAACAAAAGCAAGTTATTGTATTTGAATAAAAACTGGTGTTATACTGTATGACAATATTTTGTTACCCTGAATGACATCACTACGGCTCACAAATATTGATTAAATGTGATCCTTAAGCAATAAAAATAATGATCCTATGAACTATTATTAGTAGCAGAAATATAATTTTTCTTTTAGCTATTTTTTGTTGTTATAAAACTGAGTAAAAAACAGGATAAGATGTTTAAAATGTGCAGGCTAGCTGAACTTAAATCTCTTCCATACTAGAGAGAGAGAGAGAGAGAGAGAAATTACCCATACGCCACACACACAAAGAACCTGGGTTTTACTACACAACATAGTTTAACTGACACGAGGTACAATTTAATTCACATAGGATTAAATCAGCATTGAACATTTCAAACAAAGCATTAATTAAAAAACATTCCATAAACATTGGGCAAAAAAATGTAGTTTTGCTTAAAATCATCACGAAATAGTGGATATCTTTCTCAAAGTAGTCATGACATTACATCAGGCATTTGAAAGAAAATGCATAAACAATTATTCCACCAACATCAAAACAAAACATTTCTGTATTCTGAACATCAGAATATTAACCAAATCCATTGTTTGAACATCAAATGGAACACATCGACGTTCTCAAACTGAACCCATCATTCAATAACATCTTTAAAACATGGATTTATTTTTAGATTGCTTGTGTATGTCGTTTTCTTGTGTAGGCCTATGTAGTATTCTGTAGCCTAACTGGTGTGTAACTTGGAATTTGGACTAATAAAGCTCTGTATACTTTTCCCAGTCCGAGTTGCAGAGTTTTGAAATCCTTCGTTTTGTAGTACATGGCTCTGGTTCGGAGATCACTGCTTGGACATCCGACTTGAAGTAATATGTGATGTCCTGAAGTACTTTACGCTTGACTGCATTTTCTCCAGCATGGTGTAGAGCTCCTTTGGGCTCTGGAGGTCACCGCCCTTTTTGACAAACTCATCTGCACAACGTTTAACCGAACCACCAACCCCATCGAGTGCACCTTTTCCGTGGGACTTCTCAGAAAAATTACCTCTTTGAACTCATGAGAAATGACACCGTGCTCAGGAGGTAAAAACTATTTTTATTTCTATATTGCGTGACGGGGCCATCACTCATGCATGTAGTGTGGTCGGGGATGTTTTTTTCCCTTCCTATATCATCCAAGACAGGCTTCAGATGAGCCCACACGGCACGCTCGTCATGCCGGAGGGACTCTGATATGGAGGCATAGGATTGGCATTCCTGTGGTGTGTACACAACACTTGTGTGTATAGTTGCCTTCTTACGGCCGCCCCCAAAATGAAAAGCCTGAACCTCTTTATGCAGCTGACATGCATAATTTTCAGAAAAATACATGTGGATTACAACATTGTGTTCCTTAAGTGTGTCTTTTAAGTTTCAGCACTGCTTAACTTGGTGCAGCCAGTTAAACTGGTGCCTCGCAATAGCATCCAGTTACTTGTTTAAGTTTTTAACCAGATCGAGCCCCATGCCCATCTGTTTTTTTTCCCACAAAATTTGAGAAGGACCTTTCTCCATTGCTCGATTTCTCCCTTTGCCACTGTTGCCAGGAAATTTGTGCATTCTCTTCAGGTAGGGCCAGCTCTATTTCATCATAGCATAACTTTGCACAAACATTGCTTGTTCTTGTGATCACAGACAATGGAAGACAGTAACTCGGAAACTCTTGAGGTTTTCAGCAACCCGCTTTGGCTCAACCTGTCAACTAGAAGTTTCACATTCTCGTGATTAAGACACGCACAGGTGTTGAGGTCATGTGCCTTCGGCTCTGTAATGTAAAATGGCCACAGTCGTAAAAACGTTCTGAATGACAGCAAATGTGTCCCATCCACCTGAATTGTACTCTGCATGGAGTTATTTTAGAGATTTCATGAGTATGCACCTATAAACCTTCTTTTGCATGACCGTGTCTTTCTTCCCTGAGAAAAGGCCACTATTTTCATCTCTATTGAGAAATGCAATGACCAGTGTTTTCCTCACTGAAGACATTTTCTTTTTCCCTCGTGGCCTGTATTTTTCAGTTAGATTGCATTTGAATTTATTTGACCTTTGCATGCCCTTTCGTAATTTGTCACTTTTTTGTAGCGATCGTTTTAGTTGCATTTCCAGTTGGAGAATTTTCTTCATTAGTTCTCGTTTTTCCTTTTGCAGCCGCTTGCAACACTATGATACCCTTTTCACTTTTTCTGGAGTAGAGGAAGCAAGTGGTTGCTCCAGTGTTTGAGATTGAGGCTCAAGGTTCTGGAGTCAAGGATGGTTGTTACAGCTCTGGAGGTGCAGGTTCATGTTGTACTTGTACAAGTTGTTCAGGGGGCTGCTCAAAATAGTTTCCTTCAGTGGACACTGGAGTTAAATTCATCACCACAATAATTTGTTCTATTTTTTTCACGCCGCCTCCTCTGATTTAATCTCAATTTTTCCCTCTTTTTTTCAGCATCAGATTGTGTCATTGTATGGATCGGTGGATGATCAGGATTGACATCCTTCTTTCTTCTCTGATAGCTAAAAAACGAAAATGTTATAGTTATGACACTGGCGCAGAATAGGATTCACATCCATTAAATGTTATTAGTAGTCTATTAATAGTAGGCTATACAATGATAACACTTAATCAGAGTTAAATCAACTCCCTCTCCCAAACATGTTTTGTTACCATTTCACTGCTAATGTTAATAATAATCACTTTACTATAATTTGAGCCTGCGGCACACACTTTATATTGCATTTGGTTGCATTATTACATGATAGTTAAGTATTATGCATTGTTACACTGTAACTGGTAAATGTATATCCAATGCAGGTACACAAATGCAATTTCAACATACCTACACAAAATAGATAGATAAAATGCCCATCAAACTACTTCAATTCAAACTTGTACAGTCTCAATTTTTCATAAAGTGCCCCAAATGTGAAGCAGCATTTAACTAATATAATTCATTATCCATATGTGTGTGTGTGTGTGCAATATTATATTAACTAATATAATTCATCAGTTATACCTTAACTGCAGTGCAATAAGACATTAACTACAGTGTAATAATGCAACTTAATGTTAAGTGTTACCCACCCAGCTTTATATCCTATTATATCCTATTCTGTTGCTGACAGTAGCATGAAGCCATGAAAACAATACCTTGCTTTTCTTCTGGCTAGTCTTTCCTCCCTAGCAACTGGATCTGCGTTAATCTTTTGTCTGTGCCGTGCAGCCCTCTCCTTATTAGACAATGGCATCTACAGTATAAAGATAATGTTCCTTGAAATACCTTAAAATGCCATAAAATAGTTTACAATTATAATATTCAGTATTCATACAACAAGTAAATATGAATTGCATGATTACATTTTGTAAACTAGTGAAAACATGGGATAACAAAACTACTGTCATTCAGCATAATGGGTGACATTGTGGTATAACATGAAACTTTTGTTGTGCCAAAGGACAAAAAAAGCGTGATACTGAAGGACGGATTTCATACATAAACTTATATGGGTCAAAGACGAGACGTGTAAATTTGGTGTCCGAAGGCCATTCATTTTACATAAGATAAATATGTATAAATATAATATTAAAATCACTCAACTCTTACCCTTCTTTTGACCCAGAAATATTTGTGTTGCAAACTATTAAATTAAGGGAGTTATTGAGCTCTAAAGTGTCAAAATGTCCTTCAGTGTAACTGTCCGAGTTAAAATTCTAATGACAAAAGTGATTTTAAAATGTAGAAATTAATCGTAAAAATATAAATGAACACCCATAGCATAATTCAAATCAAATCAGGTCACATACACATGGTTAGCAGATGTTAATGCGAGTGTAGCAAAATGCTTGTGCTTCTAGTTCCGACAGTGCAGTAATATCTAAGTAAGTAATATAACAAATTCACAACAACTACCTTATACACACAAATGTAAAGGGATGGAATATGAATCTGGGCCAGCAGCCTTGCGAGGGTTAACACATTTAAATGTCTTACGTCAGCCACGGAGAAGGAGAGGGGGGCCCGCAGTCCTTGGTAGCGGGCTGAGTTGGTGGCACTGTATTATCCTCAAAGCAGGCAAAGGTGTTTAGCTTGTCTGGAAGCAAGACATCGGTGTCCGTGACGTGGCTGGTTTTCTTTTTGTAGTCTAATTGCCTGCTACATACGTCTCGTGTCTGGGCCGTTGAACTGCGACTCCATTTTGTCCCTATACCGACATTTCGCTTGTTTAATTGCCTTGTGGAGGGAAAAAATAGACTGTTTATATTCGGCCATATTCCCCGACCTCTTTCCATGGTTGAATGCGGTGGTTTGTGCTTTAAGTTTTGCGTGATTGCTGCCATCTATCCACGGTTTCTGGTTGGGGTAGGTTTTAATAGTCACAGTGCGTACAACATCTCCAATGCACTTCCTAATAAATTTGCTCACCGAGTCGGCATATAAATATATGTTATTGCCTGAGGCTTCCCGGAACATTTTCCAGCCCACTCTTGAAGTGTGGATTCCGATTGGTCAGACCAGCGTTGAATGGTTCTCGTCACCCTATTTGAGGTTCTGCCTATTGGACGGTACGAGCAAGATGGAGTCATAGTTGGATTTGCCGAAGGGAGGACGGGGGAGGGCCTTGTATGCATCATGGAAGTTAGAATAGCAGTGGTTCAGTGTTTTGCTCGAGCGGGTGCTAAAGTCAATGTGCTGGTAGAATTTAGATAGCATTGTTCTCAAATTAGCTTTGTTAAAATCCCCAGCTATATGGTTTCCAGTTTACATAGAGTCCAGTGAAGTTCTTTCAGGGCCTTCGAGGTATCTGCTTGGGGGGGATATACACGGCTGTGACTATAATCGAAGATAATTCTCTTGGGAGATAATGCAGTCGGCATTTGATTGTAAGGAATTCTAGTTCAGGTGAACAAAAGGACTTGAGTTACTGTATGTTGTTATTGTTACACCATGAGTCGTTAATCATGAGGCATACATCCCCGCCCTTCTTCTTACCAGAGAGATGTTTGTTTCCGTTGGCGTGATGCATGAAGAAACCTGGTGGCTGTATCGACTCTGACAACATATCCCGAGAGCCATGTTTCCGTGAAACAGAGAATGTTAAAATCTCTGATGTCTCTCTGGAAGGCAACTCATGCCCTAATTCTGTCCACATTGTTGTCTAGAGACTGGACATTGGCGACTAATATGCTCGGAAGCGGTGGGTGGTGTGCTCGCCATTCTAAGTCTAACCAGGAGGCCGCTCCATCTGCCTCTCCTGTAGTGACAATGTTGTTTTGGGTTGGCCTCTGGGATTATATCCAATGGGTGGAGGTCCGAACAAAGGATTTGCTTCGGGAAAGGCGTATTGCTGGTCGTCATGTTGGTAAATTGACGTCGCTCTTATATCCAATAGTTCTCCCCGGCTGTATGTAATAAGACTTGAGATTTTCTGGGCTAACAATGTAAGAATTAATACATAAAAAACAAAATTACTGCAGTTTCCTAAGGACTTGAAGCAAGGCGACCATCTGTCGGCGCCATCTTATTTCCTGTGTGTTAGTGTTTGCAGCAATATATAGAGTAATGGGCGACATACCGTATCAAAAAAATAAAACGTGAATAACTTTTGTCCGGACTTTAGCGCTTCATCAATGTCATTCAGTATAACAAAGGTAAAAAGCCATTTTAAAGCATAACACATTATGGTAATCATGTGACAGTGTGTGACATCACAAAGAAGACCCATTGGAGATAATCTATCAATGTGATGAGGTGAGTAAATATCTCTGAAATATTTGATGATTTCACCTTTCACCCTCTAGTAACATTTGTAACAAAAACACATGTCCTTCAGTACAACAGAAAATATACTTTTGTTATTTTACAAAATCTATATTAAATATGAAAAGTAAGGATAATCATTACTTTATATAGGTGGCCAAGGAGCTGCCTATTTGTATTTCATTGTGTTGTGTTTGTTTCGTATTCATTAAAATGTTGAGAAATTAATGCATTAAAATAATCTTATAGGAACTCAAATTAATCAAATAAAAATATGAACATGTGAAATAGATTCAGGGGTAACAAACTCACCAGAGGGGGGCGGTAGTGAACTGTCAGATGAGGACCACCAACTGACTGTTGAGGAGATGCTCTTGATGTTGTGCCTGTAAAGAGAGGACAATATGTCAAATTAGATAACATAATAAGCATCCCCTCCTCAAATCTGCATTGATCACAAGATTCTTTGAGTAAAGAAACTATATGCAAACTTTTACTCAGAACCACTTTTACAGAGCAAATAGACATAGAGCTGACTTATAACACATTGAATAACAGGCATGGCTAGGCTAATAGACATCCTTGGAATTATATTAAATTGTGTCAACTGACTGACCACAATCATAAAACATCCAGCAATTAAGATTAGAATCTAATTGTATTAAAAAGTGTGATTAAAATAGATTTCATTGTCATTTTTTTGTCAACAAACTACACAAAATACTAAATGTGAAAGTAAAATTCTAATATTTGTAATAAAAAATATGAAAAAGAAAACATTTCTTGATTAGAGTATTCAACCCCCTTGAGTTAGAATTACCTTTGGCAGAGATTACAGCTGTGACTATTTCTGGGTAAGTCTAAGAGCTTTGCACATTATTTTATTATTACAATTCTTTAAGCTCTGTCAAGTTGGTTGTTGATTATTGCTAGACAGCCATTTTCAAGTCCTGCCATAGATATTCAAGCCGATTTAAGTCAAAACTGAAACTAGACCACTCAGGAACATTCAACGTTGTCTTGGTAAGCAACTCCAGTGTATATTGGGCCTTGTTTTAGGTTATTGTCCTGCTGAAAGTGACAGTCTCCCAGTGTCTGTTGAAAAGCAGACTGGACAAGGTTTTCCTCTAAGGATTTATAAAAAATTCCCTAGTCCTTGCCAATGACAAGCATACTCACAGCATGATGCAGCCAGCCCCACCACTATGCTTGCTTATGACCCTGTCAAGGAGCATTATGACCATCATAATCATATACAGAAAAAACATATAAAAACGCAACTTGTAAAGTGTTAGTCCCATGGTTCATGAGCGAAAATAAAAGAGCCCAAAAATTCCCATTCACGCAATGTGCAGTTTTGTCACAAAACACAATGTCACAGATGTCTCAAGTTGAGGGAGTGTGCAATTGGCATGCTGCCTGCAGGAATGTCCACCAGAACTGTTGCCAGAGAATGTAATGGTAATTTCTCTCATCGTCGTTTTAGAGATTTTGCAGTATGTCCTACCGGCCTCACAACCGCAGACCATGTTTATGGCGTTGTGTGGGCGAGCTGTTTGCTCATGTCAATGTTGTGAACAGAGTGCCCCATGGTGGCAGTGGGGATATGGTATGGGCAGGCATAAGCTACGGACAACGAACACAATTACATTTTATTGATGGTCATTTGAATGGACAGTAATACTGTGAAGAGATCCTGAGACCCACTGTTAAGGTATCTGTGACCAACAGATGCATATCTGTATTTCCAGCATGTGAAATCCATAGATTAAGGCCTAATGAATTTATTTCAATTGACTGATTTCCTCATTTGAACTGTAACTCCACAAAATCTTAAATTGTTGCATTTATATTTTTGTTCAGTATATGAAAAGTGGTACTCAGTGATATGTTGTGTTGGATTTGCCCCCAAAATAACACTTTGTATTCAGGAAATAAAGTTAATTTCTTTGCCACATTTTTTGCAGTTTTAATTGCAAACAGGATGCATGTTTTGGAATATGTTTATTCTGTACAGGCTTCCTTCTTTTCACTAGGTTAGTATTGTGAAGTAACTACAATGTTGTTGATCCATCCTAAGTTTTCTCCTATCACAGCCATTAAACTAACTGTTTTAAAGTCACCATTGGCCCCATGGTGAAATCGCTGAGAGGTTTCCTTCCTCTCCGGCAAATGTGTTAGGAAGGACATCTGTATCTTCGTAGTGACGGTGTATTTATACACCATCCAAAGTGCAATTAATAACTTCACCATGCTCAAAAGGTATATTCAATGTCAGATTTTTTCCCATCTACCGATAGATGGCCTTCTTTGCAGTGCATTGAAAAATCTCCCTGGTCTTTGTGGTCGTACTTGTGTTTGAAATTCGACTGAGGGACCTTACAAATCATTGTATTTGTGAGGTACAGAGATGAGGTAGTCAATAAAAAATAATGTTAAACACTATTACTGTCCATGCAACTTCTTATTTGACTTAAGCACATTTTTACTCCTGAACTTAATTAGGCTTGCCGTAACAAAGGGGTTGAATACTTATTGACTCGAGACATTTTAGCTTTACATTTTGTATTAATTTGTAAACATACCAAAAAATTACACTCTGACATTATGAGGTCTTGTGTGTAGGCCAGTGACGAAACATCTCAATTGAATACATTTTAAATTCAGGCTGAAACACAACAAAATGTGGAAAAAGTCAAGGGGTCTAACTAAAAACTTTCTGAAGACAACCGATGGGATTTCATAAAATAACTTTGCCAATAGAGAGATATTTTAAACCTCCAAATTCAAGGTTTACATTTGTTCCGCTTGGTCTGTAACAAGCATATTGTCAATATCGGATGAAATCATCGTATCAAAAAAGAAATCAGATAGTGAAGAAGAAGAAAAAAATCTACGTCAGTTATCAATTTCTATTTTACAAAAAAAAAATTTTGAATGGAGTTACAATTTTTGCACACATTATATGTGGAGGTAAGTTGTTCTTATCATTGAATAGAACGGGAAATATGACTTTTGAGACATTGGAATAATTTAAACGACAATATCACAATATCTCTTAAAGTACATGTTATGGTGAATGTGTACAAAAGATTTCCACCAAGCGTGATGTTGAATTTTTTACTCAAAGTATAAGTATTAAAACAGTCAGTATCAACATTTCACTATCAATCATGTTACAAGTATGGAAATATCATCAAGGCACATTTCAGCAAGGAATTCAACATCAAATCAAGGTAGGTATTCCAGTAAGAATCATGTAAATAATAAATAATCAAACAGTGCAGATATCAACTGTCATAGTCAAAGAAATCATGTTAGTGTGAACACCTGGCGGGACTGAGGAGTTTCCCATCCTCCTCACATTGACAGCTGTAGCTCTGACACGGACTGGAAAACAGGCTCCAGGTACTGCTTAGAGGAGGATGACGTGCAGTAGTGTGATGGTACTATCAGTAAGTCGCACAGAAATGGTGTCATCGTTTTGTGCCTCATTCCTCACAGGTGTTAATCTGATGGTCTCCTCAAGCTCCTTCGCTTGCACCCAGTGTAGCACAGACCATTCAGCCAACAAGTGTTCACATACTCTCTTCTTCTCACCATAAACTTCAAGATGGTATGCCAATGTGGGTGTCTTTCTAGGGCTCATATTCTCAGACCTGCATCGCTGCACTGCAGTGCAGTCAACAAAACCACACACATACACTTTCCTCTCATTCCAGTCTAACGTTTGCCAGAAGTACTGGAAAATCTTCTCTCTGTCCTCATCACACATTGCATCGCAGGAGCATTTGGAAGACCTTCGACATCCCTCTGACACACATCCTGGTCCCATATTGCATGGCTTTCTCTTCACCTCCCCTTCTGTTGTTGACCTTCCTCTGTCCTGCCAACCCTTGATTGGTAGCAATTGATTGGTCTGCCGTTGTTTGCTCTACTCTTTTATGCGTGTTGTCTTAAACATTTCAAATACAATAATTTGAAATATATTAGCTACATCATTCAGCGTAGAATGTTCAGCAGATTTCAGTATTTTAGCATTGCCATTTTCCTAAAAACAATGTACATTTAGCTAGCTATTATTATAGGTAAAAGGTATGCTTTTTCACAAAGAAATCCTGAGGTGTCACTGGCATTTTCCTCATGATCACTTTCCTCGTCTGAGCTATCGCTAGCACTCTCCATCTCTGACTGCAAAACTCTGGCCTCTTCAAAAGGGACATTCACCATGGCACACAGCTCCTCCAATGAAAAAGACATGAAAAATAAGTTTGGCTCATTCTCAAAAAGAATGGATTAATGTTAGCCTGATTGTATATCATTCAATCAAGTATTAATCACAATGTAGACCTAACGTTAGCTATTGAAACAGGTATGAATCAATCTGAGGTGAAGTCTAGCAAGCTACATGGCTAACACTGGAGCTAGCTTAGCTAGCCAGTTTAGCTTGCTAATTTGATAGTAGTTAGCTATTACCACACACATCTGATCAATCTGTTCGCTCTTTATGCTATTGACTAGGTGGCTATCTAGATAGCCAACAATAAATCATTTATGGGAAGCTGAAACTTCGTCTGTCACATTCAATGACAATGGAATGGGTGAGCCAAAGCCAGACAGTTAGCTAGCTACCTTGCCATTTCATTTGCACTCTCCCTCAAAACAGAATCTCAACAGCAGGTTTTTATCTGAGAAATACTTGTCTTACTCCGGGAAGGATATAATATTACAAAAGGCAGAAGGTAATTAAAGTGCAACTTACCTCTGATCACATCTGGCTACGCACCCACAAACACGAACAAAATCTCCTCAGAAAAGTGAAGACGTGAGCTCCTTTCAAGCAATAATATCCATCTGCGGACTGCAGTAACTACACAGCCGTACCCACTGCCATTGAGGGTACTTGTAACAGTACAACAACCATTAGCATTAAGTCATTACATGCTGCGTCCACTAGCATTACGTCACTATATGCACACTAGCCAGCAGAGAAAAAGTTTATGGTAATATTTTTTTATTTCACCTTTATTTAACCAGGTAGGCAAGTTGAGAACAAGTTATCATTTACAATTGCGACCTGAATAAAGCAAAGCAGTTCAACACATACAACAACAGAGAGTTACACATGGAATAAACAAACATACAGTCAATAATACTGTCAGAAAGACTATATACAGTGTGTGCAAATGAGGTAAGATAAGGGAGGTAGGGCAATAAATAAGCCATGTTGGCAAAGTGATTACAATATACAAATTAAACACTAGAGTGATTGATGTGCAGAAGATGAATGTGCAAGTAGAGATACTGGGGTGCAAAGGAGCAAGATAAATAAATACAGTATGGGGTGAGGTAGTTGGATGGGCTATTTACAGATGGGCTATGTACTGGTGCAGTGATCTCTGAGCTGCTCTGACAGCTGGTGCTTAAAACTAGTGAGGGAGATATGAGTCTCCAGTAGAGGTTGACCGATTAATCGTAATGGCCGATTAATTAGGGCCGATTTCAAGTTTTCATAACAATCTGTAAATCGGCATTTTTGGACACCTGCATTGCACTCCAGGAGGAGACTGCGTGGCAGACTGACCACCTGTTATGCGAGTGCAGCAAGGAGACAAAGTAAGGTGCTAGCTAGCAGTAAAATGATCTTGGTTGATGATATTACTAGTTTATCTAGCTTGTCCTGTGGTGCATATAATCGATGCAGTGTCTGTTAATTTATCGTTGAATCACAGCCTACTTCGCCAAACGGGTGATATAACAAGCGCATTCGCGAAAAAAGCACTGTCGTTGCACCAATGTGTACCTAACCATAAAGATCAGTGCCTTTCTTAAAATCAATACACAAGTATATATTTTTAAACCTGCATACTTAGTTAATATTGCCTGCTAACATTAATTTATTTTAACTATGGAAATTGTGTCACTTCTCTTGCGTTCTGTGCAAGCAGAGTCAGGGTATATGCAGCAGTTTGGGCCGCCTGGCTCGTTGCGAACTGTGTGAAGACCATATCTTCCTAACAAAGACCGTAACTAATTTGCCAGAATGTTACATAATTATGGCATAACATTGAAGGTTGTGCAATGTAACAGCAATATTTAGTCTTATGGATGCCACCCATTAGATAAAATACGGAACGGTTCGGAATGATTTTTGCTGTTCGTTCTGGTCATTGGCAGCAGAGAACTGGAAGTAAAGACGGCCAAAGGAGGAATTGGCTTAGGGGGCGAACAGTGAGATATACCTGCTGGGGCGCGTGCTACTGTTGGGTGCTGCTATGGTGACCAGTGAGCTGAGATAAGGCAGGGCTTTACCTAGCAGAGACTTGTAGATGACCTGGAGCCAGTGAGTTTGGCGTCGAGTATGAAGCCAGGGCCAGCCAATGAGAGCGTACAGGTCGCAATGGTGGGTGGTGTATGGGGCTTTGGTGACAAAACGGATGTCACTGTGATAGACTGCATCCAATTTGTTGAGTAAAGTGTTGGAGGCTATTTTGTAAATGACATCGCCGAAGTCAAGGATCGGTAGGATGGTCAGTTTTACGAGGGTATGTTTGGCAGCATAAGTGAAGGATGCTTTGTTTCGAAATAGGAAGCTGATTCTAGATTTATTTTTGGATTGGAGATGCTTAATGTGAGTCTGAAAGCAGAGTTTACAGTCTAACCAGACACCTAGGTATTTTGTAGTTGTCCACATATTCTAAGTCAGAACCGCCCAGAGTAGTGATGCTGGACGGGCGGGCAGCGATCGGTTGAAGAGTATGCATTTAGTTTTACTTGCATTTAAGAGCAGTTGGAGGCAACAGAAGGAGAGTTGTACGGCATCAAAGCTCGTCTGGAGGTTAGTTAATACAGTGTCCAAAGAAGGGCCAGAAGATACATAATGGTGTCGTCTGCGTAGAAGTGGATCAGAGAATCACAAGCAGCAAGAGCGACATCATTGATGTATACAGAGAAGAGAGTCGGCCCGAGACTTGAGCCCTGTGGCACCCCCATAGAGACTGCCAGAGGTCCGGATAACAGGACCTCCGATTTGACACACTGCACAGAGAAGTAGTTGGTAAACAAGGCGAGGCAGTCATTTGAGAAACCAAGGCTGTTTAGTCTGCCGATAAGAATGTGGTGATTGACAGAGTCGAAAGCCTTGGCCAGGTCGATGAATATGGCTGCACAGTAATGTCTCTTATCGATGGCGGTTATGATATTGTTTAGGACCTTGAGGATGGCTGAGGTGCACCCATGACCAGCTCTGAAACCAGATTGCATAGCGGAGAAGGTACGGTGGGATTCGATATGGTCGACAAGCTGTTTGTTAACTTGGCTTTCGAAGACTTTAGAAAGGCAGGGTAGGATAGATATAGTTCCGTAGCAGTTTGGGTCTAGAGTGTCTCCCCCTTTGAAGAGGGGGATGATCGCGGCAGCTTTCCAATCTTTGGGAATCTCAGACGATATGAAAGAGAGGTTGAACAGGCTAGTAATAGGGGTTGCAACAATTTCGGCAGATCATTTTAGAAAGAGAGGGTCCAGATTGTCTAGCCGGCTGATTTGTCCAGATTTTGCAGCTCTTTCAGAACATCAGCTATCTGGATTTGGGTGAAGAAGGAATCGGAGAGGCTTGGGCGGGCAGTTAACCGGGGTAGGGCTAGCCAGGTGGAAAGCATGGCCAGCCGTAGAAAAATACTTATTGAAATGCTCAATTATAGTGGATTTATCAGTGGTGACAATGTTTCCTAGCCTCAGTGCAGTGGGCAGCTGAGGAGGTGCTCTTATTCTCCATGGACTTTACAGTGTCCCAGAACTTTTTTGAGTTTGTGCTACAGGATGCAAATTTCTGTTTGAAAAAGCTAGCCTTAGCTTTCCTAACTGCCTGTGTATATTGTCAATATCAATGATTATGTAACATGCAGGTCTCACCACTAGGAGTGCTGATCAGCGGAGGAGGTCCAGTAGATCGCTGGGTAACTGAAGAGGACGATACCGCAGTCGTAATGGCCTTCCTCACACCAGTCACTGCAGAATTAAAGAGAAGGATTAAAGAAGAGGACAGAAGAGGGAATTCAATTAATATTTATTTATCCAGAATCGTTCACATCATTAGCAACATAGGTCACTGTTTTATAGGACATAAATCAATCATTTATTGGACCTCTCTGGAGTTGAGAGGGAGGAATTTGGAGATGTTTTGGGATTCATTCTCACCTAGCACATCATCATCCTCCTCCTCCTCCTCCTCAGTGAGGTCTATGAAGGAGCCTTTGGGTCGAGCCCCCGTTTTGGTTGGAGTAGAGCTTGTTGCTTGGTTATCTGAAAGGGATGGAACAGACATAGGAGAGAAAACAGTTAGATAATATTCTCTTTCACAACAGGTTTTTGATCGATTTAATTTGATTGCTTTTCTGATTTCCGTGACAAGGTTGCCTGCTGCTAGCAAGGCATAATGCTATGCTAGGCTATGATAAACTTACACAAATGCTTGTCTAGCGTTGGCTGCAAAGCATATTTTGAAAATCTGAGATGACAGGGTGATTAACAAAAGGCTAAGCTGTGTTCCAATTTATTTCACTTGTGATTTTCATGAATAGGAATATTTTCTAGGAAGATTTATGTCCGTTGCGTTATGCTAATTAGTGTCAGATGATGACAACGGTCCCGTTCACGGGATGGGGTGTCACAACAGGTTAAGGACAACAAAGTCAAGGTATTGGGGTGGCCATCACAAAGCCCTGACCTCAATCCTATAGAAAATTTGTGGACAGAACTGAAAAAGCGTGTGCAAGCAAGGCCGCCTACAAACCTGACTCAGTTACACCAGTTCTGTCAGGGAGAACGGGCCAAAATTCACCCAACTTATTGTCGGAAGCTTGTGGAAGGCTACCCGAAACGTTTGACCCAAGTTAAACAATTTAAAAGCAATGCTACCAAATACTAATTGAGTGTATGTAAACATCTGACCCACTGGGAATGTGATGAAATAAATACATGCTGAAATAAATCATTATCTCTACTATTATTCTGACATTGCACATTCATAAAATGAAGTGGTGATCCTAACTGACCTAAGACAGGGAATTTTTACTAGGATTAAATGTCAGGAATTGTGAAAAACTGAGTTTAAATGTATTTGGCTAAAGTTTATGTAAACTTCCAACTTCAACTATATATATATATAAATGCAATTATTATTCTTGTCCACATACAGTATAGGATGTTGTTATCAGGCCTGTTGCTAGAAAACTCACCTGTCTTTGACGTCATAGCCGTCCCCGAAGGAGGTCCTGGAGCTGCCGAGCCCGTAGCGGCTGGACCAGAGGACGCCTGAACAGGGACCCTGGCTGTGGTCACTGACATCCCAGCACTGGGCGTACTGATCCCCCCAGTGCCCCCCTGGTACACAGCCCGAGCCAGGGTCATCTGGGCTGGGGACATGGCTGGGGAGAGCTGTGTGGTGGAGGAGATGGGCTGCAAGGCCATGGTGGAGGTGGTGGGGCCGGCCATGGTGGAGGTGGTGGGGCCGGCCTTGAGGATATAGGTAGTGGTGGGAGTAGTGGTCTTGGCCTTGTTGAGCGAGTTGGCTGCGGCGAAGGAGGACACAGGGATGTTGACCAGGGTTCCCGCCCCGCCGTTGGCCATGGCAGAGAGAGGCAGCTGGATGAGGAGCGGCTGGCCATTCTGGCCCACCACGTTGGAGCCCGAGGTGGTCTTGAGGAGCAGGGTGCCGGTGGGGCCGCTTTGGGAGGTGACGGTGCACAGGGAGGCGGAGCTAGAGGAGGTGGGGATCAGCTGCAGAATGGAGCCCTGTGTTACCATGGCAGTGGCCGTAGTGGTAGTGGGGACAGGTTTGGCCTGCTTCACCGGAGAAACTGGAAAGACAACAGGAGAGAGGAAAGGAATGGTGAGTTTATTCCTGACTGGTCAGAACGCAGTTGGTGTCGTTCTTTATCTTGTAACTTGATCTCAGGGTCGTTCAATCCCCATGATAAGTGAAACATCCTATTGACAGGTAAGGGAGAAGGTGAAGGAGAAGGGAGATCTTACGTGTATGGTTGGTAGAGACTGGGCTGGTCATGGGCTGCTTTACGACAGCTGCTACTGGCCTGTTGGAAAAGATGTGTGTTTGCATTGAGTTTAATAAAAAAATAAAAAAAGGTAATTGAAAGAGATGTGATTTGCATTCAGTTGGCTTGTTTAAAAATAGGTCAGAGATCATATTGAAAGTCTTCCTGTAATTTGGCAACCTCTTTGCCACACTTTACTTTGTCAGTTTACTATTATTCTGTCTTCTGGCTCGGTCTTCTTCTGTTTCCCCCCTGTGTTTTTAACATTGAGTTTACAGATTTTAAAAAAATTTAAATTGGGTGTTTGTTATGTGTATTTTGCTGTTTGTTCTTCTTTGCATTGAATTTGACGAATTCAACCAAAAAAAGAACGACACATTTAAAAAAAATCTTTATCACAAAAAAGGGGGTAAAAAGTGTTGATTCCTTTAGGACTTGTTTAGTGTATAGGTATCATTCTTGAGTTGTTTATGGTATTCTGTCATGAAAATCATGAAGTGTTTGCAGGTCGTTTAATATTTTTGGTACTGTACATTAAATAAAACATTTTGGTATACATTTGTGTTGTAATGATATATAACATGTTTTTTTTTTATATTGTAATCCAGACCTTTATTTAGTTCAGTACATTAGGAACTGGGAATATTATGAACAAATAAAATGTTTCATGGGGGCAAGAATGCAATTATATTACTATTAACATTGGTCAAATAAAAATAAAAGTGACGATTGCAACTATCTCAAGACTATGTCGTTTCCATAATTCCATACAAAACATAAAAGTGCAACACGACTACTGTGGAAAATGGCACCTTCCCAATCAAACATGTTTAAGTCAAATTAAAGTCTGATTCAAAGAAGAACTGTAGTCTCTTCACTCTCAGGATCTCATTGATGGAGTCCCTGATCTTTTTCCAGTCTCTGGCATACAGTTTGTTGAACCTTTGTTCCAAATATTTCTTCATGGTTTCGCGCAGGTTAACAGGCAGCGCATCTTTGCCCAACGTTCCGACGTAGTTCACCGTGGTGACCCACTTCACGTAGTTCTCGTACGAGACCAGGTTCCGGAACAGGAATACTGCGTAACGATCGGATCTGGCCTTCCTTGCAGCATTCTTAGAACGCAGGTAAAGCTGTCTCTCCTTGTCCGTGGAGATGGGACGCAGCATTATGTCTGAACGAACCCTAGTTCCTCCGCTGGGTTGCTGTGGAGACTGCGGCTGTGACCCATCTCTTCTAGCAGGCTGGTGTCTTAGGTTGAATGAAGGCTTCTCAAATTCTTCTTCCTCAGATATCTCTTCATACTCTTCTTCGGATTCTTCATCCTCCGTCACTTCCTTCTTAATCCAACCAATAGAGGTCGCCAGCTCCCCTCTCTGCCATGCCCCCTCTTCAGACTGCAGCTCCAGCTTTGGATGCATTCGGAGCACGCTGTTGAGAGGAGAGGTGCAGTTGGATCGGGTGCTGTGAACACTGTCTGCACAGCTTTTAAAAGCTTGTTTTCTTAAGCTTTGGCGCATTGTATAACGTCACAAGACTCAGGACCTGGAACCATGGTGGTGTGCAAAAGAAAAGACGCAAAAACCGAACCGCTGTTTGTTTGTTTAATCCAAAACAAAATGATGATTGATTTCATGTGGGGTTTTGGTTTGAAAATGCCTGACGGGTAGGCACTAAGCGATCAAAAGAGAAGTCAGTCTTGTACATCAGAGAATACCCTCGAAAGGTATCATCTTTGTTTCCCGTTATTATGGTTTTTAGCGGATGTTGTTGCTTTTTAATCCAATCTCCCCGAGAATTTAATCCAGCCTCAGTATTATTGACAACGATCCTGTGCAGAGTCACCACACATTCAATCACACGTTGTGATTGACTCCACGTGTGGCATTCATTGGCTTCAGGCCGGTATTGTCACGTTGATACAAAGGCACAATGATAGCTAGTATAGCCCCATGCAATGACTAATACACAGCTTTCCTTCTGCATGATTTGAATTACAAATCCATAAAATACATTTTTATGCTGGAAAATACAAGCAATGGGAATGTGCTGTCACAAGAGATGGAAAAAAAGGAAACTATGGAATATGTGAAAAGTTTTGGAATTGTCATCCATGATTGCCAATGGTGATTAACACAAGACTGCAAACAAACGAAAATAATGATTGAATCCAACATCTTCATAAGACTAGAGGCAATGCAATCCCCTGTTTATGATTAATGTTCACCTGTGATTCACAGGAGGAAATGCATTCAAATGACTAAAAGCTTTTCTAAATGAGGAAGTAGTACATTGGCAGTAGGACCGAACTCTTACCGTTGTGTCGGAATGGTGTTTGTAGCAGGTGCAGTCTTGGCAACAGGGGACGTTAGCGCCTGTGAACACACGCCATGGTGACACCTTTAGCCAACACCCTCAGCAATTTTTATTTAATTGTCTATTTGATGTTAAATGTGCAATATGCAGAATTCGTTCCGCCATTTCCTGGTTGCTAAAATTCTAATTGTTCACCTAATTTTAGTGTATGTGACAAAACAAGCAAGTATAGTGTAGAGAATCATTGTACCATTTAAACTACTGTGAAAAATATTTTCCATAACCAAAAATATTGTATTTTCAGCTGTTTGAAGCTGGTGTATAAAACCGAAAGCAAAAGACGCAAAACAAATATTTAGAGCGGGAAGTATAGAAATAAACAGAACTACCGCTTCTTAGACTTGTTTTCAATGAGAATGACAGATCTCTATAACTCACAATTTTATGTGAATTTGGTCAGGTCACCCAAAAAGTTACATATTGCAGCTTTAACTAATATCGATGAGTAGTAGATGACTTACAAAAATATATCTGAGACACTGGGGTCCCATAAATTAACAACATTTCTTACCTCCTGTTTTCTTTTGTTCTCCGAGGCCTGGTTGGCTTCTCCGAATTTCTTTGCTAATCTAGCAATCTTGGCCTGAAAAAGGGTAAGAAACAGTGAGAACCTGTGAGACTTTCCAAATAAATTTAAAAAAAAATTGTAAGGATTTTAATTAGCATTGCTTAATTTTGTGACTATTGAAAACTATTACTATTGCTGACTATAACCATTGACGACTATTTCTGACTGTTGTGACTATTGTCAAATCGACTTGTAACAGACCCGTTGCTAGTAGTTTAACATGTAGCTAGCTTACCTGTAGTGTGTTAAGGGTGCTCTGGTGTTTTGTGGCACAATCAATCTTTTCTACCCGGTCTTTTAGCTCCTGTAAACCTTGGTCGAAGACGGTGAGCTGCAGCGCCCTCAACCGCTCCTCAACCATTTTCTGCAGAACCTGAGAAGAATAGAAACGTAGGATGAGTTCAAGATGCAATGTAGGGCTAGATAGTGTGGGGCAATTTTGTTTGAGAGTTACTTTATACCTGACTGGGGGTAAAGTCTTAAACCTGGGGGTAAAATGCTAATACGTGAGAACAGGTATCATCAATTCATGCCAGACCAACCTTTTCAAGTTTTAGGCGACTGCCACCTTTCGCAGTGATTTTCAACTCGAGCTGAGCTTCCAACTCCACGCCCTGCACCTTCTGCCTCTTCCCGTCTCTTTCAACCTTCCCTCCATCCTTCTCGTCACCTTCCAACAGGGGACGCTTCTGTCCAGAAGAGGAGCTCTTTTCCTCCTTCACCTTCACCCCTGTTGAGACAAAGTGTTCTGGTTTAGTTTAATCAGATTATTTTGGTTAATGGTCATGTGATAATTTCCTGTGCAGTATGCTTGTGTGTATGTTATTCATTTTAGATTTTTTTCCTGTGTTGTTTTATTTGTAAAATACAAGTATTCCCAGATTATATATTTAGTTATAAATCCCCAAAAGGTTGAAAATGAAACATAGCTGGCATAGTAGTGCCTACTACTATCAGTCAACTCAGGATGATTTTTCAGGTCTTGCAGATTCTATCATTTCATACCTTTGTCACTTGTGGATGTAGAGGTGGAGGAGGCAAGAGATGAGGTAGAACACCCGTCAGAATTCTGTTTCTCCTTTTTCACCTCCTTTTTCACAGAAACTACCTCCATCTTTTCCTCCTTCATTACTCCTTCCTTCTCTTTCTGACTATTGTCTTTCTTCTTCTCTCCCTTCTTCACCACCTCTTCTTTGATGTCCTGATCCGGCTCAGGGGCAGCAGAGGGGGAGGGGGTGCGGACAGGGGAGGCCATGGTAGCGGCCTTGGGGGAGGAAGGTCTCTCTTCCGTGGAAGTGGAGGTCTCAGAGGCCTTGGTCTCTGTATGGTCCTTGTCTGTATCCGTTTCCGTTTCCATGGCCACGGTGTCTTCTTTCTGCTCTGTCCTCTTTTCCTTCCCAGACTCTTTGTCAGACGTGGCGAGCGAGACGGGAGAGAACGGAGAGTCCAGAGGATACTGATCCATAGGGGCTTGGTCCTCATGGCTCTTTCCAGTTGTAGTGCAGGTCTCCTGGAGAAGAGAACATCCAGGTAAGTTTGTATTTTAGCCGCCAAACTCAACAAACACATGGAGAAAAAAAAGAAATCCTACTCGCGGTGCTTGGACCCCTAACAATGCCAACTTCAACACTTTCCAACTATAACCCCCATTTTCCTTAACTTCCAATGTTTCCCATTTATCCATATTTCAGCTCCTCTCACTCGTTCTCATACAAACCTCTTTCTCTGTCTCAGGTGCTTTCTCTTCTTTCTCGTCCGTCTTTGCCACCTCCATCTCTGTATCCTTTCCTTCCTTGTCCTTATTGGAAGGGGCCGTGGAACACTCCTTTTTCTTTCCCTCTTCCTCCATCTTTTTCAGCACGTCGTTAAGGTTGTGGAATGGCGATGAGGGGGAGGGAGTGGCATCTTCCTTGGCTTTGGGGCTTTCGGAGGTTGGTGGGGAGGGAGACAACGATAGGGACAGAGCAAGGGGAGGGGATGGAGAGGTCAGGGAGGTAGGGGGGACTGGGGTTGTGGAACGAGACGTCACCGCAACGTCGTTTTGCTCTCTGTCTGCCCCCCTCTGTGCATCCTCTGTGTGCGTACCGTTCGTCAGTGGGCTACGGGGAGGGGGAGAGCTGGAATTGGAATTGGACAGGGGCGGGACGGGGGACGACAATGTGCTGTGGAGAGACTCCAGTTGCTGGCGGTCGCTTATCTTCATGGTTTTCCTGGCTCGGAATATCTTCTTCTTCTCTTCTGCCACAGCAACTTCCATTTTAACCTGAGGAGTGACAAGGAAGGATGGGGATGTTAGTTGGAACGGGTCACGAAAGAATCCTCCTCGGGAATGCTAACAGCGCCTGCGCCACCCACCTAGCTTCTACCCACTACAATGGGTACAGATGAGCTATCTTTAAGGCCAAACCGATGCAGTGTTCTGGGACACCACTAGGGGTCACTGTAGAACCCTGTTGGTATGTTTTTCCCCTCTTTGTTCTATTCTAGAAGGTTCTTTTTCCCTGTGAGCTCAGCATACAGAACCATTCTATACAAGAGTCAATTTCAGCAGAAAGAGTGACTCAGCAGAAGTCTATCAAAATGGTCTCAAGTCCAGCTTCCTCTCCACTGAAGTTTAGTCCCGCATGTTCGCTCACAACTTTTTGTCCTCAGGATTGCGATCTTGAGATGCCATGTGGTCCAGGGGTGATGAACACACTAACATGACATAAGACTATACCTTTCACTGTAAGAACACTATCCCTCTCTTCAATTGGCTGACAAGCTTTTGCGTTGTCAATTCCAACACAGCCGGTCCAGTCTGCATGGATATGACATTATCCCAGAGGATGGCAGCAACATTACTTGCTTTTGTCCCTCCCCTTCGCTCTTATTGGTCCTTTTCCTCAGCCAATCAGGGCCCCTAGATACAGGCTCCGTTGGCAACAGGGAGGAAGGGTTATGCAAGGACTGCATGATTTACCTTATACAGTTCCAATTGTCGAACGCATTCCAGCGTCGGGGCTAGGTTCCAATTTGTGCTTATGGAGTTTATATTCCGCTGACAGTCATTTTCTCATAGTAACAGTGACATTGACACAATATTTAAGAACAATAGGCCAATATACAAAATATGACATTCATATGGATTTTTGTATTTAGCCAAATGTGACCTAGGGGTGTCAGTGGTCCTATATTATATTAGATTTAAAATAATATCTCACCTGGAGGTTTCCGATCATGGATTTGACACCAAAGGATCCAATAACCTAGAGGGGGAGGGGGAAAATATATTTATTATTAGTTCAATGTAACGACTTAAAGCACATTTCAGCAACATATAGAGCCATTCATTAATAAGTACATCATAAAAAAACAAGTTGCAGACATGTTTTACTAGTCAAGAGATGGTGGCCGTAATAATTAATAATAGAACAGGCCGCGGGTGTTGCAAAGCTCCTGACAGTTTGACGTTTTACAAGTAGGATATTTCACAATGGCCAAAAACCAGCCAAAAAAGGGTAGGCTAGTCTTCACAAATGAGATTTACTATTATTACTTAGGCTTCTGTGCTTCAAGATACTCCTTGAAATGTCCAGATCATTTTTTCACAATTTTCTAGAACAACCACCAAAACACATAGACACACTTGCACAACAGGCTTCACACAGAGGATGACAACAAAATGAAGCATTGAAAGTACATTTTCGGTACATAACTGATCAGTTTGTGCAGAAGGCTCCATAGGATCAATACAGAGATAAAACATAAAAATAATGAATTCCAAGCTAAAGGCACAGACAAACTAGTGTGAATAATGGAAGATGATTAGCCATCTGCCTCGCCTGAACACTCCAAATATGAGCAGAAACAGACAGCAGTCAGAGAAACTGTAAAATAATATAAAAAGTATACATAAAAATAAAAACTAACTAATACTATACAAAAATATTCAAACTATTTGGTCATAGCAACCTAGACATAGGCTAAAGGCCTATTGCTCTAGTTACGATACACCATTCTAGTTGACGTAGTGAAACCGTTACCTAGCATTGCTGTCTGATCCCTAGTGACATTTTACTTTCCATAGGGACAGGTTACGCACGTCACTGAATGACATTACCACTCATCAAAATGCAGTGGTTTCCAAATAACAAACACATCTGCGAAACAACAAAATAACCATGATATTGTTGAGGTGAGGAGTAGGTTATTTTTTCTAAATGTTTCTCAGAAATTGGCAGATACTGCTATCCGAACCAATTGATTTTCACCCAGCATATTAAATTGAGCTAGGTCATCAGGTGCTTTAGTTTGGCCCTGTAAACTCAATAAATTCCAGGCCCAAGAAACTGCATTATTGTATCAGTTCCAGGTACAACAGTCTACTGCATTGTTGCTGCATTGCTGCCTAGACAGACTGCAGTAGACTGCTTACAGCTATATAAATAGCTGGTGCTGGTGGCCCCACCCCATGTGCCTTTGACTTCAATGTGCAGCCTGGTATTACATGACAAACAGTCACAGAAATTTTACAACTTCCGTTAAGCAACCTACACACAGAGAGAGCACGTCCTTTACACAGACTGTGCAAACTAAGTTACAGCTCTAGGCAGACAGAGCTGCAGGCTACGCTAGCCTACATACCAATGACACTCTGTTACAACTAAGCGCACAGCTACCCCTCATATCAATACAGATAAGGGGGGTTTTCGAGTTCTATTTTGAGTTTGATCATTTAATCAAACATTTTTATTATGTCCTTCGACTTAAAAAATGGCTTTAGAATGGATGATGAAAAATAATACGTTCCATAACATTTTGCCTCATTCATTTACTATATAAACTATTATCATATGATTTTCTCACCCCTGATATGAGCTTCCTTGATATAAAACTAATAAGGTGAAATCACATTCTATTATGTTACAACGACTCACATTCCAATGTTATTGCACACTGCGCAGTCTTCCCCTCCCCCACTCTGTCATTACCCGCGTTCTGGATTCACAGCAGAAAAAACAAAATGGCCACCAGCTCTGATGTGTGCGCAGCCAGCCAAGCTGAGTCCTCACACGCTGCTACCTGAACACGCATCCAATCCACAGTAGTACAATAGTGTATCAAGTCACATCCATGTTAATAATAAGGTTTCGTAAATTATTTGTATAAAGGGTTAGTTTAAGATTGAAAAAAAATTTTTTTTAGTAAAAAACCATGTAGTTATGATGTAGTTCCTCATCAATCCCACATCATTTTGTGTTAATTTATGCTGATCAATTATGCTGATCAATAAAATGTATATCGTTTGGATATATTTTCTCCTGAAGCTCCCATGATGGGATTCAAGCTAGTCCTCCGCTGTACTATATACTGCAGCAATTACTGATTGATGTGGGCCATAGATGATTGGTTTCTGGTCTGCAATAGGTGTAAACTATCCACTGTATACCTCCAAACTGGAGGGGAAAAAAAACACTCTTCATCACCATCTTGTCCTTGCTTCTATTCCTTTGGTAGTGATTTACTAGGCTAGTAGTACTTGACTAGTACTCTATGTTCTGTTCATAGCTCTCAACAATTCCAGATGTGGAATTGTATGTGGACACCTGCTTGTCAAACATCTCATTCCAAAATGATCCCCCCTTTGCTGATAAACCAGCCTACACTCTTCTGGGAAGGCTTTCCACTAGATGCTGGAACATTGCTGCGGGAACTTGCTTTCATTCAGCCACAAGCCACAAGAGCATTAGTGAGGTCAGGCACTGATGTTGGGCGATTAGGCCTGGCTCGTAGTTGGCGTTCCAATTCACTCCAAAGGTGTTTTATGGGGTTGAGGTTAGGGCTCTGTGCAGGCCAGTCAAGTTCTTCCACACCAATCTCTACAAACCATTTCTGTATAAACCTTGCTTTGTACACAGGGGCATTGCCATGCTGAAATAGGAAAGGGCCTTCCCCAAACTGTTGCCACAAAGTTGGAAGCACAGAATCGTCTGGAATGTAATTGTATGCTGTAGCATTAAGATTTCCTTTCACTGGAACTAAGGGGCCAAGCCCGAACCATGAACAGCCCCAGACCATTATTCCTCCACCAAACTTGAGTTGAAACTATGCATTCAGGCATGTAGCGTTCTCCTGGCATCCACCAAGCCCAGATTCATCCGTCAGACTGCCAGATGGTGAAATGTGATTTGTCACTCCAGAGAATGCGTTTTCACTGCTCCAGAGTCCAATGGTGGCGAGCTTTACACCACTCCAGCCGATGCTTGGCATTGCTTATGGTGATCTTAAGCTTGTGTGCGGATGCTCGGCCATGGAAACCCATTTCATGCCGCTCCCGGCGAACAGTTCTTGTGCTGAAGTTGCTTCCATAGCTTCCAAGTTGCTTCCGTAAGCAGTTTGAAACTCGGAAGTGAGTGTTGCAACGGAGGACAGACAATTTTTACATGCTACGTGCTTCAGCACTCGGCGGTCACATTCTGTGAGCTTGTGTGGCCTATCACTTCGCGGCTGGGGCCATTGTTGCTCCTAGACGTTTCCACTTCCACTTCACAATAACAGCACTTACAGTTGACTGGGGCAGCTCTAGCAGGGCAGACATTTTACCAACATTTTACCAACTGATTTGTTGGAAAGGTGGCATCCTATGACTGTGCCAAGATGAAAGTCACTGAGAGCTTCAGTAAGGCCCTTCTACTGCCAATGTTTGTCTATGGAGATTGCATGGCTGTGTTTAAAAAGTATGCAGGTATACTGACCTAGGTGGTCTGCAGAAATCTTCAAGAATTTCTCAACTTACTTTTCACTGCCTCAAAGACTAATGACAGCCTCAGAATAATGAGACGCTTGTTAACTGGACTCGATCCAAGATGATCTGTACCTTTCATACCCCATGTGTGTTTTCAATCAGTAGCAAGGCGGGAGGAGTCATGCAACATGAGTTTTGATTAGCGTTGATCAGACCTAGTTTGGATATTTGTCACATTTACAGTTTTATTTTCTAAGATCCCAATAGAACTCCATTTGCCAGGAAACCAATAGGAGAACATTTTGGTGGATATGAAGATATCACCTTCCTGTTTAAGCTTCTGTTCTTGTTCCGGTGCCAATGATTATTCAATACAGTTTTCACTTGTCAGACAAAAGTTTTTTACATATTCGGACTGATTGCAAAGCATTGCTGCTAACATAATGCTTAAGGCTTCCAGCATTCTCTCCAAACTGTTCTGACCCTCTCACTTCCTCTCACAAATAGCAGGGCATGAAAATCTAAATGCCAAAAATGCTACTTTACAAATACAGAAAATATATACAAATATTTATCCTAATACAAAACAAACAGCCCCATTGCACAAAATAGTATTTAAAAATAACACACACAAAAAAACGGTATATTATCTACGTTTCGGAATCGTGGTTACTGTAGCACTCTTTAGCAAAAAAAAACTAATTTCAACAGTAGCCAAGTTAAATTCTGAAATGTAGTCCAATATACTAGTCAGAATAGAGCAACATGGGTATAGGTGTACAAGATTCTTTAAAATCTAAAATTCAAGTAAACCTTGAACAGGAGTAGTCTGGAGAAGTAGGCCTTCCGTTGGACAGAGGTCTTGCGCGCTATTTTTTCGGCTGTGTTGATTGAGGGAACTAGCAACAGCAGAGGGAGGAAGAAAAAAGCAGGAGGGTGAGGGGGACTAAGGTTGGACTGTTCCATCTGTTTCAGCATAGAGTGTTCTTGTGCAAGGTTGTGCGCACAGTGAAACCGTCATAGTCTCAGCCTAATGGCTCAAACCAGGAAAAACTGACCGAGCACAGGCTGACAAACTACACAATGTAACACCTTCAGAACAAAAGGATGGAAACAAAAGGATTCTCCCCTTTAGGATTTACATCAGAGTGGCCATACTAACACCTAGTAAAACAAATGCAAAATATACCTTTTTGGTAACTTTGGCAGAAGCATGCAGCACAGAGACTGCTTTTTGCCGCAAAAAAAACTCAGGCTAGAAGCGTAGTCAGTACTAGAGTGCACAAGCCTGACACACTTAGTACCACCCATCCCCCACACAAGCACAGTTTAACGCTGCATGGAAAATTACAGCCTAGCTAGGACTAAACCATTCTGAAAGAAGTAGGGGGGAAATATTTGTTTCTAACTAGAGAGGGTGGGAGAGAGATAGAACTGTTGAATTAACCATCAGAAATCTAAACTACTTCTGTCCTCAAATAAGAATGCAAATGAAAATAAGGACCTTTCACTGTAATGATTTTAAAAATCCTGAGAGAGTACATAACCTTAGACACCATAATCAAATTATCAGTACCAAGGTTTACGAGTTGTACAATTTGACAAATATCAATCGATTAGGGATCAATCATGTTCCTTGTACCTGAACACCAGTATGGAATATTAGGGCAGCGGAGCACACTATACACTGCCTTCGGAAAGTATTCAGACCCCTTGACTTGTTCCACATTACAGCCTTATTCTAAAATGGATTATATAACAAATCCTCAGCAATCTACAAACAATACTCCATAATGACAAAGCGAAAACAGGTTTAGATTTTTTGCGTACAGAAATACCTTAGTTACATAAGTATTCAGAGCATTTGCTATGAGACTCAACATTTAACTCCGGTGCATCCTGTTTCAGTGATCATCCTTGAGATGTTTCTACAACTTGATTGGAGTACACGTGGTAAATTCAATTGATTGGACAGGATTTGGAAAGGCACATACCTGTCTATATAAGGTCCTACAGTTGGCAGCGCATGTTAGAGTAAAAACAAAGCCATGAGGTCGAAGGAATTGTACGTAGAGCTCTGAAACAGGATTGTGTCGAGGCACAGATCTGGGGAAGGGAACCAAAACATTTCTGCAGCACTGAAGGTCCTCAATAACAAAGTGGCCTCCATCATTATTAAATGGAAGAAGTTGGAACCACCAAGACTCTTCCAAGAGCTGAACGCCCGGGCAAACTGAGCAATCGGGGGAGAAAGGCTTTGGTCAGGGAGGTGACCAAGAACCCGATGGTGACTCTGACAGAGCTCCAGATTCCTCTGTGGAGATGGGAGAACCTTCCAGAAGGACCACCATCTCTGCAGCACTCCACCAATCAGGACTTTATGGTAGAGTGGCCAGACCGAAGCCACTCCACAGTAAAAGACACATGACAGCCCACTTGGAGTTTGCCAAAAGGCACCTAAAGGACTCACAGACCATGAAAAACAAGATTCCCTGGTAGGATGAAACCAAGATTGAATTATTCGGCCTGAATGCCACCGTCACATCTGAAGGAAACCTTGCACCATTTCTACGGTGAAGCATGGTGGTGGCAGCATCATGCTGTGGGGATGTTTTTCCAGCAGCAGGGACTGGGAGAGTAGTCAGCATCAAGGGAAAGATGAATGGAGCAAATTACAGAGATCCTTGATGAAAACCTGCTGCAGAGTGCTCAGGGCCTCAGAGTGGGGGCGAAGGTTCACCTTCCAACAGGACAACAACCCTAAGCACAGAGCGCAGGAGTGGCTTCGGGACAAGTCTCTGAATGTCCTTGAGTGGCCCAGCCAGAGCCCGGAACTGAACCCGATCGAACATCTCTGGAGAGAACTGAAAATAGCTGTGCAGCGACGCTCCCCATCCAACATCACAGAGCTAGAGAAGTTCTGCAGAGAAGAACGGGAGAAACTCCCCAAATACAGGTGTGTCAAGCTCATAGCGTCATACCCAATAAGACCCAATAAGACTCGAGGCTGTAATTGCTACCAAAGGTGCTTCAACAAAGCACTGAGTAAAGGCTCGGAATAGTTATGTACATGTGGGAAAAAAAATCAAATAACCTGTTTTTGCTTTGTCATTACGGGGTATTGTGTGTAGATTCATGAAGAGAAAAAACAATTTAATCCATTTTAGAATAAGGCTGTAACCTAAATACTTTCCGAAGGCACCGTAGATAGAAAAGATACAAAGATAACACAGGTGAAAACATACCATTTCTGAGAAGAAAGTGTGATAAAATTGTTCAGAAATAAGGATTTTACTTAACAAGCCTATAATCACTAATGGCAATAGCAATACAATGATAAAGTGAACATGTACAGAAAAAGATGGTTGTTAATTGTTTTTTACTCATTGTTGAGAGTCAGGACTAAACTGTTTTATGTGCTTGGATGACATGATGTGCTTGGATTACATGTTCTTGGATTACATGATGAAACCAAAAATAGATCATTTAAAAATGCTGCTGATATTAGTTATTCAGTAGAACACTAGCCAGCTAATAGCTCACTGCGTAGTATGCCCATCCCCCACTCCCTTCCTCTTTCATAGACTGCGTGAGGACTGCCTGCAGAAACTCAAAATGTCCACCAGTTCTGCTGCTGTGCACAGCCAGGTTTAGCACTTGGCAGCTGTTGGCTGAAACATTCACTTGTGCAGGAGGACGAGAGTTTAAACTCCTCCTACTTTTAGGTATAATTTTACTCTAAACATATTATTCATATAAGGAAATGAGTCAATTGAAATAAATTAATTGGGCCCTAATCTATGGATTTCACATGACAGGGAATACGGATATGCATCTGAAACCTTAAAAAAAAAAAAAGAGGCAGGGGCATAGATCAGAAAACCAGTCTGTATCTGGTGTGACCACCATTTGCCTCATGCAGCGCAACATCTCCTTCGCATAAAGGTTATCAGGCTGTTGATTGTGGCCTGTGGGATCTGGATCACACGGTTGTACACGTCGATCCAGAGCATCCCAAACATGTGGGTGACCTGTCTGGTGAGTATACAGGCCATGGAAGAACTGGGGCTGTGCATTATCATGCTGAAACAAGACGTGATGCCGGCAGATATTCGTGCATTCAAATCGCAAACGATAAAATGCAATTGTGTTCATAGCTTATGCCTGCTCATAACATAACCCCAACGCCACCATGGGGTACTCTGTTCATAACGTTGACATCAGCAAACCGCTCGCCCACACATACACGCTACACTGTCTGCAATCTGTAAGGTACAGTTGAAATCGGGATTCATCCGTGAAGAGCACACTTCTGCAGCGTGCCAGTGGCCATCGAAGGGAGGCTTTTCCCACTGAAATCCGTTATGACGCAAAACTGCAGTCAGGTCAAGACCCTGGTAAGGACAACGAGCATGCAGATGAGCTTCCCGAGACTGTTTCTGACAGTTTGTGCAGAAATTCTTTGGTTGTGCAAACCCACAGTTTTATCAGCTGTCCGGGTGACTGGTCTCATCGAGGATCCCACAGGTGAAGAAGCTGGATGTGGAGGTCCTAGGCTGGCGTGGTTACACGTGGACTGCGGTTGTGATGCCTGTTGGACGTACTACAATCTAAAACAACGTTGGAAACGGCTTATGGTATAAAAAAAAATGTACAGTGCCTTGCGAAAGTATTCGGCCCCCTTGAACTTTGCGACCTTTTGCCACATTTCAGGCTTCAAACATAAAGATATAAAACTGTATTTTTTTGTGAAGAATCAACAACAAGTGGGACACAATCATGAAGTGGAACGACATTTATTGGATATTTCAAACTTTTTTAACAAATCAAAAACTGAAAAATGACACGTGACTTGAGACACATGTTGTGTGACAAAAATGCACATTTTAGAGTGGCCTGTTAATGATCATGCTGTTTAATCAGCTTCCTGATATGCCACACCTGTCAGGTGGATGGATTATCTTGGTAAAAGAGAAATGCTCACTAACAGGTATGTAAACAAATTTGTGCACAAATTTAGAGAAATAAGCTTTTTGTGCATATGGAAAATGTCTGGGATCTATTATTTCAGCTCAGGAAACATGTGACCAACACCTTACATGTTGTGTTCATATTTTTCTTCAGTATACATACAATGGGGATTGTACCGAAATATCGCAATTTGTAACATAATTTGTCTCATGTATTGAATCCTATTAGTAACAAAGAAACTAAAAGATCACTGACTGATGGAAATACTGATTTGACCAAAATGTCCTCCGAATGGATGATGAAAAACAATATGTTCAGTAACATTTTTCCTCATAACTTCACAATACAAATGATTAACATGTTATTTTCTAATTTTAGTTTCCTTGTTAAAAAAACTAAAAAAGGTGAAATCACATCCTGTTATGTTACAACAGCGCTGTTCACATTCCAATGTTATTGCACAGTGCTCGTAGTCCTCCCCTCCCCCACTCTTTCATTACCCGTGTTCTGGATTCACTGCAGAAAAAAACAAAATGGCCACCAGCTCTGCTGTGTGCACAGCCATTCAGGCTGAGCCCTCACAGGCTACTAACTGAACACATATTCAATCCACTGTATCAAGTTACATCACCTCCATGTTAATAAAGTATTTGCTCTGTATGCCAATTTTGCATAGTCGTTTTCATTTGTTATGTATTTGTATAAAAAGTAGGTTAAGTTTGCTTTGTACAAAAAAACAAAAATCAAAGTAGTTATTATGTACTTCCTCCTCCATTCCACACCATTTTCTGTTTGGTTATGCTGATCAATTAGGTTAAATGTACACTGCTCAAAAAAATAAAGGGAACACTTAAACAACACAATGTTGTTTGTCTACAACCCACACAAGTGGCTCAGGTAGTGCAGCTCATCCAGGATGGCACATCAATGCGAGCTGTGGCAAGAAGGTTTGCTGTGTCTGTCAGCGTAGTGTCCAGAGCATGGAGGCGCTACCAGGAGACAGGCCAGTACATCAGGAGACGTGGAGGAGGCCGTAGGAGGGCAACAACCCAGCAGCAGGACCGCAACCTCTACCTGTGCAAGGAGGAGCAGGAGGAGCACTGCCAGAGCCCTGCAAAATGACCTCCAGCAGGCCACAATTGTGCATGTGTCTGCTCAAACGGTCAGAAACAGACTCCATGAGGGTGGTATGAGGGCCCGACTCCCACAGGTGGGGGTTGTGCTTACAGCTCAACACCGTGCAGGACGTTTGGCATTTGCCAGAGAACACCAAGATTGGCAAATTCGCCACTGGCGCCCTGCCCTGTGCTCTTCACAGATTCACAGGTTCACACTGAGCACATGTGACAGACGTGACAGAGTCTGGAGACGCCGTGGAGAACGCTCTGCTGCCTGCAGCATCCCCGAGCATGACCGGTTTGGCGGTGGGTCAGTCATGGTGTGGGGTGGCATTTCTTTGGGGGGCCAGGTAGCCTGACTGCCATTAGGTACCGAGATGAGATCCTCAGACCCCTTGTGAGACCATATGCTGGTGCGGTTGGCCCTGGGTTCCTCCTAATGCAAGACAATGCTACACCTCATGTGGCTGGAGTGTGTCAGCAGTTCCTGCAAGAGGAAGGCATTGATGCTATGGACTGCCCGCCCGTTCCCCAGACCTGAATCCAATTGAGCACATCTGGGACATCATGTCTCGCTCCATCCATCTGTTGCACCACAGACTGTCCAGGAGTTGGCGGATGCTTTAGTCCAGGTCTGGGAGGAGATCCTTCAGGAGACCATCCGCCACCTCATCAGGAGCATGCCCAGGCATGGTAGGGAGGTCATACAGGCATGTGGAGACCACACACACTACTGAGCCTCATTTTGACTTGTTTTAAGGACATTACATCAAAGTTGGATCAGCCTGTAGTGTTGTTTTCCACTTTAATTTTGAGTGTGACTCCAAATCCAGACCTCCATGGGTTGATAAATTTGATTTCCATTGATCATTTTTGTGTGATTTTGTTGTCAGCACATTCAACTTTGTAAAGAATATTTCATTCATTCAGATCTAGGATGTGTTATTTTAGTGTTCCCGTTTGGGTATATTTTCTCCTGAAGCTCCCATGATGGGATTCAAGCTAGTCCTCCGCTGTACTATATACTGCAGCAATTACTGATTGATGTGGGCCATAGATGATTGGTTTCTGGTCTGCAATAGGTGTAAACTATCCACTGTATACCTCCAAACTGGAGGGGAAAAAAACACTCCTCATCACCATCTTGTCCTTGCTTCTATTCCTTTGGTAATGTTTGTCTCCTCTGACCAACACTAGTGATTTACAAGGCTAGTAATACTTGACTAGTACTCTGTGTTCTGTTCATAGCTCTCAACAATTCCAGAGGGATGTGGCCAAACAGCAGCAAAACAATTCAGATGTGTAAAATCAAGGAAAGACTTGACAATTTATCAGCATATCTCTGATTGCAGCGCATTATAAATATCTTTCCAGTAATCTGCCCATTCCTGAATTCATCCGTATGACAACTCAGGCACCGGCTAACATCTTAAAATTACTTTTAAAAACGTTTTGGTTATTCAGGAAGCCAATTCTTCTCATTTGTCATTATAAAACACTGCTGATCTTTAAAATCATTAGCATCGGGCAATACGAAGAAAAAAACCTGCCTTGCAGGTTTGGTTAAACCAAAAATTGAGCAGAGTTGGGATGGGCTCCAAGCCGTAGTCCATGCTACATTTTATTTAGTGAATGTTTTTTCCTGTTAAATGAGTGCCCTCATGTTCTGTTGCTAGGCCTATGTGAGCTGCATCCTCAGGCTGATGGCATATATTTTAGGAACTCCTTTCAGATTATAATTTCTGTGAAAATTCCCTCCGCTTTCAGATCTCTCCCAAGACACAGGCAAAGGTAGGCGATCAGTCTCAGCAATGTTGATGAAACATTGTATGTTGAATTTAACAACTGATTTGGCTGACGTAGGTGGTCTACAGAAATCTTCAAGAATTCCTGCTCTTACTTTTCACTGCCTCGACAAGAACAAATTACTGTTGACAGCTCTGAATAATGGAGCGTTTGTTAATTGGACTTGATGCAAGCTCATTTCTACCTTTCAAACCTTAGGTGTGTTTTTCAATTAGTGGCAAGGCGGGAGGAACCACGCAACACAAGCTTTGATCAGTGTTCATATCCCAGTGTTGATCAGAGACAGCTTGTAGCGTAAATTATTTTTTTCCTAACATCCCCATAGAACTCCATTAGCCAGGAAACCAATATGAGAAAATATTGGTAGATATAGAGATATCAACTTCCTGTTAAAGCTCCTGTTCTTATTCCAGTGCCAATGATGATTCAAGACCTTTTTCAATTGTCAGACAAAGATTTTTACACATTCGGACTGGTTGAAAAGCATTGCTGCTAACACACTACTTCAGACTTCCAGCATTCCCCCCCAACTGTTCTGACCCTCTCACTTCCTTGTCCACAAATAGCAGTGCATGGACAATCTAAATGTCAAAGCTACTACTCTTTTACTACAGAAAATAAATAAAAATACTTTTTCCTAATACAAACATAAATACAGCGCTATTGTAAAAAATATTATTAAAAAAAGAACACTTCATAAAAAACATCTACATTTCGGAATTGGGGTTAGCACAGCACTCCTTCACGGAACAAAAAATAGAACAATATCCAAGTTCAATACTAAAATGTCGCCCAAGATACTAGTCAGAATAGAGCAACACCATTATAGGTGTACAACATTCTTCAAAAAAATAAAGAAATTCAAGTAAACCTTGAACCGGAGAAGTCTGGAGAAGGACTTCCGTTGGACAGAAATCGTACACGTGATTCATTTGGCTGTGTTGATTGAGGGAACTAGCAACAGCAGAGGGAGGAAGAAACAAAGCAGGAGGGTGAGGGGGGCTAAGGTTGGACTGTTCCATCTGTTTCAGCATAGAGTGTCCTTGTGCAAAGTTGTGCGCACTGTGAAACCACCGTAGTCTCAGCCTCATGGCTCAACACAGGCAACACTGACCCAGCACAGGCTGACAAATTGCACAATGTAACACCCTCAGAACAAAACATATAGAAAAAGGATTTTCTCCCTTTGGGATTTACCTCAGGGTAGCCATATTAAAAGCCACAACAATAAATGTAAATATTTTTAGTAAATTTAGCAGAAGCATGCAGAACTGACATATTTTTGCCTGCAAAAAACAAGGTTAGCAACACAGTCAGTACTAAAGTGCACAGCCTGACACACTTAGTACCACCCCTCCCCCACCCTAGCAGTCTGCAGCTGCATGGAAAACTACAGCCTAGCTAGGACTAAACCATTCAGGTAGAAGTAGGGGGAGGATTTTTTATATAACTGGAGAGGGAGGTAGAGAGAGAGAACCATTTGTTTAATTAACCACCAGAAATCTAAACTACTTCTGTCCTAAAATAAGGACGCAAATGAATATAAGATCCTTTGGTTTAATGTAAAAAAAAATTAAAAAACACACAATCTTAGACACCATAGTTAACTGTATTAATGTTTACGAGTTGTAAAACTTGACAAATATCAATCAATACAGGGATCAATCATGTTCCTTGTACCTGAACACCATTATGGAATATAGATAGAAAAGGTACACAAGTAACACAGGTGTAACACAATTTCTGAGAAGTGTGATAATTGTTTAGAAATAAGTATTTTTATTAATTAAAAAGGCCGAATATCACTAATGGCAATAGCAATACAATGATAAAGCAAACATGCATAAAAAAAGATGGTAGTTGATAGTTTACTCCTTCTTGAGAGTCAGGACTATGTTTTCTGTTTCCTGCATAGTTCTTGGATTACAAGGTGAAACCAAAAATAGATAATTTAAAAATGCTGCTGATATTAGTTATTCAGTCGAACACTAGCCAGCTAATAGCTCACTGCGTAGTATGCCCATCCCCCACTCCCTTCCTCTTTCATAGACTGCGCGAGGACTGCCAGCAGAAACTCAAAATGTCCACCAGTTCTGCTGCTGTGCACAGCCAGGTTTAGCACTTGGCAGCTGTTGGCTGAAACATTCACTTGTGCAGGAGGACGAGAGTTTAAACTCCTCCTACTTTTTGGTATCATTTTACACTTCACATAATTATACACAACAAAAACAAGCAAAAATGTCAAAGATTTAACTTGAGTTACAGTTCATATAAGTAAATGAGTCAATTTAAATTAATTATTTAGGCCCTCGTCTATGGATTTTACATGACTGGGAATACAGATATGCATCTGTTGGTCACATATTTCTTTAAAAAAAGAGGTAGGGGCATTGATCAGAAAACCAGTCAGTATCTGGTGTGAACACCAATTAGCGTCATGCAGCACGACTGCATCTCCTTCGCATAGAGATGATCAGGCTGTTGATTGTGGCCTGTGGAATGTTGTCCCACTCCTTTTCAATGGCTGTGCAAAGTTGCTGGATATCGGAGGGATGTGGACCACGCTGTTGTACACATTGATCCAGAGCATCCCAAACATGCTCAATTGGTGACATGTCTTGTGAGTATGCAGGCCATGGAAGAACTGGGACATTTTCAGCTTCCAGAAATTGTGTACAGATCTTTGAGACATGGGGCTGTGCATTATCATGCTGAAACATGAGGTGATGGCGGCAGATCTTTGTGCATTCAAATCGCAAATTATAAAATGCAATTGTGTTCGTTGTGTGTAGCTTATGCCTGCCCATACCATAACCCCAATGGCACCCTGGGGCACTCTGTTCACAACTTTGACATCAGCAAACCGCTCGCCCAAACGACGCCATACACTCTACGCTCTCTGCCATCTGTCCAATACAGTTGAAATCGGGATTCATCCGTGAAGAGCACACTTCTGCAGCGTGCCAGTGGCCATCGAATGGAGCCTTTTCCCACTGAAATCAGTTACGACGCAAAACTGCAGTCAGGTCAAGACACGGGTGAAGACAACGAGCACGCAGATGAGCTTCCCGAGACTGTTTCTGGCAGTTTGTGCAGAAATTCTTTAGTTGTGCAAACCCAGTTTCATCAGCTGTCCGGGTGGCTGGTCTCATCGACGATCTCACAGGTGAAGAAGCCGGATGTGGAGGTCCTGGGCTGGCATGGTTAAAAAGTGGTCTGCGGCTGTGAGACCAGTTGGATGTACTGCCAAATTCTCTAAAACGATGCCGGAGCGGCTTATGGTAGAGAAATTAATATTCCATTTTCTGGCAACAGCTCTGTTGGACATTCCTGCAGTCAGCGTGCCAATTGCACACTCCCTCAACTTGAGACATGTGGCATTGTGTTGTGTCAAAAATGCACATTTTAGAGTGGCATTTTATTGTCCCCAGCAGAAGGTGCACCTGTGTAATTAGCATGATGTTTAATCAGCTTCTTGATATGCCACACCTGTCAGGTGGATGGATTATCTTGACAAAGGAGAAATGCTCACTAACAGGGATGTAAACAAATTGGTCAACAAGATGAGAAAAATAAGCTTTTAGTGCATATGGAACATTTCTGGGATCTTTTAGTTCAGCTCATGAAACATGAGACCAACACTTCATATGTTGAATTCATATTTTTGATTCTACCGAAAGATTGATAATTATAACATTATTTGTCTCTTGTATGGACTCCTATTGCTAACAAAGAAACCAAAAGGTTGCTGACTCTCTGATTGCAATACTGATTTTACCCAAATGTCTTCGAATGGATGATGAAAAATTGTTCCTAAACTTTACAATAAGAATTATTAACATGTTATTTTCTAATCTCTGAGTTTCCGTGATATAAAAAGAATAAGGTGAAATCACATCCTGTTATGTGGCGCTATTCACATTCCAATGTTATTGCACAGTGCGCGTCGTTTCCCCTCCCCACTCCTCTTTCATTCACTGCAGAAAAAACTGGATTCACTGCAGAAAAAAACAAAATGTCCGCCAGTTCTGCTATGTGCACTGCCAGGCTGAGCCCTCACACGCTACTAACTAAACACATATCCGATCCACTGGAGAACAACAGTGCATCAACTTACATCACCTTCATGTTAAATGATTTCCTCTGTATGCCAATTTTACATAGATGGTTTCATTTGTTTTTATTTGTATAAAAAGTGGGTTAAGTTTGGTTTCGTTCGTTTTTATTTGTATAAAAAGTAGGTTAAGTTTGCTTTTTAGGTTAAGGTTTAGGTTAAGTTTGCTTTTTACTTCCTCATCCATCCCACACCATTTTCTGTTTGGTTATGCCGATCAATTAGGTTAAATGTATTTCGTTTGGGTATATTTTCTCCTGAAGCTCCCATTATGCGGTTCAAGCTAATCCTCTGCTATATACTACAGCATTTACTGATTGATGTGGGCCATAGATTATTGGTTTCTGGTCTGCAATAGCTGTAAACTGTCCACTGTATACCTCCAAACTGGAGTAAAAAAAAGACTCCTCATCCCCATTTTGTCCTTGCTTCTATTCCTTTGGTAATGTTTGTCTCCTCTGACCAACCTTAGTGATTTACTAGGCTAGTAGTACTTGACTAGTACTGTGTTCTGTTCATAGCTCACAACAATTCCAGATGGATATGTGGCTACACAGCAGCACAATAATTCACAGATGTGTAAAATCAGGGAAAGGCTTAAATTCATGGCCACATCTGTGATTGGAGCGCATTATAAATATATTTCAAGCGATCTGCCCATTCCTGAATTCATCCGTATGAAAACACAGGCACTGGCAAACATCTGAAAATTACTTTAAAAAACTATGCAAGGTATACAGGAAGGCAAGTCCTCTCATTTGTCATTGTAAAATACTGCTGATCTGTCAATCATTAGCATTAGCATAGGGCAATACAAAGTAAAAAGGGAATAAATACAACTCGCCTGTCTTGCTACACAGCAGTGAGAGGATATGGTCAAACCAAAAAGTTAGCAGAGACGGGCTGGGCTTCAAGCCTAGTCCAAGATACAGTTTTATTTAGTGAATGTTCTCTCCTGTTAAATAAGGCCCTGATCCAAGTGCAGAGTGCTCTAATGTTCTGTTGCTAGACCTATGTGAGCTGCATCCTCTGGCTGCCGGCATACATTTCAGAAACTCCTTTCAGATTACAATTTCTGTGAAAATTCCCTCCCCTTTTAGACCTCTCCCAATACACAAGGTAGGCGATCAGTCTCAGCAATGTTGAGTAAACATTGTACGTTGAATTTTACATTCACAACTGATTTGGCTGAGGTGGGTGGTCTGCAGAAATCTTAAAGAATTTCTCCACTTACTTTTCACTGCCTCGACAAGGACAAATGACTTGACAGCCTCTGAATAATTAGACTTTTGTTAATTGGACTAGATCCAAGATGATCTCTACCTTTCAATCCTCAGGTGTGTTTTTCAATTAGTGGCAAGGCGGGAGGAGCCACACAACATGAGCTTTGATCAGTGTTCATATCCCAGTGTTGATCAAAGACAGTTTGTGGTTTTGTCGCCTTTTACAGTTAATTTTCCAAGATCCTCATTTGACTCAATTAGCCGGGAAACTAAGGAGAAAATATTGGTAGATATGAAGGTATCACTTTCCTGTTCAAGCTCCTGTTCTTGTGCCAACGATGATTCAATACCTTTTCCACTTGTCAGGCAAAATTGTGGCAAAGCATTGCTGCTATCACAATACTTAAGGTTTCTAGTATTGTCCCCCAACTGTTCAGACCCTCTCACCTCTATCAAACAAATAGCTGGACATGAATATCTAAATGCCAAAAATTTGCATATTTTTTTATACAAAAAAATAAATACAAATGTTCCTAAGACAAAACACACAATGACCAAATAAAACGGCATTAGTGTTACATAAATACGTATTTCTTTTAAACGCATTATCTACGTTTTGGAAGCACTGTTAACGTAGCACTCTTTAGCCAACAAACAAACAAATAGAACAGTAGCTAAGTTAAATACTGAAGTGTAGATACTAGTCAAAATAGTGTAACTTGGGTATAGGTGTTTTAAAAATATATAAGAAATTCAAGTAAACCTTGAAAGGGAATAGTCTGGAGAAGTAGGCCTTCCGTTGGACAGAGGTCGTACGCGTGATTAGTTTGTGTTGAGGGAACTAGCAACAGCAGAGGAAGGAAGAAAAAAGCGGGAGGGTGAGGGGGGGCTGAGGTCGGACTGTGCCATCTGTTTCAGCATAGTGTGTTCTTTTGCAAGGTTGTGCACACGTGCGCACAGTGAAACCATCACAGTCTCAGCCTCATCGCTAAACATGACCAGCACAGGCAACACTGATCCAGCACAGGCTGACTGACTGCACAATGTAACACCCTCAGAACAAAAAGGTTTTCTGCCTTTAGGATTTACCTCAGAATGGCCATCTTAAAAGTTACTACAAAAGCAAAATAGACTACTTATTTAGTAACTTTGGCAGAAGCATGCAGCACAGAGACTTCTTTTTGCCCGCAAAAAAACAGGCTAACAGCACAGTCAGTGCTAAAGCGCACAGCCTGACAAGCTTAGCGGCCACCCCTCACCCACCCTAGCAGCCTGCAGCAGCATGGAAAATTACAGCCTAGCTAGGACTAAACCATTCTGACAGAGGTAGGGGGAGGATTTTATTTTATTTTTTTACAACTAGAGAGGGAGCTGGAGAGATAAAACCATTTAATTAAAACACCAGAAATCTAGACTACTTCTGTCCTAAAATGAGAACGCTAATAACCTTAGACACCATAGTCGAATGTATCAATGTTTACGAGTTGTAAAATTGGACAGATATCAATATTACAGGGATCAATTATTCTCCATGTGCCTCCATTTTTTACTTGTCAAAAAGCTCAAACACTTGTTCCAAAAAAAAAGGTCTGTGACACAATTTTTATATCATTGTATGACGCAAGGAACCTTTTTTTACCATAGAGAATCAGACAAAAATGTTGGCCACACTCAGCCTAATGGCTTCTTTGCACATTCAAGCCTGTCTCAAAATACAACTTTAAGGCTCTTCTGGAGGATGGTTGGCCATTTTCCGTAGCCAATAAAATATTGCAACATTACAATTACAACCAAATACTTTTTATGTCTTTAGAAAATAATTGCCTCCAAGGCTCGTCCTGTCGTCCCTGGGAGAATAAACAATACATCAAATGTTCTCAAATGCAATTAGCAGGAAAATACCAAGTGGTTTCATGTGACAGAGATGAAAATATCCGTTAGAAATTAAGAAAGAGGGGAGATCTAAAGATGCATCAACTAGCATTGGTTACTAATATGACACATAAAACTTCCAAATTTTAGACAATTACATTTATGGTTAAATAGTTTCAAAATGCTGACCGCCTCTGCTCAGATTCAAGGTGTGTGATCTGGCACCCGGCACTGTCCTTCACTCTCCTTCCGGCCTTGTGAATGTTAACCTGTTGTGTGTTTTTAATCTGCGTTAACAAGCATGCGCTGACCAACTGGCAAATGTCTTCACTGACATTTTCAACCTGTCCCTGACCGTCTGTAATGCAAACATTTGCAAGCAGATCATAGTCCATGTTCCCAAGAACACTAAGGTAACATGCCTAAATGACTACCGACCTGTAGCACTCACATCTGTAGGCATGACGTGATTTGAAAGGCTGGTCATGGCTCACATCAACACCATTATTCCAGAAACCTAGACCGACTCCAATTTGCATACCGCCCCAACAGATGACGCAAACTCTATTGCACTCAACACTATCCTTTCCCACCTGGACAAAAGGAACACCTAGGTGAGAATGCTATTCATTGACTACAGCTCAGCGTTCAATACCATAGTACCTTCAAAGCTCATCACTAAGCGAAGGACCCTGGGACTAAACACCTCCCTCTGGAACTGGATCCTGGACTTCCTGGTGGGCTGCCCCACGTGGTAAGGGTAGGTAACAACACATTTCCATGCTGATCCTCAACGCGGGGGCCCCACAGGGGTGCGTGCTTAGTCCCCTCCTGTACTCCCTGTTCACTAATGACTGCACGGCAAGGCACAACTCCAACACCATCATTAAGTTTGCAGACAACACAACAGTGTTGATCACTGGCAATGATGAGACAGCCTATAGGGAGGAGGTCAAAGACCTGGCCGTGTGGTGCCAGGACAACAATCTCTCACTCAACGTGATCAAGACAAAGGAGATGATTGTGGACTACAGGAAAAGGAGGACCGAGCATTCCCCCATTCTCATCGACAGGGCTGTAGTGGAGCAGGTTGAAAGCTTCAAGTTCCTTGGCGTCCACATCACCAACAAACTATCATGGTCTAAACACACTAAGACAGTCGTGAAGAGGGCACGACAAAACCTATTCCCCCTCAGGAGACAGAAAAGATTTGGCATGGGTCCTCAGAAACTCAAAACGTTCTACAGCTGCACCATCGAGACTGGTTGAGTCACTGCCTGGTATGGCAACTGCTCGGTCTCCGACCTGCAAGACACTACAGAGGGTAGTGCGTACGGCACAGTACATCACTGGGACCAAGCTTCCTGCCATCCAGGACCTCTATACCAGGCGGTGTCTGAGGGAGGCCCTAAAAACTGTCAAAGACTTTAGCCACCCTAGTCATTGACTGTTCTCTCTGCAACCGCACAGCAAACGATACCGGAGCGCCAAGTCTTGGTGCAAAACGCTTCTTAAAAAGCTTCTACCCCCAAGCCATAAGACTCCTGAACAGCTAATGAAAGCGCTACCCAGACCCCTCTTTTACACTGCTGCTACTATTACTACTACTACTACTACTATCTGTTTATTATCAATGCATAGTCACTTTAATGCTACCTACATGTACATATTACCTCGACTAGCCGGTGCCCCCGCACATTGACTCTGTACTGGTACCCCCTGTATATAGCCTCGCTATTGTTATTTTACTGCTGCTGTTTAATTATTTGTTACTTATATTTTACATTTTTTACTTAATCCTTATTTTTCTTAAAACTTCTTAAAGCATTGTTGGTTAAGGGCTTGTAAGTAAGCATTTCACTGTAAGGTATACACCTGGTGTATTCGGTGCATGTGACAAATAAAATGTCATTTGAATTTCTGAGAAGAAAGTGAGATGATAATTGTTTAGAAATAAGTATTTTTAATTAGTTAATAGGCCTATAATCACTAATGGCAATGTCAATACTATGATAAAGTAAACACCAATAAAAACATCATTCTTGAGAGGCAGGTCTAACCTGTTTTCTGTATCTTTCATAGTGCCTGGATTATGAGACGAAACCAAAATTAGATAATTTTAAAATGCTGCTGATATTACAGTTATTCAGTAGAACACTAGCCAGCTAATAGCTCACTGCGTAGTATGCCCATCCCCCACTCCCTTCCTCTTTCATAGATTGTGAGAAGACTGCCTGCAGAAACTCAAAATGTCTGCCAGTGCTGGTGCAGTGGACAATCAGGTTTAGCACTTGGCAGCTGTTGACTGAAACATCAACTTGAGCAAGAGGACGAGAGTTTAAACTCCTCCTACTTTTAGGTATCATTTTACTCTTTGCATGATTATACATACAATAGGGAATGTATCGAACGATCGCAATTTATGACATTCTTTGTGTGTTCTATGGACTCCTATTGCGAACAAAGAAATCAAAAGAACGCTGACACTTTGATTGAGATACTTATTTGACCAAAATGTCCTTTGAATGGAAGATGAAAAATAATATGTTCGGTAACATTTTGCCTCATAACTTTACTATAATAATTATTAACATGTTATTTTTTCATCTCTGATATGAGTTTCCTTGATACAAAACGAATAAAATCACTGCTATGTTACAACAGCTCTGTTAACATTCCAATGTTACTGCAAACTGTGCGTAGGCTTTCCCTCACCATTCCTCTTTCATTACACGCGTTCCGGATTCACTGCAGAAAAAACAAAATGTCCGCCAACTCTGCTGTTTGAACAGCCAGCTAGACTGAGCCATCACACACTGCTAACTGAACACTTATCCAATCCACTGTAGTACAACAGTGTATCAAGTTACATCAACTATATGTTCATATGTTATCTGCTCTGTTTGCCATATTTGCACAGGCTGTTTCATTCGTTTTTATTTGTGTAAAAAGTAGGTTAAGTTTCTTTTTCAAAGTAGTTATGATCTACTTCCTCATCCATCCCACATCATTTTGTGTTAATTTATGCTGATCAATTAGGTTAAATGTATTTAGTTTGGGTATATTTTCTCCTGAAGCTACCATTATGCGGTTCAAGCTAGTCCTCCACTGTACTATATACTACAGCATTTACTGATTGATGTGGGCCATAGATGATTGGTTTCTGGTCTGCAATAGCTATAAACTGTCCACTGTATACCTCCAAACTGGAGTAAAAAAAAGACTCCATCATCACCATTTTGTCCTTGCTTCTATTCCTTTGGTAATGTTTGTCTCCTCTGACCAACACTAGTGATTTACTAGGCTAGTAGTACTTGACTACTACTGTGTTCTGTTCATAGCTCATAACAATTCTAGAGGGGTGTGTGGCCAAACAGCAGCATCTGAATAATGAAACCTTTGTTAATTGGACTCGATCCAAGATGATTTTACATTTCGTTTTGAACGTTTATTTAACTAGGGAAGTCAGTTAAAAACCATTTTTTATTTACAATGAAGGCGTACCAGGGAACAGCGGGTTAACCGACTTGTTCAGGGGCAAAACGACAGATGTTTACCTTGTCAGCTCTGGGATTTGAACCAGCAACCTTTCAGTTACTGACCCAACACCCTAACCACAAGGCTACCTGCCGCCCCTATACCTTTCAAACCCCAGGTGTGTTTTTCAATTAGTGGTAAGGCGGGAGGAGCCAGCGCAACATGAACTTTGATCAGTGTTCATATCCCAGTATTGATCAGAGCCAGTTTGTGGTCTGGTCGCTTTTTTATTTTTATAGATTCCCATAAGAATCCATTGGCCAAAAAAACAATATGAGAGAATATTGGTAGATATAAAGATATTACATCCCTGTTAAAGCTCCTGTTCTTATTCCGGTGCCAATGATGATTCAAGACCTTTTTCACTTGTCAGACAAAGATTTTTACACATTCGGACTGGTTGCAAAGCATTGCTGCTAATACAATACTTAAGGCTTCTAGCATTCTCCCCCAACCCTCTCATGTTCTCACACGTAAATAGCAGGGCATGACAATCTAAATGCCAAAAATTATACTTTTTTACTACAGTAAATATATACAAATATTTTCTACTAATACAAAACACAAATACAGCACTTCTGTAAACAGAACTTATTAGATCTACGTTTCGGAATCGTGGTTAGCATAACACTACTTAACGTTAAAAAAATAGGCCAAAAATCATAGTCAGAACCGAGCAACATCATTATAGCTGTACAACAGTCTTTAAAAAAATTAAGAAATTCAAGTAAACCTTGAACAGGAGTAGTATGGAGAAGAAGGCCTTCCGTTGGACAGTGGTCGTACGCGTGATTCGATTGGCTGTGTTGATTGTACTAGCAACAGCAGAGGGAGGAAGAAAAAAGCAGGAGGGTGAGGGGGGCTAAGGTTGGACTGTTCCATCTGTTTCAGCATAGAGTGTTCTTGTGCAAGGCTGTGCGCACAGTGAAACCATCAACCTCAGCCTCAAGACAGCCAGCACAGGCAACACTGACCCAGCACAGGCTGAGAAACTGCACAGTGTAACACACTCAGAACAAAAGGATGGAAACAAAAGGATTTTCTCCCTTTGGGATTTACCCCAGGGTGGCCATCTTAAGTTATTAAAACAAAAGTAAATATATATTTTTTTGTAACTTTGGCAGAAGCATGCAGCACAGAGCTTGGTTTTTGGCACGCAAAAAAACAGGCTAGCAGCGCAGTCAGTACTAGAGTGCACAGCCTGACACACTTAGCACCACCCCTCCCCCACACTAGCAGTCTGTAGCTACATGGAAAATTACAGCCTAGCTAGGACTAAACCATTCTGACAGAGGAAGGGGGAGAAGATTTTTCTCCAACTAGAGAGGGTGCTAGAGAGGACTGTTTAATTAACCACTAGATATCTAGACTACTTCTGTCCTAAAATAAGAACGCAAATGAAAATAAGGACCTTTAACTGTTATGTTCAAAAAAAGCCTGAGAGAGTACATAACCTTAGACACCATAATCAAATGTATCAATGTTTACGAGTTGTACAATTTGACAAATATCAATCAATACAGGGATCAATCATGTTCCTTGTACCTGAACACCAGTATGGAATATTATGGCAGCTGAGCATACTATAGATAGAAAAGATACACAAGTAACACAGGTGAAAACACAATCTGAGAAGTGATAAGTATAAAAATATAGAAATAACTTTTACTTAATTAAAAAGGACTATAAATCACTAATAGCAATAGCAATACAATGATAAAGCGAACATGCATAAAAAATTATGATAGTCCTGACTCTCAAGAAGGAGTAAACTATGTTCTGTTTCCTGCATATTTATTGGATTACAAGATGAAACCTAAAATAGATAATTTAAAAATGCTGCTGATATTACAGTTATTCAGTAGAACACTAGCCAGCTAATAGCTCACTGCGTAGTATGCCCATCCCCCACTCCCTTCCTCTTTCATAGACTGCCTGAGGACTGCCAGCAGAAACTCAAAATGTCTGCCAGTGCTGCTGCTGTGCACAGCCAGGTTTAGCACTTGGCAGCTGTTGGCTGAAACATTCACTTGTGCAGGAGGACTAGAGATTAAACTCCTCCTACTTTAAGGTATAATTTTATTCTTACCATAATTATACATACAATGGGGATTGTACCGAAAGATCGCAATTCATAACCTATCGCTAACAATGAAACCGAAAGATTGCTGACTCTTTGGTTGAGATACTGATTTGAACAGAGACGTTCCATGCTTTTTCAGCTCTCATGCAGTTTACAGACCTACTCCAGTATCTTACTCACTGAGCTTTGTGTCCTCTTTTTCACCATTGGGGTTCTCCTTAGAACTTAACCATTGACCTCAGAGTGCCTCTAGAATTCAGTCAAGCTTGGAATTGATACTCTATATTCTAGTAGTTAAAGAAGGGCTAAATTAATGACAGCTGTCCGAATTGTTCACACAATAAGATTGTTCACAAATTCTGGGTTTGTAGGAAAGCCCAAGTCCCTGTCGGTCTAATGTTCCCTCTGATTAGGTGCTTTGTGACAAAGACAATACTCAATGCTTTGCTTTATCTTGGCCAGGTCGCAGTTGTAAATGAGAACTTGTTCTCAACTGGCCTACCTGGTTAAATTAAGAATTAAATTCAATAAAAAAAATGCAATTGAGAGCTGTCCAAAAGGCTGGGTGACCTTAAGTGAATGTTCAACCAGATGGGAGTTGCATTTGGGTTTTTTTAACCTTTATTTAACTAGGCAAGTCAGTTAGGAACAAATTCTTATTTTCAATTGACGGATTAACTGCCTTGTTCAGGGTCAGAACGGTGGGGCGGCAGATAGCTTAGTGGTTAGAGCGTTGGACAAAGAAAGGTTGCAAGATCGAATCCCATTGGCATGATACACCATGCGTGGATCTGCACAGGCTTCTCTTTCCCGTGTGCGGCACTGCCAGAAATACTGTGTGCAAGTACGAAATACTGAGTGCAAGAGGGCAGCTTAGCGAGAACATTGGTCACATCTAGCAACACATTTTTGACGCATGGCACCCTGTGGATCACTGTTTTTGTTTTTACATAAAGCTGACAACATAACAAGCCTTATGTAACTAGGTCTCATTTAGTCTTGTCTGAACCAATACAAACAACTGACCTATATTGTCATAAAAAATGCCTTGGGCTTGATTTATTTCAGTCTCCCTCTTGTCGATCGTGGATTTTAAAAAACAACGAGAGTTCCTCAAGTATCGTCAAGGCAAATAAGATTGATGTGTAATCTTGTCGCAAATTAGATTTTGTGATGTGTAATTTAGATCTATAACCCTGCCAAACCCCAAAAAATCCCTGGCATCTTTATCCACAAGGTTGTTCTATTCCAAGTTGAACTACCCAATCTGTCTAAAATTCCTTGCTAACCAGCTACCACAAAAACAATATGTCGAAGTAGCCTACAGACATAGGGCACTATAAAATATGTTTTATTTTTTGCCCGATTCATTTAGTTTTTTCCCAAATTCAGTTTCCCCCCCACGGCGATTATCCAGGTTTTCGCTCTCAAAAATCACACATTTATTTATAGAAAAACAAAAAATTGGATATTCTAAGTCCACAATTATGCTTAAACCTCATCAGGAGACCACTCGAGGTCTGAGAAAAATAGAAGACATTTTGATTTTGGGGTGTAGTTACCCATTAATGCACCAGCAAGAGACCTTTGTTTGGTTAGCAATATTTCTCTAGCACTTTGCAGTGCGTGCAAAACAAAATGGCCACTGGATTGATGCAAATAATCATGATATCATTCTGCCAGGTAGGCATATTACTTTGTAGTTAACATTTAGTTGTTTTTTTTAGGAAAGCCTTTCCATCGCTATCAGAAGAAGGTTATCATTAGCATCATCGCTAATTGCAACACAAAGTGTAGACATATGCACGCACCACACACACACATACAGAGGGGCATTCCTGTATCTTTTCAGAAAGTACAGGAAATGTTTTATGATTAATTTGGGCAATTTAATGGATTTTCTAATAAGTTCAATACATTTAGTTGATTTCCTACTAAGTTCAATATATTTTTGAGTATTGATAAATTCTGTTTTAATATCTGGATTCCGTGATTCTGTCCTTGTTCTCCTCAATGCAGATTCTATAGGGCCCTATACTAGTAACTGATAGTGGTGCAATCATTAGACCCGAGCAACACAGTACATATACCGCTGCATTACACCCTGGGGGTTCTGTGAACACTTTTATTATAGACACTTATTATAGATCTGCAAGACTGTACATAATATTCTTTACAGGTCTAATGAGTGCCATGAAGTATTTTATTCAATAGCAGTGCATGGCTTTATGTGAATGACTCCTGTGATAAGCAGAATAATAATTGTTGTAATTATAATTAGACCTGATTGTCGTCCATACTGTAGGTTGGTTCATGCGTTCCTCGCTGACAATAAACACATCATTTCTCTCAAGTTTGTACATCAGACATTTTGACACACACATACATAAAAAAATTGTAAGTATTTAAATAACCACCTGTTTAAATGACCTTGGGATATAAAACAATAAATTATTCATGAAATGTCCAAAGCACCAAAGACTAACATAAATATTGACTCAAGACCACATTGGGAACACGTTCCTCCCCCTGCTCTCTCAATCAGGTCGTTAGCCAATCCAGAGGCAGTGTAAAAGGAACCAGCTAGAACCTGCTGAAACCAGTTTAAGCAATGTTATTTAGACAAGGGAAGAATCATTCAATACTCTACTTCCTACTTTACAGTGTTAACTCCGACCTTCAGTTTTGAAGAACTCTGGCATGAATAGCCCCGGGGATCCAGAACAAGGAGTGATATATGGCATACGTTTCCTACATTAGCCTACATGCATATTAGATAAATATATGTAAGTGACTAGCCTACATTGCTAACTGACCACAAATGGGATTAGGCTAGGACGTTATGCTGGTGTTAGGTCTATATTTCTGTTATGTAAAGTACCATTAAAGATGTCTATCACATGAACGGGTAAAACGTTCAAGGGTGGGGTGGAGTGGCTGCACCTTATAGTTCTGTTATAGACTTGACCTGTAGGCCTTCACACAAATGTTACTCCACAAATCCTGTAAAGTGTAGGCTATCTTGAGTGAAATGTTGCTCTCGTTTTTTATGCTGCCCATCCCCCACACGACAGTTCTGTAGCGACTCACAGCAACAGTCACAACGTAGAAGCAGTCTTCAAGTGGTCCAACCTCACTCACTAGCCTAAATATTTCCGGATTGAGATGAAGTACATAACACATATTTTCAAATACTACGCACACAACTGGTATTCTGAGCTTTCATACTTCTGAACTAAATACCTTCCACGATGCAAAAAAACAAATGGAATCACAGAATACAGGCATCTGAATGGTATTCCGATTATTGTAATGTCTGTAAAATTTGAAGGCCTTAACTGTACAACAAAGCACTGATGAAGTGAGTATCTGGAGACTGTTTTCCTCCCAGGCCAGACAGGGGTTCCTTGCTTTGCTACTGATTGCCCACACAGAACTGATTGCACATTTCTCATATTTGTGCTGCATTGGTGTCAGTCCCTCCCTTGGGTTATGTTCTGCCAGCGATTATCTCCAGCTGATCTCTATAGTTCATCCATAGACTGACTGGCTGTTCGATTCTGAAACTGGTTGATCAAGGAGTGTCGCAGGGTTGTGGGTTTGATTCCCTCTAGGGCCATCCACATTAAAATGTATGCACACACTGTTGTAAATCACTTTGGATAAAAGTCTGCTAAATGGTATATATTATTATAAGGCTAGATCATACGCTGGATCCCGAGACAGGTTGGGTATGACTGATCAGGGTTGGTGAGGTCGCTTGAGGCAGACATCTTGGTTTGACAGACGGTGAAAGAGGGATTGTTTCGAACCAGTTACAGTCCAATACTACCACAAACAGTTAACTGTCTTGTTGAACCAGATTGAAAAATTAACCAAAATAAACTCAACAACGCCTTCGTTAACCAAATTCAAAATAGTGTCTATGTGGAGAAACTCGCCATGCTATCGTTATATATGAAAAACTTACAACAGTCATTTCTACAAAGTTATTTATCTGAAACTAGGATGACACGACAATGTCTCTTCTTGACACAAGAACACTTACCTGTTTTTTCTTACAAAAATGTGCATATGGTTTATTAACATTAGGTAATTATTCAACAATGATGTATTATTACAAAGGTAGTTAATCTAGCAATAGGGCGATTCCACATCAGCGAAAAATATTTTGGGTACATTAGATTTTTCTGGTAATTCTCACATAGAACTTCATTGGGATTAAAGATGTTTGAAAATACTTTTAACATTTGTATCACTAACCATTTTTGAGAAAAATCATGATTAAAATGGCCAATTTAGGCCCTTTTTAGACCAATACACGCCTCCTGTAAGACACGATGATTTGTGAACCGTGCATTATCCAGACAACATCTTCCTCCTTATATTGTTCTCTCAAATATGGAGTATGTGTACATTCCGAAGTATCATGTATGGTTCATAGATCATAGTCTTACAGGAAACATGTATAGGTCTAAAAAAAAGGCCTTAAATGTACACTTTCACCATATGATTTGTGATACAAATGTAAAAAAACATGTCAAACATCCTTCCTCCCAATGAAGTTTCTATGTGAGAATTGCCAAAACAATCAGAGAAAACAAAAATATTTTTCGCTCCCGCTGGCATGGAATCGCCTAATAGCTATTAACTAGTCAATATAAAATATTAACATAGTCTATGACAACCGCAAGGACAGGTAGGCTAAGCCTAGCTTTTGTCCTGAGTTCTGCCTCCTTTTCAGCTAGCCCCGAAACCGCAGGCATATGGAAGCCTGGAAAAGCAATGGGGGAGGGATAACTGTCTGCAGGACTGTACCATCTTCCTCAGAGGGGAGACTAAAGTGGATGAGGGGGCACACACACTTGGTGTGAACAAACTGGAACTACTGGTACTCATATTTACAATGAAACGTTCAAGGTAATAAACTACTTTACACTAGGGAACTGAAAAACCCCCAGAACAAATGCAATCTCAGTTTCTACACAAATTAACATAAACTAACTCACCAGTGTGCCTGAAATAACTTATTTTTAAAGCCCAAATTTGCCTAAAACACACACGCAGAAAGTTGCACCAATAGATCAAATATACAAAACAAAAACGCACACCTATCCGGTAAACGATTGGTCTACACAGGAGAAGTTGCAACACCCCTCCCCCTCACTAACACAGTCACTCACAGACAGACTGTGTACTGAGTGGAAAAGTACAGCAAACCAGGGCCGTACCACTTTAAGAAGCCAGGGGGGGGTTGAGATCAAATAACAAGACAAGAGGGGAGAGTAATGCTAGAACATTAAAAACATGTTTTTTTACGTTCAAAAAGAAAAAAATATATAAGAAACTAAACCAATAATAGGTGTTTCAATATTTATCAAAAACAACTTGAAATAGTTCACGTTAAAGGAGATTGCCTATTAATTCTGTAATTCTACGTACGCCTTACGTTACACTAGTAGACAGACTACCTCAAAACCAATGTGGTTCCAAACTCATTACAATTTGCGTAAAAAACATCTAGGCCTACCTGAAACGATGCTTCCAGGGGTGCACTAGGTTTCTTCAAGCATGAACAGCCTTTCACGTATGCTAGTAAATACAGTGAGACGAGCATTCCAATTCCAGCGCAAAATATGTCCCCAAGAGAGATGTCTGCCCTCTATGTAAGTCACAGTTTACAAAACTGTTCATTTTAGGACTGTGTGGAAACAGAAGGAGAAAAGCTAATTCTAGGCCTATGCCCACATCTAATCTGATAATAATCTTTCCAATGTAATGAAAACGTGTTACGGAAAGTAATTGTGTCTGTTCACCATCATTTCTATTTCCGTAGACCTGAGACGAAAGAATGTTCCAATTGCAATAGAGAGCACATTGGGAGCAGATATTGAAAATGCCTTATACACAGCCAACAAGAACAAAAATGGCAGTATTCTTCAAAGACCCAAGACTTTGAAAGTAACAGATTGTCTAAAATGTTTTCATGTAGTTATGTTCATAATTATTGTGTGTTTCCTGGGAGGCTAATGCAGCTAGCTGAGTGCTAACTATTCACTATCCCTTCCCCTCCCCCACACACAAACACTGCGCTGCCACATTTTCTGACGGTGCCACTTATTATTGCAGCAACTCAAAATGGCCACCATAGTTGCTGTTAGCTAGGTTTTTTCCATGTGCTTGATCCCCAATTTGTAACAATGTCAGGAAATACTTTGCAGTCACATTAAGGTTGTTTCCTAAAGTTCCTACTGGTGGTGAATTAGACATATGCTAAATGTATTTATGCCCTACTCATACATTAGACATGTTATTGCGAGACTCCTCATACAGTGGCTCTAAAGAAAAGATCCTGACCAGTCTTGTCCATTTCTTCCCTTTTGTCATTCAATGTTGTGTCTGTGTTTCCATAGTGTCTGTACCAATACTTTGTCTCAATATCTCATGGTAGTTAGACATTACTAGCTCTTTGTTTGGATGCTAGTTTTGAAACTGAAATGGTGGATGGCTATTTACAAACTTGACAATATTTGCAAATATTCTGATCTTGAAAAGAGGCTATCAGTCTGATTACTAAAATGATTTAAGCCAGATAACCCCTTTCATTGTAATACTGCAACATCTCAACTGACACCCTCCAGCATCACCCGATCCTACATAGGCTTCTTCCATGCTTCCCTGCAAAAATTGTATACATCTTTTAATTTACTATCATTGACAATTCCAATTTATATAGCAAGAAGCAACATTTATTGTTATAGCCCCAGTGACTCGCACTCACAACTTTGTCAATGTTTGGTGGCCGTCATGGTTAAATGACGGCCACCATAAATAAAGAAGTTGTCAAGGTTGAAGGGGATCACATCATCTCAACCAATGGGGTTGTCTAGATTCTGAGTGCATCGACATAGGCTGAATCAGTGGTTCTCAACTGTTTTTTCCCCAGGACGGTTGTCTCAGTTGGGACCCAATATTCGCATTGCCAAAACACAATCTGAAAAACAATTTTGTATGCTATATTGATAGTAAATGCAGTAATTATATGACAAGGAAACAACATTCCCACAGCTTTCATTTTCAATAATACAACTTTGACAATGTCCTTGATTAAGAATGTTAATAAACCCACTGGCTTTAGATCACAAAATCAACCAAAATAGTGTTGCTATACTACACATGTTCTACCTGGTTTAAGTCAAGAGGTGTTTTTTTTTTAATACTCCACAGACATCCGCGACACACTCAAAACCTCCTTGGGTCACGACCTATCAATTGAGAATCACTGGGCTAGGTTATGATGGACTATAACCTGTAGATGGCGTGTGCATTTCCAAATTTTGACACCAAATAATATAAAGTATGGTAGTTAGCGTGCCAACAAGCTACGCTGTGAAACAAACCGCTTTAGCTGCCTAGGCTTGCAACATTCACTTGTACTTGATACATGTTTTTCGATGAAAGCACATTTTGGTCTTCAAAGAAACATAACATTTTGGGCAACAACAAAAAATGTACAGCCAAATACAAAGCATATATAAGAAATACTAAATATGATTACATTTGCAGCTATTTTTGGGTAGATATATACACACACACACACACGCACCCATACATATATTATTATTAAAGTGTGTGTATAGACAGACATTAAAAATATATATCTACCAAAATATATATATTTTAAAAATGTGTGTGTGTCACACACACACACACACACACACACACTTAAAAAAATATATATATATATTAAAAATGTGTGCGTGTGTGTGTATATAAACACACACACATTTTTTTAAATATATATATTTTGGTAGATATATAAACACACATACATATATATATATCTTTAAATATATATAAACAAACAATTGTAGTTCTCTACTCAATAGGCAAAAATCTAAAATGATTTTGCTAACAGTTAACGTTAGCTAGCTAGCGCCCCCCTTCACCCCACCTCAATTTTTTTTCTAGTCCATGTCCCTGCCAAGACCAGTCTACATCGCAAGCTAATGTTTTACACTTACTCGTTCAAGAACATGACAGAAAAAAAATGTTTAAAACATTTTTAAGTCTATTTTATAGAGAAAGTGACACATTTTAAATAGACAAAAACAAAACTGTTGGAATGATCTGTAAAAACAGTTCAGACAGCTAGCATGCTAGCTAACTCACCGATGCTTCTGAATTCTGCCTGTTTCCCGCGAAATATAGCCGGTATCCGCACGAGCCGAATGTGCTCCTCGCTCACAATATCGGTTTATAATGTGCAGAGGATCGCAAACTGAACCAAGGGGAAAAACGTAAATATGTGCGTGATAGTGACGCGGACACACTGGCTAGAAACAACACCAAAACAAAACCTGTGCATGCAGACTGTTCTCAGCGACAACAGTCAGTCATCCACCACTGTGTTGCCAGCTCCTCCTCCTTCGTAGTCAAGGGGAGGGGGTTGAGTGCGTGAGAGCAGTCTAGGCACCTCCTACTAGATGTCGTCCATGACAGAAAACAACGTGAAAGCTGGTAGGAGTAGCTTTTTAAAAAAAATCAGGTACAGTATGAATACTGTCGTCTATGAAGTTTTTTAAAAATTCAACAAGGTAAGTAGAAGTTGAAGGAAATTATATATGTTGAAGAGAGAACAGAACCAGGTCTAACGTGATTTTCTTAGATCTGTGAGGGTAAGAAAGTCTTGTGTAGACTTTCACAGACTACCTGCTCTACTAGGAGAATAGACAGTATTAGTCACAAGACTGCCATAGGGGAAGAGCTAAAGCTAAAGACTGTTTTCTGACATGGCAAGAAGAGGGGGATGGGGTGTGGTCTTTTCTGATGGGGGAAGGGTGAGGGAAGTATGAAGGGAGCAGGGGTGGAATTCATAAGTGGGAGGAGTCTGTTTAAGAACATTGGCAACACAAGTATACTTATAATAGCTTATAATTATAGTAAAGTATTACATCTTTGGTGGAAATTATGTATTGTACTTTTTTTTTAAATTCATCCCACGTCCTAGAAAAGTTTCATCTGAAACTCCAGTGCTTGTGATCTGTGGGCTCTCTTGGTAGCTGTTAAGCATTTAAACTGTTCAAAAGCTATAATTTTTCATAGTAGCATAGCAACATAAGTGTCTAAAAATGTAATTGTCTATAGATAGTGGTGATTTGTTAGTTTTGTGGCTTCAAATGTAGGATCTAAATCGTAAAGGTAAGACTCGTTTTAGGCCAGACTGAACAAAAAAGATGCTCAACTGCTTCAAGTGCTAAATTGTTCTGGTCATAGGTTAAAGTGATTTAGTAGGACTATATGTACAATGTAGGTGATCAATAAACACATCCAGAGCCAAAATAACATATGCAAACTTATTCATCATTGAGAAAAATTACATTTACTGACATTTACTTATTTTCGCACATCCTATGAGCTATTTTCAGGTCGGCCATTTTGACTCACTGGCCCCTCTGCAGGCAAACTCTTTCTCAATTAAAATGTCTGCTTGTGCCACTGTAGTTCCACCAATGACCAATAGAGGTCTTTAAAAATATATATGTGATTAAAATGTTTATGCCTGAAATGTCTGGAATTTTATTTATCATATTAACACGTTTTATTGTGTAGCCACTGTATTTAATTTGTTCGGTTAATCTCCTGGTTTGTGCGTTTTTCTGGAATTGATTATATTCACTTTCCATAGCGAACCACTTAATTTTTATTTTTTGGGGGGGGGGTGATTTATTTGATTGAATCACCATGTTAAAAATCTGTCTCGCACATTCACAACCCAATCAGGACTAAACTGCCTATTCTTTATAATTGTTTTCCCCCTCACTGCTAAAACTTACTGCATCACAGTTAACTTGGAGAAAAGTGTACGCGCATACACAGTCAAACACACACACAAGCAAACATCGGTGAGAGAGTCACTGTAGTATGCTCCTCCCCTTTCTCCACAAAGGGAGGGGGTGCTTCCAGCCCTAGCCAGCTGTGTGACAAGCTTAAAATTAAGCAGAACTGGCATTGAAAAACAGACAAGCAATGGGCACCTTCAAGCCATAGAGATAGATAGAGGACTCATCTTTATCTTTGCCATCTTAGCGTCTGTGACTGCATTGGGAGCGCCATTGAGGCAATCTCCATTTTGAAGTAGTACATTTTGTTCTTCTTCAGGAGGGATCAGCCAATGAAGTTGGAAGTCCCACCCAGTTGACTACATTAAGATGGTGGAAGCTCTCAATGGTGCTTCCCATGCTAACACAGACTTTTGGCCACTAGAGGCCTCTATCATTCTCTATGGTTCGAGCAGCTCAAGTGTGTTGCATTATGGAGACAAAAATTGTCAGACTTGCGCCTACATGTGGACTGCATGAACTTTACAAAAACCATGTGATCAAAGGGCATGCTGTTAATGGGCTTGTTTAACATTGCAGCCGACAGTGCAGGCGAATGCCGACTGATTGATCTACAAAGAACCTTGTTTAATAAATAACTACTCATTATTATTTGTAGATTAGTCAGTCACAATGTACCCATGATACATTACAGTTTTGATCCTCTTTAACAGTCTTTAATGAAGTTGCCTTCAAGTCGGTGCAGTTGCTTCAAACCAACCGCACCATGCAGCCATCACCTGCATTGAGGCACTATTTGTCAACCAATCATTCGGGTGTTTTTGGTTGACACATGTAAACTTGACCAAAGACGTTACTGAAACAAGAACTAACTTTAACACAATTATAAAGCTACAGGAGATACAAATTAAAGTGATATTTAAGATCTCTGACCAATTTTTTGCAAACAAGTTCAATCAAATACATTTTTATTCCTCACATGCTTTGTAAACGGCAGGTAGCCTAGTGGTTATAGCATTGGGCCAATAACCCGAAAGGTTGCTAGATCAATCCCCAAGCTGTCAAGGTAAAAATCTGTCTTTCTGCCCCTGAAAAAGGCACTTAACTCACTGTTCCTAGGCTGTCATTGTAAATATGAATTTACTTGCCTAGTTAAATAAACAACAGGTGTAGACTAAAACACTTATTTATGGGCCATTCCCGTAAAAGAAAATGGATAAATAATAGAAATGTAAAAGTAAATACACAATGAGTAACAATAACTTGATTATACAGTGCCTTGCGAAAGTATTCGGCCCCCTTGAACTTTGCGAACTTTTGCCACATTTCAGGCTTCAAACATAAAGATATAAAACTGTATTTTTTTTGTGAAGAATCAACAACAAGTGGGACACAATCATGAAGTGGAACGACATTTATTGGATATTTCAAACTTTTTTAACAAATCAAAAACTGAAAAATTGGGCGTGCAAAATTATTCAGCCCCCTTAAGTTAATACTTTGTAGCGCCACCTTTTGCTGCGATTACAGCTGTAAGTCGCTTGGGGTATGTCTCTATCAGTTTTGCACATCGAGAGACTGACATTTTTTCCCATTCCTCCTTGCAAAACAGCTCGAGCTCAGTGAGGTTGGATGGAGAGCATTTGTGAACAGCAGTTTTCAGTTCTTTCCACAGATTCTCGATTGGATTCAGGTCTGGACTTTGACTTGGCCATTCTAACACCTGGATATGTTTATTTTTTAACCATTCCATTGTAGATTTTGCTTTATGTTTTGGATCATTGTCTTGTTGGAAGACAAATCTCCGTCCCAGTCTCAGGTCTTTTGCAGACTCCATCAGGTTTTCTTCCAGAATGGTCCTGTATTTGGCTCCATCCATCTTCCCATCAATTTTAACCATCCTCCCTGTCCCTGCTGAAGAAAAGCAGGCCCAAACCATGATGCTGCCACCACCATGTTTGACAGTGGGGATGGTGTGTTCAGCTGTGTTGCTTTTACGCCAAACATAACGTTTTGCATTGTTGCCAAACAGTTCAATTTCAAGAGCACCTTCTTCCACATGTTTGGTGTGTCTCCCAGGTGGCTTGTGGCAAACTTTAAACAACACTTTTTATGGATATCTTTAATAAATGGCTTTCTTCTTGCCACTCTTCCATAAAGGCCAGATTTGTGCTATATACGACTGATTGTTGTCCTATGGACAGAGTCTCCCACCTCAGCTGTAGATCTCTGCAGTTCATCCAGAGTGATCATGGGCCTCTTGGCTGCATCTCTGATCAGTCTTCTCCTTGGTTGAGCTAAAAGTGTAGAGGGACGGCCAGGTCTTGGTAGATTTGCAGTGGTCTGATACTCCTTCCATTTCAATATTATCGCTTGCACAGTGCTCCTTGGGATGTTTAAAGCTTGGGAAATCTTTTTGTATCCAAATCCGGCTTTAAACTTCTTCACAACAGTATCTCGGACCTGCCTGGTGTGTTCCTTGTTCTTCATGATGCTCTCTGCACTTTTAACGGACCTCTGAGACTATCACAGTGCAGGTGCATTTATACAGAGATTTGATTACACACAGGTGGATTGTATTTATCATCATTAGTCATTTAGGTCAACATTCAGAGATCCTCACTGAACTTCTGGAGAGAGTTTGCTGCACTGAAAGTAAAGGGGCTGAATAATTTTGCACGCCCAATTTTTCAGTTTTTGATTTGTTAAAAAAGTTTTAAATATCCAATAAATGTCGTTCCACTTCATGATTGTGTCCCACTTGTTGTTGATTCTTCACAAAAAATACAGTTTTATATCTTTATGTTTGAAGCCTGAAATGTGGCAAAAGGTCGCAAAGTTCAAGGGGGCCGAATACTTTCGCAAGGCACTGTATATATGAGGTATCAAGTCGATGTGCAGGGAATGAGGTAATTGAGGTAGATATGTACATACAATGGGGCAAAAAAGTATTTAGTCAGCCACCCATTGTGCAAGTTCTCCCACTTAAAAAGATGAGAGAGGCCTGTATTTTCATCATAGGTACACTTAAACTATGACAGACAAAATTAGGAAAAAAAATCCAGAAAATCACATTGTAGGATTTTGAATGAATTTATTTGCAAATTATGGTGGAAAATAAATATTTGGTCAATAACAAAAGTTTATCTCAATACTTTGTTATATACGCTTTGTTGGCAATGACAGAGGTCAAACGTTTTCTGTAAGTCTTCACAAGGTTTTCACACACTGTTGCTGGTATTTTGGCCCATTCCTCCATGCAGATCTCCTCTAGAGCAGTGATGTTTTGGGGCTGTTGCTGGGCAACACGGACTTTCAACTCCCTCCAAAGATTTTCTATGGGGTTGAGATCTGGAGACTGGCTAGGCCACTCCAGGACCTTGAAATGCTTCTTATGAAGCCACTCCTTCGTTGCCCGGGCGGTGTGTTTGGGATCATTGTCATGCTGAAAGACCCAGCCACGTTTCATCTTCAATGCCCTTGCTGATGGAAGGAGGTATTCACTCAAAATCTCACGATACATGGCCCCATTCATTCTTTCCTTTACACGGATCAGTCGTCCTGGTCCCTTTGCAGAAAAACAGCCCCAAAGCATGATGTTTCCACCCCCATGCTTCGCTGCAGGATTTGAGTCCCTGGCGGCGTAGTGTGTTACTGATGGTAGGCTTTGTTACTTTGGTCCCAGCTCTCTGCAGGTCATTCACTAGGTCCCCCCGTGTGGTTCGGGGATTTTTGCTCACCGTTCTTGTGATCATTTTGACCCCACAGAGTGAGATCTTGCGTGGAGCCCCAGATTGAGGGAGATTATCAGTGGTCTTGTATGTCTCCCATTTCCTAATAATTGCTCCCACAGTTGATTTCTTCAAACCAAGCTGCTTACATATTGCAGAGTCAGTCTTCCCAGCCAGGTGCAGGTCTACAATTTTGTTTCTGGTGTCCTTTGACAGCTCTTTGGTCTTGGCCATAGTGGAGTTTGGAGTGTGACTGTTTGAGTTTGTGGACAGGTGTATTTTATACTGATAACAAGTTCAAACAGGTGCCATTAATACAGGTAACAAGTGGAGGACAGAGGAGCCTCTTAAAGAAGAAGTTACAGGTCTGTGAGAGCCAGAAATCTGACTTGTTTGTAGGTGACCAAATACTTATTTTCCACCATAATTTGCTAATAAATTCATTAAAAATCCTACAATGTGATTTTCTGGATTTTTTTTCTAATTTTGTCTGTCATAGTTGAAGTGTACCTATAATGAAAATTACAGGCCTCTCTCATCTTTTTAAGTGGGAGAACTGGCACAATTGATGGCTGACTAAATACTTTTTTGCCCCACTGTATAACTAGGAATGAAGTGACTAGTCAACAGGACAGATAAACAGTAGCAGCAGTGTGTTATGTGGGGTTATGAAATGTTCATTTAAACATTTAGAAAGACTCTTCCCCAAATGTTTATTGAAAACAATACATTTGCACAAATACATCGTTCCAGTTAGTTAGCTAGCGCATTATTCCCATATTAGCATTGTCATGAAACCATTCAAAACATCTCAATTCAAGACATGGTATCAAGAACAAGATAAAACTAGCTGAAATGAGCCAACTACGATTCCCTGCATGTCATTGTTGCTAGATACAGCATCTGACTATTCAGAATCAGAACTAAGCATGGCTTCTGGCTTCATCAATGCGTGCGCATCAATGCGCGCGCATCAGTTTGTGACATTGTCAGCCAACCCGTCTATCTGATATGAAGCCTACTCCAGCCTACTTCCTGCTTTTAAAACGTGGTCATTTAAAATATATGTACAATTTGTGGATTCATTTACTTTTTCCCAAGGGTGAAAGTAAGGAGGTCCGGTACGGTGGCAAAATAAATAGTGGGGGTTCGCCGTATCGGTAAAACATGAGCCTATTACAATAATTAAAACAAAATGTCAAGAAAACGTTAGGCTATTACACCATTATTAATCACTACCGCATGTCGGAGGCATGAAACATTTGCAAATGGACTTAAACAGGTGGTATAGCCTAGGCTCCAAAATGTGATGTGGTTCGACCAGAACATTGACATTTTGCCAAGACAGAGATGAGTGGCCGACACAGATGCAGACAGCAAATTACGCTTCAATTGACAATCGCCAAATGTCATTACACTTTATGGTGATTTGTGGAAAAGATGTCTCTTTTCATTCCCCACTGTTTGGAGGCTTGAAGAACATGTAGCATAGTAAAGGAGCCCTTTGAAGTGAGATGAAGCAGATGCTAAGCTACAGGACTGTTTTACTAGCACAGACTAGAATATGTTGCGGGATTCTTTCGATGGCATTGAGGAGTACACCACATCAGTCACTGGCGTCATCAATAAGTGCATCGATGACGTCGTCCCCACAGTGACTGTACGCACATACCCCAACCAGAAGCCATGGATTACAGGTAACATCCGCACTGAGCTAATGGGTAGAGCTGTCGCTTTCAAGGAGAGGGACTCAAACCCGAAAGCGTATAAGAAATCCCGCTATGCCCTACGAGGAACCATCAAACAGGCAAAGCGTCAATACAGAACTAAGATAGAATCATACTACACCGGCTCCTACGCTCGTCGGATGTAGTAGGGCTTGCAAACTATTACAGACTACAAAGGGAAGCACAGCCGAGAGCTGCCCAGTGACACGAGCCTACCAAACGAGCTAAATTACTTCTATGCTCGCTTCGAGGCAAGTAACACTGAAACATGCACGAGAGCATCAGCTGTTCCGGACAACTGTGTGATAATGCTCTCCGCATCCGATGTGAGTAAGACCTTTTAACAGGTCAACATTCATAAGGTCGCAGGGCCAGACAGATTACAGGACGTGTAATGCGCTGACCAACTGGCAAGTGTCTTTACTGACATTTTCAACCTCTCCCTGTCTGAGTCTCTAATACCAACATGTTTCAAGCAGACCACCATAGTCCCTGTGTCCAAGAACACTAAGGTAACCTGCATAAATGATTACAGACCCGTAATACTCACATCTGTAGCCATGAAGTGGTTGAAAGGCTGGTCATGGCTCACAACAACACCATTATCCCAGAAACCCTAGACCCACTCCAATTTGCATGCCGCCCCAACAGATCCAGGGCTACCGAGTGGCGCAGCGATCTAAGGCACTGCATCTGCAAGAGGTCGTCACTACAGTCCCTAGGTCGAATCCAGGCTGAATCAAATCCGGCCGTATTTGGGGCGGCACACAATTGGCCCAGCGTCATCCAGGTTTGGCCGGGGTAGGCCGTCATTATAAATAATAATTTGTTCTTAACTGGCTTGCCTGGTTAAATAAAAATCCACAGATGATGCAATGTCTATTGCACTCCACACTGCCTTTTCATACCTGGACAAAAGGAACACCTATGTGAGAATGCTATTCATTGACTACAGCTCAGCGTTCAAGACCATAGTGCCCCCAAAGCTCATCACTAAGCTAAGGACCCTGGGACTAAACACCTCCCTCTGCAACTGGATCCTGGCAGGTCTCCCCAAGTTGGTAAGGGTAGGTAACAACACATCCGCCACGCTGATCCTCAACACAGATGCCCCTCGTGTGCGAGCTCAGTCCCCTCCTGTAATCCCTGTTCACTCATGACTGCACGGCCAGGCACGACTCCAACACCGTCATTAATTTTGCCAATGGCACAAAAGTCTGATCACCGACAACGACGAGACAGCCTATAGGGAGCAGGTCAGAGACCTGACACTGTAGTGCAAGGACAACAATCTCTCCCTCAAAGTGATCAAGACAAAGGATATGATTGTGGACTACAGGAAAAGGAGGACCGAGCACGCCCTCATTCTCATCGACGTGGCTGTAGTGGAGCAGGCTGAGAGCTTCAAGTTCCTTGGCGTCCACATCACCAACAAACTAACATGGTCCAAGCACACCAAGACAGTTGTGAAGAGGCCACAACAAAACCTATTCCCCCTCAGGAGACTGAAAAGATTTGGCATGGGTCCTCAGATCCTCAAAAGGTTCTACAGCTGCACCATCGAGAGCATCCTGACGGGTTGCATCACTGCCTGGTATAGCAACTGCTCAGCCTCCGACCGCTAGGCACTACAGAGCGTAGTGCGTACGGCCCAGTACATCACCGGGGCCAAGCTTCCTGCCATCCAGGGCCTCTATACCAAGAGGTGTCAGAGGAAGGCCCTAAAAATTGTCAAAGACTTTAGCCACCCTGTCATAGACGGTTCTCCCTGCTACCGAACGGCAAGCGGTACCGGAGCGACCAAGTCTAGGTCCAAGAGGCTTCTAAACAGCTTCTCCCTTCAAGCCATAAGACTCCTGAACATTTAATCAAATGCCTACCCAGACTATTTGCAATGCCCCCCTTTTACGCTGCTCCTACTCTCTGTTATTATCTATGCTTAGTCACTTTATTAACTCTACCTACATGTACATATTACCTAATTTACCACTACTAACTGGTGCCCCCGCACATTGATTCTGTACCTGTACCCCCTGTATATAGCCTCGCTATTGTTATTTTACTGCTGCTCTTTAATTATTTGTTACTTTCATTTTTTATTTTTTTTTGTATTTAAAAAAAACTGCATTGTTGGTTAAGGGTTTGTAAGTAAGTGTTTCACTGTAAGGTGAAGAAAATAGTAAAATAAAGAAAAACACTTGAATGAGTAGGTGTTCTAAAACTTTTGACCGGTAGTGTATATAGCAAAGCTAAAGGCACCCACCCACCTTTGAACATGCAGGTAAGTGTTGGAACTCATCCTCTAATAGTTTACAGTCATCGTCACATGGGTTTACAGTTCATTCAGTGACAAATCTGTGGATGGATAACAATAAGTAAGTGAAGAACAAAATAAAAAACAAAATGGAGAGAATATAGAATTCAAAGATATATCTATTTGATACAGAGGTTGGAACTGTTTCAGGGAACAGAACTGAAAACACTTTTTTTTCATGATGCTCAGTGCTTCAAGGGAAGCCTCCATGTCCACCCCTCTCTCTCTCCTACTCTATCCCCACCTGTGAAATTTTAGTAGCTTCTGTGGCCTGCGCTTATCTGTCCATCAAACATTTAAACAACTTGTTTATCTGTTCCATAGCAAGCTGCTCTATCTACCCTAGTTGGTGGAGTAAATCAGGTTGCGTTTAAACGCAGCCCAATTCTGATATTTTTTCCACTAATTGGTCTTTTGACCAATCACATCAGATCCTTTCATGTCAGCTCTTTTCAGGGTGGATCTGATTGGTCAAAAGACCAGTTAGTGAAAAAAAATATCAGAATTGGGCTGCCTGTGTGAATGCAGCCTTAATGAGATAAATGTAAAAACTGTTGATTTCACGCAGTACAAATTAACGAAAAGGAACTATACCAAAGAGTATGGATATACTGACAAGATGCATGTCTCTGCCCTAACAATGGGAGTCATTGTCCACAAAGAGGCACGGCTGGCTGTCTAGCTTCCGCTTATCCTTTCTTTGGGTTGGTGGATACATGAACTCCTTATTATAATACTTTTTTGAATATTCGATGAGGGTTGTTGACATAAACAGTCTGTATTCAATGGAGAGAGATGCTATGCTACTAGCCTCATGCCATGAATATGTGTAGTAATCTCTAGACATCTCCGATAAGGTTTTTTTCTCAAAATTGCCAGGATGTCACGTGTCCTACTTATATCAGTACACTCATAACAAGTTAAGCATTATGAAACTTCTATAAGATCAAATAAACTTCACGTACCAAAAACTCCTTGCTTAGTGGGGGAAAATACGGGGGGGAAACGCCACCTGCTGGAGAGAGACAGATTTTCCGGCGAGTTGGGCCTCTCGCTTCCTCTGTCTAAACGAACAGTTACTTTTTGGGGTTTAGAACTGATTCAGAACTTTGACTCATTTAGTTTGTGAGCATAAAGTGTGACCAGAGAAGTATTCAACACTATTCATGCAGATTATAGGGTTTGAGTTTGACCTGGATAATATATATTGTGTTCCATCGACGCTACTTGCTATACCAGGCATTCAACAAAATACATCTGGTGTATATCAAACAGTGGATGCTGCTGAGGGGAGAACGGTGCATAATAATGTCTGGAGCAGAGTAAATTGAATGGCATCAAACACCTGGAAACAATGTATTTGATACCATTCCAACCATTACCACGAGCCCGTTCTCTCCAATTCAGGTGCCAACAACCACCTATGATACCAAACATTAGGAACACCTTCCTAATATTGAGTTGCAACCCCTTTTGCCCTCAGAACAGCCTCAAGTCGCCGGGGCATGGTCTCTACATGGTGTTGAAAGCGTTCCACAGGGATGCTGTCCCATGTTGGCGCCAATGCTTCCTACGGTTGTGTCAAATTGGCTAAATGTCCTTTGGGTGGTGGACCATTCTTGATAAACACAGGAAACGGTTGAGCGTGAAAACTCCAGCAGCGTTACAGTTCTTAAAAAACAAACCAATGCACCTGGCATTTACTACCATACCCCATTCAAAGTCCCACAGTTGACAGTGCACGTCAGAGCAAAAACCAAGCCATGAGGTCGAAGGAATTGTCGTAGAGCCCCGAGACAGGATTGTTTCGAGGCACAAATCTGTGGAAGGGTACCAAAAATGTTCTGCAGCCTTGAAGGTCCCCAAGAACACAGTGGCCTCCATCATTCTTAAATGGAAGTTGTTTGGAAACATCAACACTCTTCCTAGAGCTGGCTGCCTGGCCAAACTGAGCAATCGGGGGAGAAGGGCCTTGGTCAGGGAGGTGACCATGAAACCAATGGTGACTCTGACAAAGCTCCAGAGTATCTCTGTGGAGATGTGAAAACCTTCCAGAATGTCAACTATCTCTCCAGCCCTCCACCAATCAGGCCTTTATGGTAGGGTGGCCAGACTGAAGCCACACCTCAGTAAAAGGCACAAGACAGCCTGCTTAGAGTTTGCCAAAAGGCACTTAAAGGACTCTCAGTATCAGAGTCTATCTAGAGGATAGCGAAGGAGTCAGGCGCAGGACACAGGTAAGAGTAAAAACCACTGTATGTACTCCATCCGAGAACGGAACAAAAATCCCGTTATAAAACAAAGGCAAAACAGGATACGAACTCCAGCACACGAAAGACAATCACGCACAAAACAGAAAGGGAAACCAGAGGGTTAAATAAGGAACATAATCATGAGATGGGAACCAGGTGTGTAAAACAGACAAAACAAAAGGAAAAATGAAACATGGATCGGTGGCAGCTAGAAAGCCGGTGACGTCGACCGCTGAACACTGCTCGAACAAGGAGAGGGAACAACTTCGTTGGAAGTCGTGACTCTCAGACCATGGGATACAAGAGTCTCTGGTCTTATGAAACCATGATTGAGCTCTTTGGCCTAAATGCCAAGCGTCACGTAAGGAGGAATCCTGGCACCATCCCTATGGTGAAGCATGGTGGTGCCAGCATCAGGCTGTGGGGATGTTTTTCAGCGGCAGGGTCTGGGAGACTAGTCAGGATTGAGAGAGAAAGATGAACGGAGCAAAGTACAGAGAGATCCTTGATGAAAACCTGCTCCAGAGTGCTCAGGAACTCTGACTGGGCAGAAGGTTCACCTTCCAACAGAACAATGACCATAAACACAGCCAAGACAACGTAGGAGTGGCTTCAGGACAAGTCTCTGAATGTCCTTGAGTGGCCCAGCCAGAGCCCGGACTTGAACCCGATCGAACATCTCTGGATAGACCTGAAAATAGCTGTGCAGCGACGCTCCCCATCCAACCGGACAGAGTTTGAGAGGATCTGCAGAGAATAATGGGAGAAATTCTCCAAGTACAGGTGTGCAAAGTTTGTAGCGTCATACCTAAGAAGATTCCAGGCTGTAATCTTTGCCAAAGGTGCTTCAACAAAAATGCTGAGTAAAGGGTCTGAATACTTATGTAAATGTGATATTTGATTTAATACATTTGCTAAAATTTCTAAACCTGTTTTTACCTTGTCATTATGGGGTATTGTGTGTAGATTGATCAGGGGGGAAACTGTTTAATCCATTATTAGAACAAGGCTGTAACATAACAAGTCTGACTACTTTCCGAATGCACTGTTTACACACACTACATGTTAAAAGTATGTGAACACCTGCCCGTCGAACATCTCATTCCAAAATAATGGGTATTAATATGGAGTTGGTCCTCACTTTGCTTCTAAACCAGCCTCCACTCTTCTGGGAAGGCTTCACACTGGATGTTGGAACATTGCTGCGGGGACTTGCTCGCAGTCAGCATTCCAATTCATCCCAAAGGTTTTTGATAGGCTTGAGTTCAGGGCTCTGTGCAGGCCAGTCAAGCTCTTCCACATTGATCTCGACAAACTATTTCTGTATGGACCTTGCTTTGTGCACGGGGGCATTGTGATGCTGAAACAGGAAAGGGCCTTCCCCAAACTGAGAGCAAGAGCAAAAATGTTAGTTGCTATAGACAATTTCTAAGGCCAAAACCTTCAAGTGTAGTTGTTCAAACTCTCTCGATCTGGTCAGAGCTTCCATGGATGTCACCCTCAGGGAAGGTGTAGAGTCTGGAAAACCATGAACATTTCCAACTTATCACTAATCATGATATTGAGCTGTTGGAATCTCAGCTGGTAGGTCGGCTGCACGACTTGCTTGGGCTGCTGGTAGGTCGGCTACTGGTAGGTTGGCTGCTTGGGCTGCTGGTTGCTTGGCTGCTTGTAGGTTGACTGCTTGGACTGCTGGGAGCTCGGCTACTGGTAAGTCGGCTGCCTGCTGAATCTACCGGCCAAAAACTGCTTCCCTTTTCAGAGCCCATGTTCCACATGACCCCTTTGCTCTGTGTAACAGCGTGTTTTATATTAGCTTGCTTGAGTTCATACCAGGGCTGCTGCTGGACCACTGGCTTGGGCTGAACTGTCTGGGACTGTAAACCTTGGGTTACCGCATGTAACCCCAGTTCTCTGGAGGAGAATCACACCTAGCAGGCCAATCAGAGCTTTGTGGGTGTACACCCCGTGTGGCTATATAGCACTTGCAATGCTCTGGTTTCCTAATTCTAGAGTCGTGCAAGAGGGGCAATCTGGTGAGATGGCTCCCCCCTCTCCTTCAGAGAACTGGGGTTACATACTGTAACCCAAAGTTATCTTTCAGTCGACTCGGTTCGACATCTCACTATGGGACACTTGCAAAATGCCCTGATTGCCAATACCCCATTTCCTGAGAAGCCTGTTTTGGTACATGGTAATGTGCCTGATTCATCCTACTCAGCTCCAGCATCGAGGACTTTGTGCGCCAGAGAAGGTGCATTGACATCCAGATGACAGAACCTAACAAAAGTGTGAGGAAAAGCCCAAAAATCTCAGAGAGATGGCCCTGAACAGTGCCCATGATGTAGCAAATCCTCCGGGGGAATGCGCCTGGACACCCAGGGGAGACGGCAACCCCCTACAACTGTATGCCTTGGCAATAGCCCTCACTACCTGTTCTTTGGACAAAGCCTTACCCTGAGCAGGGTTGGGAAACCAAACAAATGGTCACAGCTCCGGAACAGCCTAGTCCTGTCCATGTAGACGTGCAGGGCATGTACCAGACAACCTGGGGAAGAGAACGGTGGAGGGTGGAAGTGGAAGAGGTCAGTGGCTTGACTACTATGCCAAAGGAATTACTTTAGGAACAAACTCGGCATAAGGACATATCATAATCTTGGAGTAGTCGGGATTAAACTGAGTACATGAAAATTAACCAAGAGCGCATGAAGGTCACTAACTCGCTTGGCCGTAGCCAAGGTGAGCAACAGGTCCATTTTATGAGACAGGGTTTCCCAAACCCGGTCCTGTGACCTCACCTGGGTGCACATTTTGGTTTTTGCCCTAGCACTACACTGCAGATTCAAATAACCAACTCATAATTAGGCATTGATTATTTGAATCAGCTGTGTAGTGCAAAGGCCAAAATCTAAACATGCACCCAGGGGGGGCCCCAGGACCGAGTATGGGAAACCCTGTTATAAGACATAGTCTTAAGATCCACCGTGTCCAGGTGTTCAAAATGATGGCCCGTGAGTGCATCCAGAACCAGTGCCAAGTCCCATGATGGGGCAAGTGGCTTAGAGACCAGACGGAGACATCATTAAATGACAAACAATCGGTTGAGCCCCGATCGTCGTCTCACCTAGTCCTACATGTTAGGCTGTGATCGCTGCCAAGTAGACCTTAATGGTGGAAAAGGACTTGCCCATGTTGAGCAATTCCTATAGAAAGGAGAGAACGGCAGGGATGGAGCACTGAAAGGGGACCAACTCGTATCTCTCATATCACTTCTCAAACAATCTCCACTGCAGGTCATAAAGACCTCTTGTGGGGGAGCTCTTGCACTCTGAATCGTGGCAAATATGTTCGGAGGCAAGCCCACCAAGTTTAAGTTGGACCTCTAACGGACCAGGCCCAGAAATCCATAAACTCGGGATGAGGGTGGAATATTTTGCCCTTCACTTGGGATAGCAGATCCCTGCCTTGTGGGATGCACTATGGTTGTGCGTAGAGGAGAGGTAAAATCTCTGCCAGCCATGGCTTCCCGGGCCAATGTGGGGCTATCAGGATGAGGGATAGACTGTTCGCTGTCACTCGTGAGTGGGGGGGGAAGGATCAGGCCCAAGGAGGGAAGCGCGTTTGGCCACTTGTGGGCCCAGTGTGTCCACGCTTAGCGTTGTGGTCTCTCATTGCGCGTTGTCTGACTCCAGTCCTGCCGTAACGTCCCCACACCTCCTCGATGACTTTGGGATGAGCCAGGTAGGTGGTTCCCCCATGACAGTAGATCCACACCTGAGTTCAGTACACAGAGTCAAGCCTACATATACTGGACAGACCCACGACTTCAATGGTATTCTAGAACCCAGTCGGCCTCTGACCTTCCTTGGGCACTACTACCCCAGCCCAGTCTCCAGCCCAGCCCTACTACCCCAGCCATACCAGGCTCCAGCCCAGGCCCCTGCTCATTCCTACTAGCCCCTAGTCCAGCCATACCAGGTTCCAGCCCAGAACCCAGCTCAGCAACCAGCTCAGCCCCATCAGCCTCCAGCCCAGCCATACCAGTCTCAAGGCTAGGCCACAGCTCAACCACAACAACCATACCAAACCTATCAGCAGCCGCAGCTACCAGTCCATCTCTACCAGGCCCCAGCTCAGCTACGAATCCCGCCCTACCAGGCCCCGGCTCAGCTATTAGCCCAACCTTACTTAGCGCCAAGCCCAGTGGCTGCAGCTCAGCAATGAGCTCATGCTTACTAGGCCCAAGTCCAACAAACAGCTCAGACTTACCAGGCTCCCTATGCCTACCCTGAATAGACAGCCAGCTACCCCCATCCCCAGCCAAGATGGAATGGATACCAGACCCCTTGTCACAAACCCGAAGTGCCACCCATTTAGAGTTCCCCCTTCAGTGTTCCCCCTCCCCCCAGTGGTTAAAATCCCCAGAGTGCTACCCCTTCAGTGGCTAGTGTGCCACGCCCCCAAGGTGCCACCCTCCCAGTGGTCAGTGTACCACTACCCCAGAGCGCTCCCCTTCCAGTGGTCAGTGTACCACAACCCCAGAGCGATCCCTACAAGGACCAGTGTCATTCCCCCTGAACACTCACTGCCCAGTGGCCTTTACAGCACCCCCCCCCTCCCAGAGTCCAGCACCCCCTGCCAGATTCACCCCACGTGGCGTTCCATGCCTACACCCTCCTATGGGGTGGCCATTGGCTCCACATCCACTTCCTGTTAAACGCGGAATGAGGGAGAGCTCAGTTTGTTGTTTTGGAAAGTTTTGAAAAGGTTTAATTACTAGCTAGCTAGCTACCTTTTTGAGTTTGGATCCTGGAACAAGGTTGGCATCAGTTGCTGGGACTGCTGCTATCTGTCCAGGGATCCTGCCGACCAAGGGTCTGAGGAGCCGCTTGGCATAGCAGCTAGCTGCTAGCTGCCTATCAAGCTATCAGGGTTTTCTTGAGGGCTTGAATCCAGACCGCGACACGGTTAGCCCTTGTGGCTGGGATCACGGATTGTCCCGGTCTTGTGGCTGTCTAGATCCCTGCTATTTGTTGCTGTTTCCATCTTCCCTGTGACTTTCCCTGTCTGAAACTGCAAGCAGTAACAGCGTAGCTTACATTGCGACCATGACAAAAACCAAAGCCGTTGTGAGTAGCGTTGAGGACAGTGATGTCTATTATTACAGATGAAGGATCTTTCAAATGAACAAAAGTAGTTCTACAAGCAGTTGTTACAACAGCCACAAAATATCTTCAAGTGTTGCATTCAAATACTGAGTCAACTAAAAAAAGAATGGATGACCTGACCTGAAGAGGTCCAGAACCTGAAGAACAGTTTGCAGTTCTCCCAGTGTCAGCTCGATAAGTTTAAACAGGAGAACGGCAAGATGACCGCAACCTGTAAGTCATTAATAGAGGACGTCAGTTATGTATGTGAATGCATGATAGAAATTGAGAAATAAAATCTATATCGAGGGAAAATCAAGGCAGAACAACATTGTTGTGGACAGAATTGCAGAATCTCCACGAGACCTGGACGGAGTCAAACCAAATCAAATGTATTGGTCACATACACATATTTAGCAGATGTTATTGCGGGTGTAGCAAAATGCTTGTGTTCCTAGCTCCAACAGTGCAGTAGTATCTAATAATTCACAGCAATACACACAAATCTAAAAGTAAAAGAATGGAATTTATAAATATTAGGACGAGCAATGTCGAAGCGGCATTGACTAAAATACAGTAGAAAAGAATACAATATATACATATGAGATGAGTAAAGCAATATGTAAACATTATTAAAGTGGCCAGTGTTTCCATGTCTTTGTACATTTGAAGTCAGAAATTTACATACACCTTAGACAAATACATTTAAACTCAGTTTTTCACAATTCCTGATATTTAATCCGAGTAAAAATTCCCTGTCTTAGGTCTGTAAGGATCACCACTTTATTTTAAGAATTGGAACTGTCAGAATAATAGTAGAGTGATTTATTTCAGCTTTTATTTCTTTCATCACATTCCCAGTGGGTCAGAAGTTTACATACACTCAATTAGTATTTGGTAGCATTGCCTTTCAATTGTTTAACTTGGGTCAAATGTTTCAGGTAGCCTTCCACAAGCTACACACAATAAGTTGGGGGAATTTTGACCCATTCCTCTTGACAGAGCTGGGGTAACTGAGTCAGGTTTGTAGGCCTCTTTGCTCGCACACGCTTTTTCAGTTCTGCCCACAAATTTTCTATAGGATTGAGGTCAGGGCTTTGTGATGGCCACTCCAATACCTTGATGTTGTTGTCCTTAAGCCATTTTGCCACAACTTTGGAAGTATGCTTGGGGTCATTTCCCATTTGGAAGACCCATTTGCAACCAAGCTTTAACTTCCTGACTGATGTCTTGAGATGTTGCTTCAATATATCCACATATGTTTTCTTCCTCATGATGCCATCTATTTTGTGAAGTGCACCAGTCCCTCCTGCAGCAAAGCACTCCCACAACATGATGCTGCCACTCCCGTACTTCACGGTTGGGATGGTGTTCTTCGGGTTGCAAGCCTCCCCTTTTCCTCCAAACATAACGATGGTCATTGTGGCCAAACAGTTATATTTTTGTTTCATCAGACCAGAGGACATTTCTCCAAAAAGTACGATCTTTGTCCCCATTTGCAGTTGCAAACCGTAGCCTGGCTTTTTTATGGTGGTTTTAGAGCAGTGGATTCTTCCTTGCTGAGCGACCTTTCAGGTTATGTTGATATAGGACTCGTTTTACTGTGGATGTAGATACTTTTGTACCTGTTACCTCCAGCATCTTCACAGGGTCCTTTTCTGTTGTTCTGGGATTGATTTGCACCTTTCACCCCAAAGTACAGAACGCGTCTCCTTCCTGAAAGGTATGACGGCTGCGGGGTCCCATGGTGTTTATACTTGCATACTATTGTGTTTGTACAGATGAACGTGGTACCTTCAGGCATTTGGAAATTGCTCCCAAGGATGAACCAGACTTGTGGAGGTCTACAATTTTTTTTCTAAGGTCTTGGCTGATTTCCTTTGCTTTTCCAATGATGTCAAGCAATGAGGCACTGAGTTTGAAGGTATGCCTTGAAATACATCCAATTGACTTAAATTATGTCAATTAGCCTATCAGAAGCTTCTAAAACCATGACATCATTTTCTGGAATTTTCCAAGCTGTTTGAAGGCACAGTCAAGTTAGTGCATGTAAACTTCAGATCCTTTGGAATTGTGATACAGTAAATTATAAGTGAAATAATCTGTCTGTAAACAATTGTTGGAAAGATTACTTGTGTCATGCACAAAGTACATGTCCTCACCGACTTGCCAAAACTATAGTTTGTTAACAAAAAATGTGTGTAGTGGTTGAAAAAAATAGTTTTAATGACTCAAACCTAAGTGTATGTAAACTTCCGACTTCAACTGTCTATAGGGCAGCAGCCTCTAAGGTGCAGGGTTGAGTAACTGGGTGGTAGCCGGCTAGTGATGGCTATTTAACCCTCTGATGGCCTTGAGATAGAAGCTGTTTTTCAGTCTCTCGGTCCCAGCTTTGATGCACCTGTACTGACCTCAAGCAGGCCGTGGCTTGGGTGGTTGATGTCCTTGATGATATTATTGGCCTTCCTGTGACATCGGGTGCTGTAAGTGTCCTGGAGGGCAGACAGTGTGCTCCCTGTGATGCGTTGGGCAGACAGCACCCCCCTCTGGAAATCCCTGCGGTTGCGAGCGGTGCAGTTGCCGTACCAGGCGGTGATACAGCACGACAGGATGCTCTCAATTGTACTTCTGTAAAAGTTTGTGAGGGTCTTATGGGCCAAACCGAAACTCTTCAGCCTCCTGAGGTTGAAGAGAAGCTATTGAGCCTTCTTCACCACGCTGTCTGTGTGGGTGGACCATTTCAGATTGTCAGTGATATGTACGCCGAGAAACTTTAAGCTTTCCACCTTCTCCACTGCGGTCCCGTCAATGTGGATAGGGGCGTGCTCCCTCTGCTGTTTCCTGAAGTCCACGATCAGCTCCTTTGTTTTGTTGACGTTGAGGGAGAGATCATTTTCCTGGCACCACACTCCGCCAGTGCCCTCACGTCCTCCCTGTGTGCTATCTCGTCATTGTTGGTAATCAGGTCTACTACTGTTGTCATCTGCAAACTTGATGATTGAGTTGGAGGGGTGCATGGCCACGCAGTCATGGGTGAACAGGAAGTACAGGAGGGGGCTGAGTGCGCACCCTTATGGGGCCCCTGTGTTGAAGATCAGCAAAGTGGAGGTGTTATTTCCTACCTTCACCACCTGGGGGTTGCCCGTCAGGAAGTCCAGGACCAAGTTGCAGAAGGCGGACTTCAGACTCAGGGAACCGAGCTAAATGATGAGCTTGGAGGATACTGTCATGACTCTCTCCCCTTGGTGAGGATCTAAGGTGCCGGATCAGCTAGGCCAATGGCTGACTGATCTCCAATCGCTCTCTCTCTCCTTTGGGAGTTGGCACAGTTTTATGACTTAACAACCGGATTGTAAATACCTGGCAGAAACTCTCCCTTTGGCTCTGCAGTATTGAGAATGGAACTTCTGAGTGTGACAGAGAGACTCTTGCCAAAGAATGTCAACATCAAACAATGAACATTGAAACAATATTTCAGGGCCAACCGCACCAGCACATGGTCTCACGGTCACATGGTCTCACATGGTCTCATGGTCTGCGGATCTCATCTCGGGACCTAATGGCAGTCAGGCTACCTCTGGCGAGCACATGGAGGGCTGTGCAGCCCCCCAAAGAAATGCCATCCCACACCATGACTGACCCACCGCCAAACCGGTCATGCTGGAGGATGTTGCAGGCAGCAGAACGTTCTCCACGGCATCTCCAGACTCTGTCACGTCTGTCACATGTGCTCAGTGTGAACCTGCTTTCATCTGTGAAGAGCACAGGGCGACAGTGGCGAATTTTCCAATCTTGGTGTTCTCTGGCAAATGCCAAACGTCCTGCACGGTGTTGGGCTGTAAGCACAACCCCCACCTGTGGATGTCAGGCCCTCATACCACCCTCATGGAGTCTGTTTCTGACCGTTTGAGCAGACACGTGCACATTTGTGGCCTGCTGGAGGTCATTTTGCAGGGCTCTGGGAGTGCTCCTCCTGCTCCTCCTTGCACAAAGGTCGGAGGTAGCAGTCCTGCTGCTGGGTTGTTGCCCTCCTACGGCCTCCTCCACGTCTCCTGATGTACTGGGCTGTCTCCTGGTAGCGCCTCCATGCTCTGGACACTACGCTGACAGACACAGCAAACCTTCTTGCCACAGCTCGCATTGATGTGCCATCCTGGATGAGCTGCACTACCTGAGCCACTTGTGTGGGTTGTAGACTCCGTCTCATGCTACCACTAGAGTGAAAGCACCGGCCTGGTCTGTTTGTAGTATGCATGTTGAAGGGGTGTGTCCTCTACGATCATCCACTTCCCTTCATTTACTTCCGGAAGTTTACCCGAAAGATGAGTGAACCATTCCTTTACCTCATTATAACATCTTTAGTCTGATAGATTATGTGACACCCAGAATACATTGTATAATGTCAACAAACATGGCGCCACAAATAGCTGGAAAATACTTAGCTCATTATAATCAGTACAACCTTCAAAAAAGTATTTTACACACATCATAGCTGTCCATTATAAGAGATGCAATAATCGGAATACATTTTTTGTCACAAGTACTTGAAAACATGTGACTACAACTGTAAATACATTAATCTCCATACATACATGCATACATACATACATCCTGTAGGCGCCTACAGTAAAAACGACAAAATTTGATAGGAACGCACACATGTCCAAAAGTATTATTTGTAAGGAATAATTTGTAAGAAAAACAACAAGGAAGGCAAAGCAAAAGCAAGCACGAACATTTTCCAATTCTTGCAAGACAGCGCAAATATATGCATACTTGATCTGAGCAAACATGAGTAAAGTGCGGTGGGTTCTTCTCGAAGAGAGAAGTTTATTCTGGCTCAGTAAAGCCTAAAACATAAATTGTCCGCAACGCTGAAATGGGCTACTTCTATGTGAATGAATGAGGAGACGGAACACACCTAATTTCAAATTGTTGTTAGAATATACAACTTGTTAGAAAATAATTTGAAATTGACAAGTTGAAACATAGCCTATAGATAATTAGCAGTGTTAACTGTCCTGTTGAATAACATTCACATTTTGGAACAGTGAGTGGTGTGGGGGCTGTGATGTGGCAAAGTGGGTGGGGCATGTTTGGTCTGACATCACGTGCATAAAACATCTCACGCTGGGGGCAACTGTTAGAGATATTTGGTTAAAAGGTTAATCAGGAAACAAACACCACCGCATTTCTTCTTCCTGGAGAGTTCTTTATTCCTGTCTGCGTGATGTACTGAGAACCCAGCTGGCTGTATGGACAGGGACAGTATATCCCGAGAGAGCCATGATTCCGTGAAACATGAATAATGAGTATGTTACTACAGTCCCTGTTGTCTCTCTGGAAGGATATCCTCGCCTTGAGCTCGTCTACTTTATTATTCAGAGACTGAACATTAGCGAGTAATATACTCGGAAGCGATGGATGGTGTGCATGCCTGCAGAGTCGGGTTAGAAGACCCCTCCGAATACCTCTTCCCTGACGGCGGCGTCTTGGAGCAGCCTCTGGGATAAATTAAATTGCCTTCAGGGGTATGAACAAAGTATCCAATTCGGGAAAGTTGCATTCCTGGTCATAGTTACCGCCGCTCGATATCCAAAAGTTATTTCCAGCTTTATGTAATAACACAAAAAACGTTCTGGGCTAATACATACACATACACTACGGTCACAAGACGGAGGCCTCCTTACTGTCCCTAGAATTTCTAAGCAAACAGCTGGAGGCAGGGTTTTCTCCTATAGAGCTACATTTTTATGGAATGGTCTGCCTAAGACTCATCTCTTCAGTAGGTCCTATTGATTGAGTGTAGTCTGGCCCAGGGGTGTGAGGGTGAATGGAAAGGCACTGGAGCGACAAACTGCTCTTGCTGTCTCTGCCTGACCGGTTCCCCTCTTTCCACTGGGATTCTCTGCCTCTAACCCTATTACGGGGGCTGAGTCACTGGCTTACTTGTGCTCTTCCATGCTGTCCCTAGGAGGGGTGCGTCACTTGAGTGGATTGAGTCACTGATGTGATCTTCCTGTCTGGGTTGGCGCCCCCCTTGGGTTTGTGCCGTGGGGGAGATCTTCATACTCAGCCTTGTCTCAGGGTAGTAGGTTGGTGGTTGAAGATATCCCTCTAGTGGTGTGGGGCTGTGATGTGGCAAAGTGGGTGGGGTTATATCCTGCCTGTTTGGTCCTGTCCTGGGGTATCGACGGACAGGGCCACAGTGTCTCCCGACCCCTCCTCTCAGCCTCCAGTATTTATGCTGCAGTAGTTTGTGTCGGGGGGCTAGGGTCAGTTTGTTATATCTGGAGTATTTCTCCTGTCTCATCCAGTGTCCTGTGTGAATTTAGGTATGCTCCCTCTAATTCTCTCTCTTTCTCTCTCTCTTCTCTCGGAGGACCTGAGCCCTATGACCATGCATCAGGACTACCTGGCCTGATGACTCCTTGCTGTTCCCAGTCCACCTAGTCATGCTGCTGCTCTGTTCTGCCTGCGGCTATGGAACCGTGACCTGATCACTGGATGTGCTACCTTGTCCCGGAACTGCTGTTATGGACTCTCACTCTACCCCACCTGCTGTCTCTAACTCTGAATGATCGGCTATGAAAATCCAACTGACATTTACTCCTGAGCTGCTGACCTGTTGCACCCTCTCAACCACTGTGATTATTATTATCTGACCCTGCTGGTCATCTATGAACATTTGAACATCTTGGCCATGTTCTGTTATAATCACCACCCGGCACAGCCAGAAGAGGACTGGCCACCCCTTGCTCTCTTATGTTTCTTCCTAGGTTCTGGCCTTTTCTAGGGAGTTTTTCTAGGGAGTTACAGTGCTTCTACATCTGCATTGCTTGCTGTTTGTGGTTTTAGGCTGGGTTTCTGTACAGCACTTTGTGACATTGGCTGATGTAAAAAGGGCTTTATAAATACATTTGATTGATTGATTGGCCTGTTAAGAGCGATTGAATAAGGCTTCAACCAATGCCATAGTGAGATGTCACAAAGTGAGATGTCAAACCAAGTAGGCTGAAAGAGAACTAGTCTGAAGGCTGCTCAAATGGCTTGGGCTGCAGGGAGCTCGTCTGCTGGTAAGTTGGCTGCTTGGTCAAGAAGGGTACGATTGCAGCCGGCAATTCGGGCAAGATTGCATTCCTGCAACAGCCCTTCTTGATATTTCTATTGGTAAATTTTTAAGCTAGGACTCTGGTACACAGGCGGAAGGCGGAAATGCACCATTAGGTTGGATACCAACCGCCGATAAAACCCACAGAAGAGGTTGGGGTGACAACGGTAGCTAGCTAATTAGGACTAAAGTGACGCTGGTACACAGAATGCAGCATAGGTAGCATATCGGTAGACAGTGTACTTCGCCCCCGTGTGTCAGGCACTGTTTTCCCACAGTTCTGTTAACGTCAAGAGCAGGTGTTTTGCAGGCGGTAGGGAAGGACACTGGTGCTAGCTAGCTCGGAGGTCCCCGGTACACAGGAGGAGGGGGCGACACTGGTAGCTAGCTGTCTAGGACACCGGTACAGTGGTATTCACCCCCCCCCCCCCCAAAAAAAAAAATCTGATAATACTTTTATTTCCCTTTTGACCCACAGTTTAATCACAGACAAATCAAGGGAAATCCAGAATATCAAGTGTCACGAGAGCATGAAAAGGCTAGCAAAGCCAACTGTAGATAAAAGTCGGCAATAGATGAAAGTCAGGGGAGGTACATCTATGACAGCTGAAAATCAGAACCTGTAGGGGTTTTCCAACAGCAAGGCTCAGATCAACATGGCAGTGTGAACATAGCTTTTATTGTTTATAAAGGTTTTTCTTTATAAATGTCTTAATAAAGTTTTCTATACCCCCATATCACACAATCATAAACTAAAAACATAGGTCTCAAATATCACTTTAATTTGTATCCCCCGTAGTGTAGTGTTAGAATCGCAGCAAAGTTGGTTCCTGTTTCAGGTCACGTTCGCTTTGGGTCAGGCAAAATCACCCAAATGATTGGTTGACAAATAGTGCCTCTCACAATGCAGTTGATTGTGCATTGTGCCGTTGGAAAAAAGCAACAGTGTCAACTTATTTAAAAACTGCATGACATTTGATCACATGCAGGGCCGTGCACAGACATTTGATCACATGCAGGGCAGTGCACAGACATTTGATCACATGCAGGGCCGTGCACAGACATTTGATCACATGCAGGGCCGTGCACAGACATTTGATCACATGCAGGGCCGTGCACAGACATTTGATCACATGCAGGGCAGTGCACAGACATTTGATCACATGCAGGGCCGTGCACAGACATTTGATCACATGCAGGGCCGTGCACAGACATTTGATCACATGCAGGGCCGTGCACAGACATTTGATCACATGCAGGGCCGTGCACAGATATTTGATCACATGCAGGGCCGTGCACAGACATTTGATCACATGCAGGGCCGTGCACAGATATTTGATCACATGCAGGGCCGTGCACAGACATTTGATCAAATGCAGGGCCGTGCACAGACATTTGATCACATGCAGGGGCGTGCACAGACATTTGATCACATGCAGGGCCGTGCACAGACATTTGATCACATGCAGGGGCGTGCACAGACATTTGATCACATGCAGGGCCGTGCACAGACATTTGATCACATGCAGGGCCGTGCACAGACATTTGATCACATGCAGGGCCGTGCACAGATATTTGATCACATGCAGGGCCGTGCACAGACATTTGATCACATGCAGGGCCGTGCACAGACATTTGATCACATGCAGGGCCGTGCACAGATATTTGATCACATGCAGGGCCGTGCACAGACATTTGATCACATGCAGGGCCGTGCACAGATATTTGATCACATGCAGGGCCGTGCACAGACATTTGATCAAATGCAGGGCCGTGCACAGACATTTGATCACATGCAGGGGCGTGCACAGACATTTGATCACATGCAGGGCCGTGCACAGACATTTGATCACATGCAGGGGCGTGCACAGACATTTGATCACATGCAGGGCCGTGCACAGACATTTGATCACATGCAGGGCCGTGCACAGACATTTGATCACATGCAGGGCCGTGCACAGATATTTGATCACATGCAGGGCCGTGCACAGACATTTGGGGGACAGGTGCTCAAAATAAAAAATGGCAGAAATAAAAAATAATCGCCTTTCATAATTCATTCACACGAAATACATAACATACCAACTGCCTCTGTAGCCAAAATTTCAGAAAGTCTTATTTTCTGCAACAATATACTCACTCATCACAAATTGTAAGCAAGCCAGTGCCTCCTCGGCCTAGAGAGGACCAGAGATGATTGACATCGGGAAGAGTGGCTATCAGCTGATCAGAGAAAATTATGATGTAAATATGTTTGCTAGTGCTCTAGTTAGCTATGCTGTCGAAACAAACTAGTTTTTACTTGATTTGAGTTTGTTCTGCTGCTGACATCTGCCTCTTACTAACAATTGCCCCATTCTTTGTCCCTAACAGTGAGAGAAAGATCAAAAGTAGCGTCCTACCAGTATTCAAGTGTCCCTGCCCAGCGCCCGCAGCCACTGCATGCAAATCAGACAAGTGCACTCTTGGAGGGTGGGGGAGGGGGTATTTTCGGCGATTCAAGAGCTTTTAAAATTTGCTAATTTGATGTGCAATTAGTTACATTTCAAATTCACATGAAAAATGAAAAAATAACATATAGGCTAATTCATTAAAAAAAATACAAATCCACCGAGTTGCGAGGGCAATTTTTCATAGGAGGGTAAGTGCTTGGCCACGAGTTGACCCCTATCTATGCACGTGCCTGATCACATCACTTTTTTTCCAACAAGTCAGTTCATAAAATTTCTGCCCTGCTAGAGCTGCCCCAGTCAACTGCAGATTGCTCGTTTGCTTCAGCCTTACCACTCAGCCAGCCAAGCCAGACTTCACCGAGCTAGACTACCGAAGGGTTGTACAATGCTCGCAATAGCAGTAGCTAAAGGAAAGTGCTTATTTCCAGTGTGTGAGTGAGTTTCCCAATTGTGACCAGTATAGCTCCTTATGCTTCTTGTGTTTCCCCGCCAGCTGCTGTCACTGACTTGACACCGACACAAACTTGCGTACTTGTGTCAACACCTGCTACAAACTAGCCAGCTAGGTTGTAATGGGGCCTGCTTTGCTTGGAATAGCTAACGAACATTTCCAACGCTGTAGAGTTGTGTTTATTACGCTCTTATCCGGGACAATATTGACAATCTGGAGTTCCAATGTGGCAATTGTTTGCTAGCGGAGGATTACAGGAATGAGGTGGTTACGTTTAGCAAACTAATCTAAATTTTGATCGAATTTATGGGGACAATGGAAATTGGAACTTTCTCGTTCTCAACCTCTATTGCTGGATGCCACTCGGGCCTGATGGAATTTTCCCTGCCTTGTCATCTGTCACTATCCAAATGGCCTGCGCTAACTGGAACTTGCCGACCAAGGAAGTCATCTCAATCTGCTTCTCCTCCTCCATCCTGTAGTGAAGTAGATGTTGAACAGAAAGAAAAATGTTCCAATCAGCGCTGGTCCCATGTCTCTACTTGTGAAAACTGAAGGCAGCGGCAAGCTACTAATCGGACGTGAGTGACTGTGAGAGGTTCGTAGCAGATTGACATGAGGAATAGCTTTGCTGCACTGGTGCCTGCGCCTTCATTGTTGGGATTGCCTGTGTATGCAATGGCTGTAATGACTCTAACTACGCTGACTCCAGTGGCGGCTTTGTCATTGAGTTCGGCTCCTTTCCCTCTCTCTGGATCTGATGGGGCACTGCCTGCTGTAGGAGGTCTCGACCTGTCGCTGGGACACAGCGGGCGAACGCTATTCAGCTTTTCGTGGGCCCGTGAAAGATTAAACAAATTGTGTGAAGGGGGAGGAATGGGCAGATTTCTCCATTCCCTTTTCCGGGCGTTGTATTGGGCAGTTCAATGGTGAGAAATGTCTCAGTCCCTTTTAGCCCTCCATAACTGGCTACGAGCCAACTGCAGCTCTGTGGGTGTAACATTTAACATGATAACGTCTGGAAACAAAGCTTGTTTTATAAGGAGGATGGGATCCACCCAAATCCTTTGGATTCCTGGATTCTTTCACAGCATTATAAGGCTGCGTTGAGACAATGACTTATCAATGAAGCCCAGCTCAGTTAATCCCTACCATTGTGTCACTGAGTTGTGATAATGCTTCAGCAAATGTACATTATCCCAGGGGCGTTGGAAGTAATGCAAGTAACCTAATGTTCCTCTTACTGCCCCGAATGCCTCTTCTGATCCCACAGCTATTGTATTCAGTAATAATGTGCCTGTGAACCAGAGTTATACTGTTCGCAATGAGGTGGTATGCCCTAGTAGGAAGTCCACTGTGTGCAGCTCACCCTGCACTAACATAAATAACATGAGCATGTCTACCTCTGCTAAGCTTCCCAGTAAAGCAATGAAAACAATCAAGCATCCCAGAAAAGTGCAAAAAATTGCCCACGTTAACATATGTAGTTTAATAAGAAACAAGGTTCATGAAATCAATAATTTGCTAGTAACAGATGACACTCATATTCTATGAAACTACCTTTTGTAATACCTTTAAGGATACAGTGGTAGCAATACATGGTTATAAGAGCTACAGAAAATACAGAAATGCCAAAGGTGGAGGTGTTACCGTTTATATTCAGAACCACATTCCTGTTAAGCTTCAAATCAAATCAAATGTATTTGTCACATACACATGCTTAGCAGATGTTAATGCGAGTGTAACGAAATGCTTGTGCTTCTAGTTCCGACATCTAACCTAACAATTCCAAAACTACTACCTTATACACACAAGCGTAAAGGGATAAAGAATATGTACATAAAGATATATGAATGAGTGATATAACAGAACGGCATAGGCAAGATGCAGTAGATGGTATCGAGTACAGTATATACATATGAGATGAATAATGTAGGGTTTGTAAACAAAGTGGCATAGTTTAAAGTGGCTAGTGATACATGTATTACATAAAGATGCAGTAGATGATATAGAGTACAGTATATACATATACAAATGAGATGAGTAATGTAGAGTATGTAAACATTATATTAAGCAGCATTGTTTAAAGTGGCTAGTGATATATTTTCCATCAATTTCCATCAATTCCCATTATTATAGTGGCTGGAGTTGAGTCAGTGTGTAACGATCATCTTCGGGAGAAAGAGAGGAGGACCAAAGCGCAGCGTGGTAAGTGTTCATGATAATTTTAATTAAAGAAAGCACTGAACACTGAATCAAAACAATAAACGATGACGTGAATTTACCAAAACCGAAACAGTACCTTGTGGCCCAAACACTCACACGGAAACAAACACCCACAAACCAAAAGTGAAACCCAGGCTACCTAAGTATGATTCTCAATCAGGGACAACAATTGACAGCTGCCTCTGATTGAGAACAATACTAGGCCGAACTCAAAAACCAACATAGAAAAACAAACATAGACTGCCCACCCCAACTCACGCCCTGACCATACTAAAACAAAGAAAAAACAAAGGAACTAAGGTCAGAACGTGACAGTACCCCCCCCCCCCCCCCCCCCCAAAGGTGCGGACTCCGGACGCAAAACCTGAACCTATAGCGGAGGGTCTGGGTGGGCGTCTGTCTGCGTTGGCGGCTCTGGGGCGGGACGTGGACCCCACTTCACCTTAGAGCGGAGACCCTCGCCGCCGACCTTGGACTGGGGACCCACGCAACGGGTTCCGAATGGACGGGAGATTCCGGCAGCGCCGGACAGGCGGGAGCCTCCGGCAACGCCGGACAGGCGGGAGACTCCGGCAGCTCCGGAGTGAAGGGCGATTCTGGCGGCTCAGGACAGACGGGAGACTCTGGCGGCTCAGGACAGACGGGAGACTCTGGCGGCTCAGGACAGACGGGAGACTCTGGCGGCTCAGGACAGACGGGAGACTCTGGCAGCACAGGGCAGGAGGAAGGCTCTGGCAGCGCTGGACAGGCGGGAGCACCTGTAGGGAGAAGATGGAGAGACAGCCTGGTGCGGGGGGCTGCTACCGGAGGGCTTGTGCGTGGAGGTGGCAACGGATAGACCGGACCGTGCAGGCGCACTGGAGCTCTTGAGCACCGAGCCTGCCCAACCTTACCTGGTTGAATGCTCCCCGTAGCCAGGCCAGTGCGGCGAGGTGGAATAGCCCGCACTGGGCTATGCTGGCGAACCGGAGACACCATGCGTAAGGCTGGTGCCATGTACGCCGGCCCGAGGAGACGCACTGGAGACCAGATGCCGGCTTCATGGCACCTGGCTCGATGCCCACTCTTGCCCGGCCGATACGAGGAGCTGGAATGTACCGCACCGGGCTATGCACACGCACCGGGGACACCGTGCACTCCACTGCATAATGTGTGCTCCCCCCAAGACATTTTTGGGGCTGCCTCTTGGGCTTTCAGCCGCGCTGCCGTGCTGCCTCCTCATACCGGCGCCTCTCTGCTTTCGCTGCCTCCAGCTCTGCTTTGGGCTGGCGATATTCCCCTGGCTGTGCCCAGGGTCCTTTGCCGTCCAGAATCTCCTCCCAAGTCCAGTTCTCCAAATATCGCTGCCTCTCCTGCTGCTGCCCATTACCACGCTGCTTGTTCCTCTGGTGGTGGGTGTTTCTGTAACGGCATTCAGAGGTGGAAGAAGGATCGGACCAAAGCGCAGCGTGGTAAGTGTTTCTTGATGATTTTAATTAAAGAAAGCACTGAACACTGAATCAAAATAATAAACGATGACGTGAATTTACCAAAACCGAAACAGTACCGTGTGGCCCAAAGAAACTAAGGTCAGAACGGGACACAGTGTGTTGGCAGCAGCCACTCAATGTTAGTGGTGGCTGTTTAACATTCTGATGGCCTTGAGATAGAAGCTGTTTTTCAGTCTCTCGGTCCCTGCTTTAATGTACCAGTACTGACCTCGGCTTCTGGATGATAGCTGGGTGAACAGGCAGTGGCTCGGGTGGTTGTTGTCCTTGATGATCTTTATGGCCTTCCTGTGACATCGGGTGGTGTAGGTGTCCTGAAGGGCAGGCAGTTTGCCCCCAGTGATGAGTTGTGTAGACCTCACTACCCTCTGGAGAGCCTTACAGTTGTGGGCGGAGCAGTTGCCGTACCAGGCGGTGATACAGCCCGACAGGATGCTCTCGATTGTGCAACTATAGAAGTTTGTGAGTGCTTTTGGTGACAAGCCGAATTTCTTCAGCCTCCTGAGGTTGAAGAGGCACTGCTGTGCCTTCTTCACGACGTTGTCTGTGTGGGTGGACCAATTCAGTTTGTCCGTGATGTGTACGCCGAGGAACTTAAAACTTACTACCCTCTCCACTACTGTCCCATCGATGTGGATAGGTGGGTGCTCCCTCTGCTGTTTCCTGAAGTCCACAATCATCTCCTTTGTTTTGTTGACGTTGAGTGTGAGGTTATTTTCCTGACACCACACTCCGAGGGCCTTCACCTCCTCCCTTTAGGACGTCTCGTCGTTGTTGGTAATCAAGCCTACCACTGTAGTGTCGTCCGCAAACTTGATGATTGAGTTGGAGGTGTGCATGGCCACGCAGTCGTGGGTGAACAGGGAGTACAGGAGAGGGCTCAGAACGCACCCTTGTGGGCGCCCAGTGTTGAGGATCAGCGGGGTGGAGATGTTGTTACCTACCCTCACCACATGGGGGCTGCCCGTCAGGAAGTCCAGTACCCAGTTGCACAGGGCAGGGTCGAGACCCAGGGTCTCGAGCTTGATGACGAGTTTGGAGGGTACTATATGGTGTTAAATGCTGAGCTGTAGTCGATGAACAGCATTCTCACATAGGTATTCCTCTTGTCCAGATGGGTTAGGGCAGTGTGCAGTGTGGTTGAGATTGCATCGTCTGTGGACCTATTTGGGCGGTAAGCAAATTGGAGTGGGTCTAGGGTGTCAGGTAGGGTGGAGGTGATATGGTGGGTGCTACGGGGCGGTAGTCGTTTAGCTCAGTTACCTTAGCTTTCTTTGGAACAGGGACAATGGTGACCCTCTTGAAGCATGTGGGAACAGCAGACTGGGATAAGGATTGATTGAATATGTCCGTAAACACACCAGCCAGCTGGTCTGCGCATGCTCTAAGGACGCGGCTGGGGATGCCGTCTGGGCCTGCAGCCTTGCGAGGGTTAACACGTTTAAATGTTTTACTCACGTCGGCAGCAGTGAAGGAGAGTCCGCAGGTTTTGGTAGCGGGCCGTGTCAGTGGCACTGTATTGTCCTCAAAGAGGGCAAAAAAAGTTATTTAGTCTGCCTGGGAGCAAGACATCCTGTTCCGAGACGGGGCTGGTCTTCTTTTTGTAATCCGTGATTGACTGTAGACCCTGCCACATACCTCTTGTGTCTGAGCCATTGAATTGTGACTATACTGACGCTTAGCTTGTTTGATTGCCTTGCGGAGGGAATAGCTACACTGTTTGTATTCGGTCATGTTTCCAGTCAGCTTTCCCTGGTTAAAAGCAGTGGTTCGCGCTTTCAGTTTCACGTGAATGCTGCCATCAATCCACGTTTTCTGGTTTGAGAATGTTTTAATCGTTGCTATGGGAACGACATCGTCAATGCACTTTCTTATGAACTCGCTCACCGAATCAGCGTATTAGTCAATGTTGTTGTTGGAAGCAATGCAGAACATATCCCAGTCCATGTGACCGAAGCAGTCTTGAAGCGTGGAATCAGATTGGTCGGGCCAGCGTTGAACAGACCTGAGCGCGGGAGCTTCTTGTTTTAGTTTCTGTCTGTATGCAGGGAGCAACAAAATGGAGTCGCGGTCAGCTTTTCCGAAAGGAGGGCGGGGGAGGGCCTTATATGCGTTGCGGAAGTTAGAATAGCAATGATCCAAGTTTTTACCAGCCCTGGTTGCGCAATCGATATGCTGATACAATTTAGGGAGTCTTGTTTTCAGATTAGCCTTGTTAAAATCCCCAGCTACAATGAAGGCAGCCTCAGGATATGTGGTTTCCAGTTTGCAAATAATGCGGTCGACATTTGATTGTGAGGAATTCTAAATCAGGTGAACAGAAGGACTTGAGTTCCTGTATGTTGTTGTGATCACACCACGTCTCGTTAATCATAAGGCATACGCCCCCGCCCCTCTTCTTACCAGAAAGATGTTTGTTTCTGTCGGCGCAATGCGTGAAGAAACCAGCTGGCTGCACCGATTCCGTTAGCGTCTCTCGAGTGAGCCATGTTTCCGTGAAGCAAAGAACGTTACAGTCTCTGATGTCCCTCTGGAATGCTACCCTTGCTCGGATTCATCAACCTTGTTGTCAAAAGACTGGACATTGGCGAGTATTATGCTAGGGAGTGGTGTGCGATGTGCCCGTCTCTGGAGCCTGACCAGAAGACCGCTTCGTTTCCCTCTTTTACGACGTCATTGTTTTGGGTCGCAGGCTGGGATCCATTCCGTTGTCCTGGGTGGAAGGCAGAACACAGGATCCGCTTCGGGAAAGTCATATTCCTGGTCGTACTGATGGTGAGTTGACGTTGCTCTTATATTCAGTAGTTCTTCCCGACTATATGTAATGAAACCTAAGATTACCTGGGGTACCAATGTAAGAAATAACATGTAAAAAAACAAAATACTGCATAGTTTCCTAGGAACGCGAAGCGAGGTGGACATCTCTGTCGGCGCCGGAAGTAGTACTAACCAGCTTAGAGAGGACCTCATGTTAAACACTGTCGAAGTAATACAGGTTCATCTGACCTCACCTTAATCCCATTCTGTTGGGAAGCTGCTATTGACCGCCAAGTGCTTGTTACTTCAACTCCCGCTCCGGCGCTTGGCGTCATCGGTCTACTAACCACCGGTCCTGACAACCCATCTTTACGCACACCTAGCAACCATCATTACGCACACATGCTCACCATCATCAGTCACACCTATATTTCATTACTACCTTCATTACTTACCATTTATCTAGCACTCTGTTTTGACAGTCATTAGGTAGTATTGTTTATGTCTCCATGTCAGACGCTTCTCTTGTTTTGTATCATTACATGTTCATTATCATTAAACTCACTAACTGCTTCCTGACTCCCTGCGTCTGCGTTACAGAATACTACCTCAACAAATGGAAGCAGCAGTTAATCAAGATATCTCCCAGATGGTCGGTGAACATGAACAGGGACACCTACTTCATCAACACCATGACCGGCTGGCTTATTTGGGAATGGATGAGGTCCTACTCGTTCTTCAACTAGGGGCATCATCTCCAAACAGCGGAGGATTCTCTACCACAAGTCGACCGATTGAGTCAGTACCCCAGCCCATCCAGCAGTCCGTCCTGGTCAGCGATGCCCGATTGTCCCTCCCGGACAAATATGACGGAACTCAATCGAAATGCCGTGGCTTCCTACTCCAGTGCTCCCTCTATTTTCACTCATCAGATGGGAGCCCCCACCACCGAGAGGTCTAGGGTTTCCACTGTTATTTCTCTGCTGACCGGACAGGCGTTGGAATTGGCCATGGCCGTCTGGGAGAGACGAGAAGAGGATCTGGGTTCCTATGTGGGGTTCATAGCTCTATTCAGGGGGGTCTTCGACCATCCACCGGAGGGCAGAGAGGGGGGTGAGCACCTACTCCAACTACAGCAGGATGGCCAGACCGCGTTGGAGTACGTGCTCACCTTTCGGACAGTGGCAGCATCCAGCGGATGGAATGAACCAGTGCTCAGCAGCCTATTCAGAAGAGGATTGTGTGGAGAAGTCCAGACGTAGTTGGCGTGCCGAGACGATAACCTATCCTTGGACGCCCTCATCACAATGGCCATCCGTCTAGATAACCTGCTTCTGGAGCGTCGGTACCCCCATCGCCTCTCTCCCTCCTCAGGGACAGCCACATGATAATCCGTCTGCTGGGTTAGGATTCCATCATCATCATTTTCCGCCAAACCTTTCCTAGTATCAATTTCACTGGCTGGCTGTCCTTCATGTTTTGTCTCTACAGCTCTAGTGAACTCCGGTGCCACAGGGAATTGTATTGACCAGGCCCTCGCCTCCTTCCTTAACATCACCTCATACCCGCACTTCTCTCGTTGTCCTGTTTAAGCACTGGTTAGTCAACAACTAGGATCCGGGACAATCCCACACATCACAGCACCACTCACCCTCACCGTGGAATCAATACATCAAGAAAGCCTTCCGTCCCTCAACATCAGTGTACATGTACACAAGATCATCCTTGGCCTCCCATGTTTTCAACGTCATAACCCCCCCATCTCATGGCCAGGATGAAAATCACAGACTGGGGACCCGAATGCCGGAAGACCTGCTTTTCCTTTCCCTGTGGAAAGTCCTGTGGGTGCCCTTAAGCCCAACATCCCGGAGGTATACCAGAAACTTTGGGACTTTTTTTCCAAGACTTGTGCCATCTGTCTCCCTCCTCATCACCCCCAGGACTGTGCCATCGACCTGCTTGCAGGCTCTGCGCCTCCATGCGGCCGCATCTACTCTCTGTTGATGGCTGAAACCAAGGCTATGGAGGAGTACATCCAGGAGGTGCTCCAGCAGGGTTTCATTTGCACGTTCACCTCCGCTGCGTCGTCAGGCTTCTTCTTCATGGACAACAAGGATGGAGGGTTGCGCCTGTGCATCGATTACAGAAATTTTAATTCCATCACCACAAAGTCCCGCTGCCCTCTCCCGTTGGTGCCGGCCACGAGCGAACAACTCCGCAGGGCCTGTTTTTTTTACCAAGTTGGAACTGTGGTGTGCCAACAATTTGATCCGCATCCGGGAGGGGGATGAATGGAAGTGTAACGATCTTCTTCATCTGATGAGGAGTATGGAAGATCGGACCAAAATGCAGCGTGGTAAGTGTCCATTTTTATAAAATATAACTGAACACTGAATACAAAATAACCAAAGTGAAACAATGAAAATCAAAACAGTTCTGTATGGTGAAACACAGACACAGAAAACAACTACCCACAACCCATAGTGGGAAAACAGGCTGCCTAAGTATGGTTCTCAATCAGAGACAACGATTGACAGCTGCCTCTGATTGGGAACCATACCAGGCCAAACACATAGAACTATAACACATAGAGCAAAAACATAGAATGCCCACTCCAACTCACACCCTGACCAAACTAAAATAGAGACATAAAAAAGGAACTAAGGTCAGGACGTGACAGTACCACCCCCAAAGGGGCCGCAAAACCTAAACCCATAGGGGAGGGTCTGGGTGGGGATCTGTTCGCGGTGGCGGGTCCGGTGCGGGACGTGGACCCCACTCCACCATAGTCTTGGCCCACTTAGGTGGTGCCTTTGGAGCGGCGACCCTCGCCGCCGACCCCGGATTGGGGACCCTTACAGCGGGCCCCGGACAGGCGGGAGACTCCGGCAGCTCCTGACTGACGGGCGGCTCCGGCAGCTCCTGACTGACGGCCGGCTCTGGGGGCTCCGGACAGGAGGGAGACTCTGAAAGTGCTGGACAGGCAGGAGAACCTGTAGGGAGGAGGAGACGGAGAGACAGCCTGGTGCGTGGGGCTGCCACAGGACCCACCAGTCTGGGGAGACCTACAGGAGGCCTGGTGCATGGAGGAGGCACTGGATGGACCGGGCTGTGGGGGAGCACTGGAGCTCTGGTGCGCAGCCTTGGCAGCTCCAGGCTGGATGACCACTTTAGCCTGGACCCTCCAGAGTGCAGGCACAGGTTGAACCGGGCTGTGGGGGAGCACTGGAGATCTGGTGCATACCACTCGCACCTCTCCCTTAGGCTCAATGCCCACATTCGCCTGGCACGGGCAGAGCGCAGGCATAGGGTGAACTGCACCCTCCCAGCGCCCCGGAGACACAGCACGCAGCGTCGGCGCAGGATACCCTGGGCCGAAATATTCCCCAGCCTGTGCCCAGGGTCCCTTACAGTCTAGTATCTCCTCACAAGTCCAGGAGTCTAGAACCCTCTGCTCCCTGTTACCACGCTGCTTGGTCCTTTTTTGGTGGGTAGTTCTGTAACAATCTTCTTCATCTGATGAGGAGTATGAAAGATCGGACCAAAACGCAGCGTGGTAAGTGTCCATTTTAATAATATATAACTGAACACTGAATACAGTGAATATGTTCCTACCAGCTTTCTCGGGGTGGAGGGCCCTGAACTGTCAAATGAGGTCAGGGTCCAGTATGTCTTTGGCAGGAACCCAGGAGTGCTCCTCTGTGCCGTAGCCTTCCCAGTCCACCAGATACTGCCAGGACCGCTGCACCGGGCGGGAATCCAGTATCCGATGGACGGTATAAGCCGGCTGGCCTCCGATGACACAGGCCGGAGGGGGAGGTCTGCCTGCCGGGACAAGGGGAGAAAAAAACAACAGGTTTTAATAAGGAAATGTGAAACGTGGGATTAATCTTAAGGGATCTGGGTAAGTGCAGGCGATATGTAACTGTGTTCACTCTCCTGGCAACCTTAAAGGGACCCGCTTGTGTATTTCTGGGGCAGCTTGCGAGACTCCACCCATAGCGGTACGTTTTTTGTGGAGAGCCAGTATTACCATGGGAAGGAGGAAGGCCAGTAATAAAGTCCAACGAGATATGGGACCAGGGTCGGTGGGGAATAGTTAAAGGGTGAAGGAGTCCTTGAGGGCGGAGGAGAGAAGATTTGCCCTGGCAGCACACGGGACAGGCCTTGACGAAAGTGGCAACGTCTTCTTTTATGGTGGGCCACCAGAACTTTCACTGGATTAACTCCCAAGGTGCGGCCTACGCCCGGGTGACAGGTGAGGCGAGAGGAGTGCCCCCACAGAAGGACCTGGATCCTCGCTGCCTTGGGGACAAACAACCGATTGGCAGGACCTCCTTTCGGACCCGGTTCGATAGCTTGAGCTCGTCTCACGGTATCCTCAACTTGCCACGAGATCGGGCCCACGATCTTAGCGGCAGGAAGGACAGGCATGTCAGTATCTTCTCGAATGGCAGGAGCGTAGACTCGGGACAAGGTGTCCGGTTTGAGATTCTTCGACCCGGGCCGATAGGTGAGGATAAACTGGAATCGATTGAAGAAAAGAGGCCATCGAGCTTGTCTGGAGTTCAACCGCTTCGCCTGCTGGATATACTCCAGAGTTTTGTGGTCCGTAAGCACTTGAAACGGTTGAGAAGCCCCCTCGAGCCAGTGTCTCCATTCCTTCAATGCCATCTTAACCGCTAGGAGTTCACGATCCCCCACATCATAGTTCCTCTCGGCCGGGGTAAGCCGGTGTGAGAAGAAGGCGCAATGGTGGAGCTTCTTGTCTTCACCCCTCTGAGACAGGACAGCTCCAACACCAACCTCTGATGCGTCTTCCTCCACCACAAAAGGTTCATCCGCAGTCGGTATTGTCAGGATGGGAGCAAAAAGGATGCACTGCTTGAGTCCTTGGAAGGCCATCTCAGCTTCTTTTCCCCACAGAAACCTTGCGTTGCCACCCTTGGTTAAATGCTGAGAGAGGGGCTGCCACCAAGCTGAAGTTCTTGATGAACTTGCGGCAAAAGTTTGTGAAGCCCAGGAAATGCTGAACTTCCTTAACGGACTTGGGGGTGGGCCAATCCGCTACCGCCCCTACCTTCCTGGAGTCCATTTGTACTCGACCGGGTTCCACTACAAATCCCAAGAATTGTACTCGGGAGGAATGGAATTCACATTTTTCCGTCTTAACGTACAAATGGCTGTCTAGGAGGCATTTGAGTACTTGTCTGACATGCTTTGTGTGTTCTTGAAGGGAGCTCAAAAAGATGAGGATGTCATCCAAGTAAACAAACATGAAGATGTTGAGCATATCCCTAAGCACATCGTTTATGAGCGCTTGGCCGAAGGTGCCCGGAAACAGGTCGATGGGGCAATCGTAAGGTCTATGGGGTGGTAGCATGGTGGCCCTCTGTTTGCTAAATACCAGTTTGAGGTCATGGTAACACTTGGGAACTCGGGACAGGTCGATGGATTCTAGAGACTCGGGAGGAGAACTCAGGGAACTCGGGAAGATACAAGTGGCTTGGCACGTAGGACCCCACTGCTTGACAGTGCCCACAAACCAGTCGATGTGAGGGTTATGGCTGTGAAGCCAGGGGTAGCCAAGGACAGGGGATCAAATGAAAGTTCATCACTTCCTGGTGTTGGGAAACTGAAAGTCGCAAGGGGTCCCTTAGAGGTTCAGAGGGGACGCCATTCTCCTTCGCCCAGATACCATCCATGAAGTTTCCTGCGGCTCCAGAGTCTACCAAGGCTTGAAGGGGAAGCAGCCAGGAGTTGGACGGATGGGAGGAGGTTATGTTTCCCGTTACAGTCCCCCCAGGCCTGCACGGGACAGTGCGTTTCCCTGGAGCCTGGGACACGTGGGGCGGAAATGGCCCGGTTTGCCGCAATATAGACAGCATCGCTCCCTCATCCAGCGGTCTCTCTCAGCCTGGGAGATGCGTCCAATCTGCATGGGTTCCGGTGGAGCCAGCGAGGATAAAGGTGGGGACTCGGAGCTGGGACCGACAGGAGCTAGGGCGAGAGGTCTACGGTTGAGTTCTCTCTTTCTCAGACGCTGGTCAATGCGCGAAGGCCAACTTGATCAGGGACTCAAGGTTGTTTGGTGGTTCCCGAGTGGCCAGTTCATCTTGGATGGTGTCGGAAAGACCCTTCAGAAAGCACACTGTGAGCACCTCGTCGTTCCTGCCACTCGTTGCTGCCACCGTGCGGAACTGGATGGCATAGTCCGTCACGCTGCGCCGACCTTGGCAGAGAGTCAGGAGCTGTTTGGCTGAGTCAGGGCCGCTGGTAGGACCTTGAAACACTCACTTGAATTCCTCAGCAAAGACAGAGTGGCTGGCATAGCATGGACTTTTGGCATCCCACACAGCAGTAGCCCAGGCCAGGGCTTTTTCTGACAGCAGGGTGATGATATATGCAATCTTGGACCGGTCGGTGGGAAACGGCGAGGGTTGCAGCTCGAAGGAGAGAGAACATTGGGTGAAAAACCCCTTACAAGCACTCGGATCACCTGAGAACCGTTGGGGAGGCGGAAGACGAGGTTCAGCCAGGGGGTTAACTGCCACGGGCACTTGAATCTGAGGTACTGGGGTGGGAGCGGTTGCCGGGGGAAGAAGATCAGATATCTGCTTTATGGAAGTAAGGGAACACCCCCCTGAAATGGACAAAAATTAATGGGAAGTCATTGGCACTGGACAAACCATATACACGGTGTCCAATACCACTCATTTTGGCGTCATTTCGTTCAAAGTTGATTGCAAATGCCATATGGCAAATGCCAGTTTTAACACTTTAAAAATCCAACAGGTGGCGAGCGCACTCCACCGTGGTTTTTCATATTGGAAATGCAACACAAGTCAACATCCAAAAGCAACATTTTGAAAAAGTGTTTTTAAACTTGTGCATAAGGCATATGTTTTGTCCATTTGCAATATGATTTCATAGGAAGTCAAAAGTCATAGTCAAAAGTCACTTTTTTTTGCCAAATGCCATAAGAAATTTGAAGTGCTCAAAAATCCTGCAGAAATGCAAAATTGACTGGCCTGATGAACACAGGATGGTCGGGCAGTGATAGTTGTTCCTTTCCATCACTCGTTGTGTTGATTTCATCATGTCCATTTGGTGATGGTACCTCACTGTTTAAATATATTGCAAATGGACAAGCGTCACCAGCAAGTCACCGTCCATCAGTCAATTAGATATCATTCTGACACCAAACTGATACAAACTGACGCCAAACCCACTTTTTCCAACTCATTTAGTAGCCAACTATCACATACTTCAGAGCTGGCCCAAAATTTACGACGCCTTCTGTTCAAACCATAATAAAAATGTAAAACACATAGTTACAGTCTAGCTGCGGGTCCAGTTCTGGTGTTATGTGTAGGCCTAGCTGAGGCGACCCCGAACCCGAAGTTTCGGCCATTTGGTGCCCCTAGACCCTAATTGGTACTGAAAATCTATTTTTTTCCATGACTTGCTACGGGGTCCTTGAATGAGCTATCGGACAGAAACGTTGGGTTCCGTCTATATGGGCCGAGGCGGTCGCAATGCACCTAGTCTTGCGACTCTGGAACATTTCTAAATGCCGTCATTTTCGTGATGCAAAAATGAATTCAAGTCATTGCAAATGTACGAGGCTGTTTCTCGGTCCGAGAACCTTCTAGAGCCACATAACTGACCACGCACTATCGACCTGAGGTCTAGAACAGGTTTCTAAAGTTTTGGAACTCTAGGTCTGACAGTTCTTTAAAAGTTCCAACAAGGTTAACTAATGCAGGCAGTGTATGTCTCTACACACCCCAATGTGTCCCTCCTTCCAAGCTGTGTGTGTGATTTCGTTTTTCTTTGAAATTTTATGGGAGAAATGACTGATTTACAGTTCAGAGGGGTTGCCTAATCACACACATGAAGTTTTGGAAAGATATGACTTTTTTAATCCTTCGAAACAACCCCTGAGACACTAATTATGGCACTTCCGGTTGGCACAGGAAGCTAAAGTAAGCTAAGTAAACACATATCCTCAATGGGGTATGCTTTTACAGAATCCTGAGTTTTAAGTCTTTACGTTAAGAACTGACTGATTTACGGTTGGTCCAGGAAGCTTAGAATCAACACAGGTAGACCTCATAGTGGCCTGATGGACTGTCATCGAAGACAGGTTCATACGGCATTCATAACCCACATAGGCTTCAGGTTGAATTTAGGGGTGCAGGCAATGTATTCCTATGGGGAGAGAAGTCAATGCAAACTGTTTGATGTAAACACCTTCTTCTGTTAAGGGTTAATGCCACACGGTCATGGTTAGGCTTGCACGGATCGGGAGGACCTTGGGAACATACCTGAGGTCGAATTGTGCTTCCCACCCTAACGGTTCTCTCACTTTCACCCAAAAGCAAATGACGTTGAGGGGCAGGCTTAATTTTGGGCCTACTTTTCTCATGGTCGCTGCGCTCAGACCGAGCGAGCTATGGTCAAGTGGGATATCTCGTTGAACTCGGCATGGCCTAGATATTATGGTAATGCCATTGCCTGCTTTCTGTGTCTTTAAGCACCGCACTTTGTCACTCCATCCTTGCTGTGTGTGTGTGTGTGTGTGTGAGAGTTTTTCTTTGACATCTGTTGGGAGAAATGACTGATTTACAGTTCAGGAGGGTTACCTAGTCACACATATGAAGTTTTGGAGAGATGTGACTTTTTTAACCCTTCAAAACAGACAGTGTGACCCAATTAAAGGCACTTTCGGTTGGCACAGGAAGCTATAAGTAAACACATGTCTTGATTGAGGTAGCCTCTTACAGAATCCTGAGTTTTAAGTCTTTAAGTTAAGAATTGACTGATCAACACAGGTTTGAATGCAGTGATTTTCATAATGACAGGTTATGTGTTTCAAAACACTTTTAGGGTGAATTTAACCACTTCCGGTTGCTCCAGGAAGCTTAGAATCAACACAGGTAGACTTCATAGTGGCTTGATGGACTGTCATCGAAGACAGGTTCATACGGCATTCATAACCCACATAGGCTTCAGGTTGAATTTAGGGGTGCAGGCAATGTATTCCTATGGGGAGAGAAGTCAATGCAAACTGTTTGATTTAAACACCTTCTTTTAACTGTTAAGAGTTAATGCCACATGGTCGAGGTTAGGCTTGCACGGATCAGGAGGACCTCAGGAACGTACCTGAGGTCGAATTGTGCTTCTCACCTTAACGGTTCTCTCACTGTCACCCAAAAGCAAATTACATTTAGGGCCATGCTTCATTTTGGGCCTTCTGTTTTTCAAGGTCGCTGCACTCAGAGCGAGCTACGGTCAAGCGGGGCGTCTCGTTGAACTCGGCACAGTCTGGAGACTATGGTGATACCATTTTTTGTGTTGATTTCAGAATGCTATTTTGGTGATGGTCCCTCTCAGTTTGAACATATTGCAAATGTACAAAAGTCAACTAGCAAGTCAGTGTCCACTCAGAGCGAGCTACGGTCAAGCGGGGCATCTCGTTGAACTCGGCACGGCCTAGAGAATATGGAAATGCCATTGCAGGCTCTGTGTGTCTTTAAGCACCGCACTTTGTCACTCCATCCTTGCTGTGTGTGTGTGTGTGTGTGTGTGTGTGTGTGAGAGAGAGAGAGAGAGCTTTTCTTTGACATCTGTTGGGAGAAATGACTGACTTACAGTTCATGGGGGTTGCCTAATCACACATATAAAGTTTTGAAAAGATCTGACCTTTTTAACCCTCCGAAACAGCACTTATGACACCATTTTAAGGCACTTCCGGTTTACACAGGAAGCTGAAAGTGAACACATATCCTCCTTGGGGTAGGCAATTATAGAATTTTGAGTTTTAAGTCCTTATGTTAAGAACTGACTTATTTACGGAGTGTTTAGTGAGTGTGTGTTATTTCAGAAAATCACAGAAATCTTGCAGAGCTCCGAAGCATACTTTAAAAAGATTTGTATGAACACGCTGCAACTGGATCTGTAACTGTTTTTTTTTTTAAAAACACCTATTTTTGAACATCACCAATTTGACATTGTACGATTTCTCTTAAATGACGATAGATAAATGGCTGGTTCTTTTTTTATTGACACCGGAGGCTCCTTGACTTTGACGTGAAGCGGAAAAATTATTGCTCTATTTTCATTTTGGACCTTTAATCCCCGAAAAATGGCCATAACTCAAAAACCGTTGAGGCCTAGACGCCATCTTGTTCGGGGCCAACTGGCCATTATGCCAAACCTACGGTCACCAAGTTTCGGCTTCAAAATATTTTCCATTTAGGAGATAAGGCCACGTCGTGATTCGTGATGTTTTGTACATTTGCAATATGATTGCTTATGCCCTCTTGTGGGATTTACCGGGACAGCGGAAAAATGACCAAAATGTGATTATTTTATAAAACGGAAACTGAATGTCTGAGAGAGTTCGTTTGATGACTTCCCGGTAGATCCGGCCCTGCCGCACGGCCCGACGCCGTCCGCAAATTTTACAAACGTTTTCGGACGTCTGGTAAGGTACCGTACATTTGCAATATGAACTTTCTCACTAACCATATGGCGAATGTCAAAATGTTCCCTTAAGGTATGTCAGCATCTCTGACAGAAGTTGAGAATGTCTAGCCATTAAGGCCTCTTGCTGAACCAGAGCGACTTCGTGGCATTGGACAGTCCCCTCGTGGTGGGACAGCATGGCAAAAAGGTCCTGGGAACTGGTTGCCTCTGGGTTCATTTTGGCTCTGTGTTTCTGTCAGGACCCGGTTACAAACAGCCACTTAGCAAACTGAGCCACTAATAGTCGGCAGAACCCAGAAGATGAGGAAGACACAGCAGTTCTTGAGACTGTGTTTTAATAAAGTAAAAAGGAAGGTTCTTCAGGCAAAAATATAAATCCACAATGTCAAAAGAAATTCCAAGAGAAAAAGTTAATCCTCTAAGTCAAAAGGTACATCCACAAGGTGGTAGGTACAGCAGGAAAAAGGCTCTAAAGATAATCAAAAATAAATAAACGAGAACAAACACAGAGTACCACAAGAGAGTCCAACTGGAGTAACAAATGTTCACAGCATCGCTAGGGCTGGGTGCTAACATTCAAACACAGAGCAAAGAACTGAGGAAAACTAAGGGTTTAAATACGTTCAAGGGAAACGAGGCACAGGTGCAAATAATAACTGGAAACAAGGGAAAACAAAAGTGTCAAAAAAGCACAATGGGGGCATCTAGTGGACAAAACCGGAACAATCCTGGCCAAATCCTGACAGATCGCCTGTCCTCTCACTTCTCTCCTCAAGGGTGGTCCTCGGGAAGTTGGGGTGGAATCCTGCAGCTAATAAAGCCTTCTTCCTACTGAAGGGACATTTCACCTCCGTCCCGTTGCTCAAACATCCAGATCCTACGCTGCCCTTTATGATGGAGGTGGATGCTTCAGAAGTAGGTGTGGGGGCTGTCCTGTCCCAACATCAAGGTAATCCAAGGAAATGGTATCCATGTGCATATTACTTCAAAAAGTTGTCTCCTGCAGAGAGGACTACGATGTTGGCTATCGGGAGTTCCTGTCAGCGAAGTTGACATTAGAAGTGTGGAGACACTAGCTGGAGGGTGCCCAGGACCCATTTATCATCCTCACCTACCATTGGAACCTGGAGTACATACGGACAGTGAGGCGACTGAACCCGCACAAAGGCCAGGTGGGTCATTTTCTTCACCACATTCGATTTCCCGCTGACATATTGCCCAGGGTCAAAAAAACATTAAAGCTGATGACCTGTCCCATCTCTATGATTCAGGAGAGGTACCTATCTTGAGTGCACCCATAATTTCACCCTCTCGAGTCTTAGCCCTTGTACTCTGAGATGCTGATGTGGACATTTGCCAGTCCCTGGAGAGGGAACCCGCACCTGCTAGCCTGTCCTCCTGAATGCACCTACATTCCCACGGGGATAAGGGATCGGTTGTTGACCTGTGTGCACACAGTTTTACCACAATTTTTGTGATAGTGGACAGATTCTCAAAATCATGCTGTTTCATCCCTCTCTCTGGTCTCCCTACTGCTATTCAGGTTGCTGAGGCACTGTTCCAGCAGGTCTTCCAGCACTATGGCCTTCCGGAGAATATCATCTCCGATCGTGGCCCCCAATTCACATCACGTGTATGGAAGGCCATGGAAAAGCTGGGGGTCAAGGTCAGCCTCACTTCCAGGACCCGGCCTCAGTCTAGTGGACAGGTGGAGAGGATGACCCAGGAGCTGGGAAGTTTTCTAAGAAGCCACTGCAAGGACCAACAGGGGATGAATACGCCCAGAATTCATTGCGACACTCCTCCACCGGGCTGACTCCCTTCCAGTGTGTTCTGGGTTATCATCCAGCCCCTGGCTGTGTGAACTTCGAGCCAGACCGAAGCTCCTGGGGTAGACAAGTGGTTCAGGCATGCAGAAGAGGTATGGAACGATGCCCACGTGAGACTCCAGCACGTCGTCCAGTGTCAGAAAGAGCAGGCAGATTGCCACCGCAGTGAGGCTCCCGTGTTCCATCCTGGTGATCGTGTCTGGCTCTCCACTAGGAACCTTCTGTTCCGCCTGCCCTGTAAGAAGCTGAATCCCTCGTTTGTGGGGCCATTCAAGTTCCGGAGGGTCAATGAGGTAACTTACTGATTACAACTCCATACTAACTACCAGATCTCACCATCTTTTCATGTTTCCCTTCTCAGGACCGTGGTTCATGGTTCCCTTGCTGATGCTGTCCCACACAACACCCCTCCACCTCCCTTGGACATCGAGGGGTGCACGTCCTGTGCCATCAGCAGATCCCTCCTAGACCCCCGACATCTTGGGGGTTGGCTCCAGTACCTGGTGGACTGGGAGAGGTATGGTCTAGAGCAGGGGTGTCAAACTCAAATACCCAGTGGGCCAAAATGTAAAACCTGAACAAAGTCACGGGCCAACATTGAACAAATTAACCTTTTAATATGGACCCAAACAAGTTTTGCTTTAACATTGAATATGGAACAAGCATCGCTTATTACCATACAATATATAATTTAATAGTGGAGACATGCAAAATCGAATTTCAAATGAAAAAACACATCAATGGCATTCATTTATTAAATAAATACAATTTAAATAAAAATTGTATGCCTCTTTTCTATTTGCAGCCTTCTGATTTAAATACCAAAATCAACTTTTTCCACTGGCTAATAATTTTACAAATAAAATGATAATAAATCAATCAACCATTCAAGCCCATGCCTTGTAGCAAGAAAAAGTGCATAAAGAAAACGTTAATTATTGCACACTGGTCTAATCTGATGTGCCCAAGCCAGATACCTGGCATCTCTTCTTGGATGCTAGTTCATCAATGTCTGGGCTCAAGCTCTAAGCTGAAGAAATCCTCAGTATCGAGCGAAGATGTTCATCAGTCAGACGTCTCCTCTGAGTTGTTTTGGTCATCTTCATCGAGGAGAAAAGTTGCTCGCATAGATAAGTGCTGCCGAACATGGAGAGCATCTGAGCAGCTTGGGTGCGGAGCTGAGGCATTGTGTCAGGGATGAACCGTGGAAACTGTGCGGCGCCCACAGCATCATACTTTGACTTCAGCGTGTCGTTGCACTGGAGTTCAATCAGCTCCATTTGGATGTTGGTTGGTGCATTTTCCACATCAACTGCGAAGGGATTACTAAGCAGTTCAAACTTGCATTTCTGGGCATCGAAGTCGGCAAATCGCCGGCTAAACTCAGCGGCGAGAACACTGAGTTTTTCAGCAAACTGTGCGCATGGGAACACGGCGGTAGAGATCTGCGCTTTTATGGATTGGCAGCAGGGAAAATGGCAAGGGTTTCCTTGCAGCATCTGATTCTCCCACAGGCACAGTTTAGTTTTGAAGGCCCTCACTGCAGCGTACATGTCTGTGATGATGTGCCCCCGCCCCTGAAGCTGCAGGTTCAGCGCATCGAGATGGCTCGAGATGTCACAGAGAAAGGCCAGCTCACACAGGAACTTTTGCTCCCGGAGCTCTGCTGTATCCTTCCCTTTGGTTTCCAGGAATTTACATATTTCCTCACGCAGCTCGAAACATCTGTTCAGTACTTTTCCTCTGCTTAGCCATCTCACCTCTGTGTGATACGGCACGTCTGCGTATTCCGAACCACACTCCTCCAGAAAAGATTTAAACTGGCGGTGATTTAGACCTTTGGCTCTTATAAAGTTAACTACCTGTGTTACTGTGGTCATAACATGTTCCATCTTTAGGGCTTTGGCACACAGTGCTTCCTGATGTATGATGCAGTGGTAAACAGTTAGCTCACCTGCACAGTTCTCTTCCCGCATCTTCTCCTGAACCATGCCCACCAGTCCACTCTTTTTACCGCACATCGCTGGCGCACCATCTGTCGTTAATCCAACGAGTTTATCCCACGGCAGCTTTATTTCAGTTACACATTTGGAAACCTCCTCAAAGATTTCCTTTCCTGTGGTTGTGCCATGCATTGATTTGAATCCTAATAGCTCCTCCGTAACACACAGATTTGAGTCCACTCCACGGATGAAGACTGACAGCTGAGCAGTATCAGATGCGTCGCAGCTCTCATCCACAGCGAGGGAGAACGCAACAAAATCTTTTCCCTTTTCCATCAGCTGGTCATACAGATTGGTGGCAAGATCACATGTGCGATCAGCTACTGTGTTCCTGCTCAGGCTCACGTTTGAAAATGCTTGTTTTTTCTCTGGGCATACGATGTCACAAACCTTCATCATGCACTTTTTCATGAACTCTCCCTCATTAAAGGGCCTGATTTTGCGATCTCTGCTGCCACTATGCCACTAGCCTTTACAGCAGCCTCGCTTTGTGATGTGGCTTTTTTAAACATATTCTGTTGTGAAACCAAACTTATTTTCATCTCCTCTACTTTCTGGCTCCTTTGAGTCATGTCCAGGTCCTTGTATTTGTCATGGTGTTTCGTTTCATAGTGTCATCTAATGTTGAACTCCTTACTTACAGCCACGTTGACTCCACAAACAAGACAAACAGGTTTGTCTTTTACATATGTAAACAGATATTCTGCCTCCAGAAAGCTCCTGTTTTCTGCCTTTCTTTTCGCCATTTTTGGGAAGGGTTAGCTCGCTGACAGTTGTAGCGTCTATGTTGCTATGACTACTGTCACAGAGGAGAGAGCGTTTCTGGGTCCTGTCCTGATTGGCGCGCGAAAACAGCAGAGCATTATGGGATTCGTAGTATTAGTGGTGAATGCGCTGTATAATACCGGCGGGCCAGCTCTAGTATTAATTTGGTATTGTCTCGCGGGCCAAATATAATTACCCCGCGGGCCAAATTTGGCCCACGGGCCAGAGTTTGACCCCCATGGTCTAGAGGATCTGTGTTGTGTTCCGGTAGCAAAACGCTAGATCCCAACATCATCTGAGATTTCCACCTTTGTTGTCTGGACCAGCCCGCTACTCGCCCTTGGGTCCGTTCCCCTGGCCGGTGTAGTCTGTCGGGAGTGGGGGGGGGGGGGGGGCCGGTGGGGTACTGTTACATCTGCTCCGGCGCTCGAAGTCTCAGGTCTACTAACCACCGAACCTGGCAACCTGCGCCCCATCATCAGTCACACCTGAACTTCATAACTACCTTCATTACTTACTAAACCCAGCAACAACAACAAAAAATCCCTTTTTCAGGACCCTGTTTTTCAAAGATAATTCGTAAAAATCCGAGCACAGATCTTCATTGTAAAGGGTTTAAACACTTTTTCCCATGCTTGTTCAATGAACCATAAACAATTAATGAACATGCACCCGTGGAACGGTTGTTAAGACACTAACAGCTTACAGACGGTAAGCAATTAAGGTCACAGTTATGAAAACTTAGGACACTAAAGAGGCCTTTCTACTGACTCTGAAAAACACCAAAAGAAAGATAAGTCTGCTCATCTGCTTGAACATGCCTTAGGCATGCTGCAAGGAGACATGAGGACTGCAGATATGGCCAGGGCAATAAATTGCAATGTCCGTACTGTGAGACGCCTAAGACAGCGCTACAGGGAGACAGGATGGACAGCTGATTGTCATCGCAGTGGCAGACCACGTGTAACAACACCAGCACAGGATCGGTACATCCGAACATCACAACTGCGGGACAGGTACAGGATGGCAACAACAACTACCAGAGTTACACCAGGAACACACAATCCCTCCATCAGTTCTCAGACTGTCCGCAATAGGCTGAGAGAGGCTGGGCTGAAGGCTTGTAGGCCTGTTGTAGTAAGGCAGGTCCTCACCAGACATCACCGGCAACAACATCACCTATGGGCACAAACTCACCGTTGCTGGACCAGACAGGACTGGCAAAAAGTGCTCTTCACTGACGAGTCGCAGTTTTGTCTCACCAGTGGTGATGGTCAGATCCGTGTTTATCATCGAAGGAATGAGCGTTACACTGAGGCCTGTACTCTGGAGCGGGATCATTTTGGAGGTGGAGGGTCCGTCATGGTCTGGGGCGGTGTGTCACAGCATCATCAGACTGAGCTTGTTGTCATTGCAGGCAATATCAACACTGTGCGTTGCAGGGAAGACATCCTCCTCCCTCATGTGGTACCCTTCCCCCAAGGTCATCCTGACATGACCCTCCAGCATGACAATGCCACCAGTCATACTGCTAGTTTTGTGCGTGATTTCCTGCAAGACAGGAATTTTAGAGTTCTGCCATGGCCAGCGAAGAACCCGGATCTCAATCCCATTGAGCACGTCTGGGACCTGTTGGATCGGAGGGTGAGGGCTAGGGCTAGGACCATTCCCCCCAGAAATGTCCGGGAACTTGCAGGTAACTTGGTGGAAGAGTAGGGTAACATCTCACAGCAAGAACTGGCAAATCTGGTGCAGTCCATGAGGAGGAGATGCACTGCAGTACTTAATGCAGCTGGTGGCCACACCAGATACTGACTGTTACTTTTGATTTTGTCCCTCCCTTTGTTCAGGGACACGTTATTCAATTTCTATGAGTCACATGCCTGTGAGTCACATGCCTGTGAGTCACATGCCTGTGAGTCACATGCCTGCTCCCGCAGCGCGCCGACCCCGGCCTCGAGGGCGACCCAGAGGGCGAGGCACAGGGCGATCCGGGTGGAGGCGGTGGAAGTCCTTCAAGAGGGAAGGATTCAAAATGTCCCCCACCGGTGCCCAGCACCTCTCCTCCGCACCGTACCCCTCCCAGTCCATGAGGTACTGCAGGCCCCTCACCCGGCGTCTCGAGTCCAGAATAGCTCGTACCGTGTATGCCGGGGACCCCTCGATGTCCAGAGGGGGCGGAGGGACCTCCGGCACCTCACCATCTTGTAGGGGATCAGCTACCACCGGCCTGAGGAGAGACACATGAAACAAGGGGTTAATGCAATAGTAATAGGGAAGTTGTAATCTATAACACACCTCGTTTATCCTCCTCAGGACTTTAAATGGCCCCACACACTGCGGCCCCAGCTTCCGGCAGGGCAGGCGGAGGGGCAGGTTTCGGGTCGAGAGCCAGACCTTGTCCCCTGTCCCACCGGCCTGCTTGAGAGCGTCCTGGACTGCCCGCCAGGTCTCCCTAGAGCGCTGTACCCACTCCTCCACCGCAGGAGCTTCGGTCTGACTCTGATGCCACGGAGCCAGGACCGGCTGGTAGCCGAGCACGCATTGGAATGGCAACATGTTCGTGGAGGAGTGGCAGAATGAGTTCTGGGCCAACTCCTCCCATGGGACGTACCTCGCCCATTCTCTTGGCCGGTCCTGGCAATATAACTGCAGAAACCTACCCACCTTCTGGTTCACTCTCTCTACCTGCCCATTACTCTCGGGGTGATAACCAGAGGTCAGGCTGACCGAGACCCCCAGACGTTCCATAAACGCCCTCCAAACACGGGACGTGAACTGGGGACGTCGATCAGATACGATGTCCTCCGGCACCCCGTAGTGTCGGAAGACGTGGGTAAATAGAGCCTCCGCAGTCTGTAGGGCCGTAGGGAGACCAGGCAATGGGAGGAGACGGCAGGACTTAGAGAACCGATCCACAACGACCAGAATGGTAGTGTTCCCCTGAGACGGGGGAAGATCAGTAAGAAAGTCCACCGACAGATGAGACCAGGGCCGTTGTGGAACCGGGAGGGGCAGTAACTTCCCTCTAGGCAGGTGCCTAGGAGCCTTACTCTGGGCGCACACCGAACAGGAGGAGACATAGAGCTTCACGTCCTTGGCTAAGGTAGGCCACCAGTATTTCCCCCTAAGACCCCGCACTGTCCTCGCAATCCCCGGATGACCTGAAGAAGGTAGTGTGTGAGCCCACCGAATCAATTGATCACAGACACCAAGAAGTACCTGAGACCGGTAGGACACTGTGAAGGCACAGGTTCCAACCGCAACGCCCGCTCGATGTCCGCGTCCACCTCCCATACCACCGGAGCCACCAGCCTAGAAGCTGGAAGGATGAGAGTAGGATCGATGGACCGGTCCTCAGTGTCATAGAGACGGGACAGCGCGTCGGCGTTAGTGTTGAGGGAACCTTGTCTATTAGAGATCGTAAATCTAAATCGGGTAAAGAACATGGCCCACCTAGCCTGACGAGGATTCAGTCTCCTTGCCGCCCAGATATACTCCAGATTGCGGTGGTCAGTCCAGATGAGGAAAGGGTGCTTAGCCCCCCTTAAGCCAGTGTCTCCACACCTTCAGGGCTTTTACCATAGCTAACAACTCCCGGTCCCCCACATCATAGTTCCGCTCCGCCGGATCCAGCTTCTTAGAAAGGAAAGCACAGGGGCGGAGCTTCGGTGGCGTGCCCGAGCGCTGTTACAGCATGGCTCCTACCCCAGCCTCGGACGCATCCATCTCCACTATGAACGCTAACGAAGGGTCCGGATGCGCCAACACGGGCGCGTCAGTAAACAGCGCCTTCAACTGGTTGAAAGCTCCATCTGCCTCGGCCGACCACCGTAAACGCACCGGCCCCCCCTTCAGCAGTGAGGTAATAGGCGCCGCCACTTGGCCAAAACCCCGGATAAACCTCCGGTAGTAATTGGCAAACCCTAAAAACCGCTGCACCTCCTTTACCGTGGTCGGAGTCGGCCAATTACACACGGCGTTAACACGGTCACACTCCATCACCACTCCCGAGGTGGAAATGCGTTAACCCAGGATGGAAACAGCTCGTTTGGAGAACACACATTTCTCAGCCTTGACATATAGGTCATGCTCCGGCAGTCGCCCAAGTACCTTGCGTAGCAGGGAGACATGTGCGGCGCGTGTGGCAGAATAGCGATGAGAGGTAGCGGATAACTAAATCCCACTGTGATCGAATTTAGACCTTGTTCATCAATGCACGGACGCAGTCCTCCCTCCCTTTTTTTTCACAAAAAAAGAAACTCGAGGAGACGGGTGACATGGAGCGCCGAATGTACCCCTGTCTCAGAGATTTCGTGACATGTGTCTCCATAGCCAACGTCTCCTCCTGTGACAATGGGTACACGTGACTCCTGGGAAGTGCAGAGTTCTCCTGGAGGTTTATCACGCAATCCCCCCGTCGATGGGGAGGTAATTTGGTCGCTTTTTTTTTACAAAAAGCGATAGCCAAATTGGCATATTCTGGGGGAATGCTCACAGTGGAAACCTGGTCTGGACTCTCCACCGACGTGGCACAGATGGAAGCTCCTATACACCTACCTGAACACTCCTCTGACCACCATTGAAGAACCCCCTGTCTCCAGGAAATTAGGGGATTGTGAATAGCCAGCCAGGGAATCCCCAACACCACTGGAAACGCAGGTGAATTGATAAGGTAGAAACTGATCCGCTCCCTATGATCTCCCTGCGTTACCAAGTCCAGCGGAACCGTGGCCTCCCTGACCAGCCCTGACCCTAACGCTCAGCTATCTAAGGAGTGCACGGGGAAGGGTGGGTCTATCTGCACCAATGGAATCACCAACTTACGGGCGAGTCCACGATCCATAAAACTCCCAGCTGCGCCTGAATCGACTAGCGCCTTATGCTGGAGAGAGGGAAAAAACCTAGGGAAAAAATCTAATAAAAACATGTGACCAACAGGAAGCTCTGGGTGAGTTTGGTGCCTACTCACCTGGGGTGGCCGAGAAGTGTCCCCCTGCCATCTTGACTCCCAGACGGACTCCTCCTGCACCGGTCCGAAGTGTGTCCTCTCCGGCCGCAGTAGGTGCAGGAGGAGCCTCCTCCACCGGTCCCCCTAGATGCAACTTCTCCCAACTCCATCAGAGATGGAGCGGGACGGCTGGGAGGTGGAACTGACAGGACCCCCTCTGAACGCCCGTGGGCAGCTAGCAGGTTGCCCAGTCGGATCGACATGTCTATAAGCTCGTCGAGGGAGAATGGGGTGTCCCGACAAGCTAGCTCCCCATGGTGGTGGCAGCATGCTGTGGGGATGTTTTTCATCGGCAGGGACTGGGAAACTGGTCAGAATTGAAGGAATGATGGATGACACTAAATACAGGGAAATTCTTGAGGGAAACCTGTTTCAGTCGTCTAGAGATGTGAGACTGGGATGGAGGTTCACCTTCCAGCAGGACCATGAACCTAAGCATACTGCTAATGCAACACCCGAGTGGTTTAAGGGGAAACATTTACATGTCTTGGAATGGCCCAGTAAAAGCCCAGACCTCAATCCAATTGAGAATCTGTGGTATGAAGTAAAGATTGCTGTACACCAGCAGAACCCATCCAACTTGAAGGAGCTGGAGCGGTTTTGCCTTGAAGAATGAGCAAAAAGCTCAGTGGCTAGATGTGCAAGCTTATAGAGACTTAATCCAAGAGAATTGCAGCTGTAATTGCTGCAAAAGGTGACTCTTCAAAGTATTGCAATTGGAGGGTGAATAGCTCTCAATTGTTCTGTTTTTTTTATTTTTATTATTCTTGTTTGTTTCGCGATAAAAAAATATTTTGCGTAAAATTTTGTGTAAATCAAATGTGTAAAAAAATTAATTGGAATTCCAGGTTGTAAGGCAACAAAATAGGAAAAATGCCAAGGGGGGTGAATACTTTCGCAAGCCACTGTATGTTTATTTTCTGGGTGATTTAACTATTGAATGGCTTTCATTCAGGCTGCCCACTCAAGAGAAAGTTTCAAACTAATTAGTGCCTGCAACCTGGTTCAGGTTATCAGTCAACCTACGCAGGAATTAAATCATCAACATGTATTGATCACATCTTTCCTAATGCTGCAGAAATTTGCTTTAAAGCAGCATCCAGAGGAAAATCTAGGAAAACCAGAGTTCAAAAGGCTGGGCCTAATATAGTATATAAAAGGTCATACAAGTCTTGTAGTGATTCCATGTTGTTGATGTAAATAAGATGTGTTGGTCCATGGTGTGTATAATGAGGAGTAACCAGACGCTGTACTTGACACATTTATGAAATGGTTTATCCCAGTTACTAGTAAACATGCACCCATTAAGAAAATTACTATAAAAACTGTTAAATCCCTGTGGACTGATGAGGAATCAAAAAATTGTATGGTTGAGAGGGATGACGCAAATGGAAAGGCAAATAAGTCTGGCTGCACAACCAATTGGTAAACATTCTACAAATTGAGAAATCATGTGACTAAACTGAAGAAAAATAAACTACATGATGAAACAAAGATAAATTAATGACATTTTGGGCAAAAGGGCAAACTCAGATCCATAATTGATTGAATCAGATGGCTCATTCATCACAAAACCCACTGATATTGCCAACTACTGGTCTTTTACCAAATAAGGCTATCTTCTGTATATCACCCCTACCTTGTCACAACACAACTGATTGGCTTAAATGCATTAAGAAGGAAAGAAATTCCACAAATGTACTTTTAACAAGGCACACCTGTTAATTGAAATGCATTCCAGGTGACTTCCTCATGAAGCTGATTGATTGAATCTTAAGAGTGTGCAAAGCTATCATAAAGGCAAAGGGTGGCTATTTTGAAAAATCTCAAATCTATTTAGATTTGTTTAACAATTGTTTGGTTACTACATGATTCCATATGTGTTATTTCATAGTGTTGATGTCTTCACTATTATTATACAATGTAGAAAATATTTTACAAAATAAAGAAAACCCCTTGAATGAGTAGGTGTGTCCAAACTTTTGACTGGTACTGTATATCTGACCAAATTATGAAAGACAAGAATTGTAATTTTGAATCCCGTAAAATTAGTGTGGAAGTGGTGAAAAAATTGTTGTCTGTCAACAATGACAAGCCACGGTGGTCTGACAACTTGGAAAATTACTGAGGATAATACCAGATGATATTGCCTCTCCTTTTGCCATATCTTCAATTTAAGCCTACTAGAAAGTGTGTGCCCTCAGGCCTGGAGGGAAGCAAAAGTCATTCCGTTACTTAAGAATAGTAAAGCCCCCTTTACGGGCTCAAATAGTTGACCAATCAGCCTGTTACCAAAACAAATGGTGTTTGACCAGATACAATGTTATTTTACAGTAAACAAATTGACAACAGACTTTCATCACGCTTATACGGAAGAACGTTCAACAAGCACAGCACTTGATTGGCTGAGCGAAATTGATGATAAACAGATTGTGGGGGCTGTTTTGTTAGACTTCAGTGCGGCTTTTGACATTATAGATCATAGTCTGCTGCTGGAAAAACATATGTGTTATGGCTTTACACCCCCTGCTATATTGTGGAGAAAGAGTTACCTGTCTAACAGAGCCTGTTAATGGAAGCCTCCTCAACATAATCCAGGTAGAATCAGGAATTCCCCAGGGCAGCTGTCTAGGCCCCTTTACTTTTTCAATCTTTACTAATGGCGTGCCACTGGCTTTGAGTAAAGTCAATGTGTCTATGTATACTGATAATTCAACACTATACACTTCAACTACTACAGCGACTGAATTTACTGCAACACTTAACAAAGGGGTGCAGTTAGTTTCAGAATGGGTGGCAATGAATAGGTTAGTCCTAAATATTTCAAAAACTAAAAGCATTATATTTGGGACAAATCATTCACTAAACTCTAAACCTCAACTAAATCTTGTATTGAATAATGTGGAAATTGAGCGAGTTGAGCAAGTTGGGGTGACTAAACTGCTTGGAGTAACCCTGGATTGTAAACTTTGGATTGTAAAACATATTGATACCACAGTAGCTAAGATGGGGAGAAGTCTGTCCATAATAAAGCGCAGCTATGCCTTCTTAACAGCACTATCAACAAGGCAGGTCCTACAGAAACTAGTTTTGTCGCACCTGGACTACTGTTCAGTCGTGTGTTCAGTCGTAAGGCTGTTACGTTACAGCCTTATTCTAAAATGTTTTTTTTTAAATCCTCATCAATCTAGGTATATGCAATACCCCATAATGACAATGTGAAAACAGGTTTTACGAAATGTTTGCAAATGTATTAAAAATAAGAAACAGAAATTTCTTATTTACATGTATTCAGACCCTTTGCTATGAGACTCGAAATTGAGCTCAGGTGCATCCTGTTTCCATTTAGATTTTTCTTCAACTTGATTGGAGTCCACCTGTGGTACATTTGGAAAGGCACACACCTGTCCATATGTGATCCCACAGTTGACAGTGCATGTCAGAGCAAATACCAAGCCATGAGGTCAAAGGAAAACGAGACAGGATTGTGTCGAGGCACAGAGCTGGGGAAGGGTACCAAAATACTTCTGAAGCATTGAAGGTCGCCAAGAACACAGTGACCTACATAATTCTTAAATGGAAGAAGTTTGAAACCACCAAGGCTCTTTCTAGAGCTGGCTGCCTGGCCAAACTGAGCAAATCGGGGGAGAAGGGCCTTGGTCAGGGAGGTGACCAAGAACCTAATGGTCACTCTGACAGAGCTCCAGAGTTCCGAAGTGGAGATGGAAGAGCCTGCTAGAAGGACAACCATCTCTGCAGCACTCCACCAATCAGGCCTTATGGTAGCGTGGCCAGATAGAAACCACTCCTCAGTAAAAGGCATATGACAGCTCACTTGGAGTTTGCCAAAAGACACCTAAAGGACTCTCAGACAATGAGAAGCAAGATTCTCTGGTCTGATGAAACCAAGATTGAAATCTTTGGCCTGAATACCAAGCGTTACATCTGGAGGAAACCTGGCACCATCCCTACAGTGAAGCATGGTGGTGGCAGCATCATGCTGTGGGGATGTTTTTCAGCGGCAGAGACTGGGAGTCAGGATTGAGGGAAAGATAAACGTAGCAAAGTACAGAGATCCTCGATGAAAACCTGCTCCAGAGCGCTCAGAACCTCAGACTGGGCCGAAGGTTTAAACTTTCAACAGGACAACGACCCCAAGCACACAGACAAGACTATGCAGCGGTAGCTTCTGGACAAGTCTTGAGTAGCCCATCCAGAGCCCGGACTTGAACCCGATCTAACATCTCTGGAGAGACCTGAAAATAGCTGTGCAGCAACGCTCCCAGTCCAACCTGACAAAGCTTGAGAAGATCTGCAGAGAAAGGGAGAAACGCACCAAATACAGGTGTGCCAAACTTGTAGTGTGCTACCCAAGACTAAAGGCTGTGATCACTGCCAAAGGTGCTCAACAAAGTACTGAGTATTGGGTCTGAATACTTATGTAAATGTAATATTTCAGTTTTGTATTTTTAATAGGTTAGAAAAAAATCTGAAAACCTGTTTTTCCTTTGTTATTATGGGCTATTGTGTGTACCCCCAAATATTATACGTTTTAGAATAAGGCTATAAAGTAACAAAATGTGAAAAAAGTAAAGGGGTCTGAATACTTTCCGAATGCACTGAATGGAGTAAAAGGTACATTATTTTCTTTAGGAATGTAGTAGAGTAAAAGGAAAAGTTGTAAAAAAATATAAATAGTAAAGTACAGATACCCCCCAAAAATACTTAAGAAGTACTTTAAAGTAGTTTTACTTCAGTACTCTACACCACTGATTAATTTACAAGCATAATTGTCTCCATAGTTCCTGGGAGGGGGAAATGTACCCATTTGTGATTCATACATTGAAATTGTATTGAAACAGGAGGACCAGTAGGGAGCACCCTTCCCTCTCTGTATGTAAATACAAAATGTACGGTATTTCCAAATGTGAACTATTGTCAAGTCGAGATAATAAAGAATGAATTAAGATAAGAAAATGAGTCAATACACTACTCAAGAGATGGCAAAAGTATTTTTTATTAAATAAACAATAAATTACTATAAATAATACATGAATATATAAATAATGAATGCAATACTGAAATGACATCTCAGCATATCAGAACAACTTTGAAGAAAAATGGCTTTTAAATGAAACGATAACAGGAAATTCACAGCCAAAGGTTTCACTGCTGTTTTTAAGAGATGTGGAATGATTTGAGTTACTGGAGTTTTAGTGATGCATTGTTATTCGCGGTTGGTTGATGTACACACCACGTTCAAAAATGGTTAATGTATTGAAATGACTGTGCATTGATATGCGAGCTGGGGATATCCTTAAATGAAAATGACAGAAGGACTAGGAGAGACGTTTCCTGACATGCACACATAAAAACATTGTATGGAAACAAGAGTGAGAATAGTTTTTTTGTATTATTTAAATTGTTCCTTGAAAAAAGGTCTTCACTAATACCACACTAATGATATACAACTACACATTTCCAGACGTTAGACACCAAATTGAGTCACTTCTCACTCACACACACATACAAACACACACACGCTGTATGATTGTATAAAAATTTAGCAGGGAAACCCCTTTCAGGATACAGTTTAGGTCAAAAGTGAATTGTTTGATAAATATAGTGAAACTTAATTGCTTGTAGGCTACTTCTGGAATACCTGTGCTCTATCGAAGGGCGATTTCCATAAGAAACCTTGGTAAACATTACCATGTCATAACTGATCGATTTGGAATGATTACTCTGGTAATGGAGGATTTGTTGTAAACATGTACTAGGCATGGGTCACCAGATGAAGTGGAGGGAGTGAATAGGAGGGAGGGAAGTAAACTATAGAGATAGATACAGGACTAAAAAGAGACATCTATCTAAGTCTATGAGTAAACCATTTCCGGTCACAGGGTGAGTATGCGCAGGGAAGCGCTGCCCTCGTGTGGCAGAGAGAAGGAAAGCCGGCATTAAAGCATTAAAGGGAATTGGCACGTCACTTTGACATCAGAGCATTCAAAAAAGCCCACAAAAGTTGTGAATGGCAAATACTGTGAATTTCAGACTGTGATTTCTATATTTTGTACAAAAGTGACAAAATAGCTATATTGTAAATAAATAAAGCCCTTTGTCAATTTAAATATACGTTACATTGCTTTCGTGGAAGTTGAGGTGCTCATTTACCAGCCCCATCATAAAGTATTTCAGCTCAAAATCTATTTTTATGGTGGCAGCTACATAACATACTGTATACTTACAGGGCAAGGATGAGTAGAGCACAAGGTGAGCGGAAAAAGGAAATAATTTTTTTATGAATAAAGGGAATTCCATCGAATTTGAAGTACTTCATTTGATTCATTCCCTTCAATCCCAAAATGCATTGGGTTGCAGATGTAGCTGGGGGTGGCAGATGGGGTCTTCCTGCGGGGGGCGGCGGATGGGTTCTTCCTGGGGCATACATCTACAAATCTACATTATAACAAAAATAACTAAATACATTTGCAGTGGCGGTCACTATTTATTGCGCCGTTGCAAAATGCATTCGGGGGAAACACTGGGGTTGGCCTTGTTTTGGATTGCAGGATCAAAGGTTAACCCCAGGTGTAACTGGGATGTGAGTGTGGGTGGTTTAGGACGATGGGCGGAGGAAAGGGAGACGTAGGACGTGTTTTGGAATGAAAGCTCTCCTAACATGATATTTTGACAATGAATTCCACATCTATAATGTTCTCCAAAGCATGCAGTGATGCTCATATCACAACATAGAATTGTCTATCAATATCTTTTGATCTCTCTGTTTATCTCTCTCTTTCCTTAATCCCTAGTCCTAAATTTAAAGGTTGCTCTCTTGAGTGTTGTTGGCCGAGATGGGGTGCAGACCTCCGTTGTCGTTGAGTCTCCTGGCACGGTAGGTTTCATAGTGGATGTTGTGGGTGACTTCCTTCAGGTCCTGGAGGTGAGACCTGGGAGGGAGAGTGGAGAGAGGGCGGGCATTAGCTGATAGCTACATACAGTTGGATTTGGTCACTAAAGTCAACTTCAAAGCCGTAAGAGACTCATCTGTAATTGTATTGTAAGAATAGGAAAGCTATAAAGCATTAGTAAAAGATAGATCAATGTACGATTGATTGCTTTACCTGATGAGGAAATCTCGTAGCAGAGCAAATTCGCAGTGATTGGGATTTTCAACTGCAACAAAATACAAGAAAGAACCCATTTGGCATAAAAAAAAATCTGAATCACATTTGCTTCACATGTCTAAGCCTGGGCCCAACTACAGTATAACAACCTCCATAAATCCATTCCCTCTGCCTCTCTGAGGAAAAAGGTCAACATAATACGCTTGGCATTAATATAGGACCTAATTAATTATATTGAGGTTATAAATAAACCTACCTTCTACCACACCCCAGGCTGTCTTCCTCCCCAGAACCCGTTTGCCGTTCACTTGGAACTCCTTGTCGCTGCCCACCACTGCAAAGGGCATGGCCTCCTGTGAACAGATTTGTTTAAACAGGGTTCAATTGGACGAGGAAAACATAAGAAATGTACGAATCCCGTGCAATAGACAGAGTCAGCAGTTATTCTTCTTCTGAGGAGGGGTGTCAAAAAGAGAGCTAAAATGACAAAGAACCAGAAAGGTAGAATAAGAGAAATAGTCTGATATTCATATGAAATGAATTTCAATATTTGAATTGCCTAACCATTTTGGCAATCGCTATTTTGCATGCTCATACCATTGAGGCATGGGAGAAAAAGAGGGAGAGGTACAGATTTATCTCGTGTTCACATTATTCCAATTGAGAGGAAAAGTATTAGAGAGACATAATCAATTGAAGTGATTGAGTCCTTTACAGTAGGATGTAAGGTCGTGGATTTCAAAAATTGGAACAGAGGCCCTTACCCTAATCTTGTCATTTTCATTCTTATCCTCCATATCATCATCAAACTCATTCTGCGGGTAGTACTCAATCCCATGCGTCTCCAGCTCCTTCCTCACCTAAGAGATGAAGAGGAGGCAGAGGTTACATATCCTAATGTGCACTAGAATAATGTGTTCCCTCATGACTTGGTTATCCATAACAAGTTCTACCATGACTTCAATCTAGACCAGGGATATTCAACCTGGGGTCCGCGGCCCCTAGTCCAGCTGGGGTTCCGCGAAAATATAGATACCAAAGAGCTCCAAAGAGCTCTATTTTCATGTCACCCAACAAATCTAAACACCTAGAGTTTACTCACTAGCATTGGTACTTGGATTGGAACTGGTGCTTAAGACAGATGACATGTGCTGGATTTGGTGTCTAAAAAATAATGCATAAGCAGAAAAGAACCCCATACCCACTGTAAAATATGGTGGAAGATCTTTAATGTTATGGGGCTATTTTGCTTCCACTGGTCCTGGGGCCCTTGTTAAGGTCAACAGCATCATTAACTTTACCCAGTTCCGGGATATTTTTGCCAAAAACATCAAAATCCACAAAGAAATGGTTAATTGGCCACAAAATCATAATTTTGCAATGGCAACCTCAGTCTCCGGACTTGAAACCCATTCAAAACCTGTGGTTTGAATTGAAGAGGGCAGTCCATAAGCGCAGACAAAGGAAATCAAGGATTCGGGAGTATTCTATATAGAGGAATGGTCTAAGATCCCTTCCAATGTATAAAACATTTTAGAAAAAGGTTCAGTGCCATTACCCTCACAAGGTGAGGAATTAAAAAGTACTGAAAACAGGGGAGTCAATCATTTTGACATTTTGAGAAAAAAAGTATTACTTTCAAATTTTTGCTAATCTTTAACAAGGGTATAAATAATTTCAGACCCCACTGTATGTATATATATATATATATATATATATATATATATATATATATATATATATAGATAGATAGATAGATTGATATATAGATATAGATAGATAGATAGATAGATAGATAGATAGATAGATAGATAGATAGATAATATATATATATATATATTGTACTTTCAGAATTGTTTGGCGAGCTACTCATTGGTGGGCTGTGAGCTACTGGTAGCTCACGATTGGAGACCCCTGTTTTACACTCTTCCAATTATAATGTGGGGATGTCAAAATAATGAAAAACTATCAACCAAATCTATTCATTTTAAAATGTTGATTACTTCTTGCCATTATCATTCACCTGATGATACACATTGTTTTGCTATGATGGAGGTCCCTGGGTTGCTGGTTTGCCTTGGCTGGGGTCCCTGGTTGAAGACCCCTGATCTAGACTGTAGTTACACATAAACAGTATCATCCATAAAGGTCTCTCTGATACATGGCTGTTGTCTCCTTTGATGCCATAGAAGTCAACAGCCATGTACAGTATTAGGGTTCATCGAGGTCAAGGGTCAAGGTCTCTCATCCCTCACCCTGTGTTTGAACTCATTCTTCTCGTCAGGGGTCATGGTGTCAGACTTGGCAATGACGGGGATGATGTTCACCACACGACTTAGGTGCTTCATAAACTCAATGTCTAGCTGTCGAAGACTGAGAGAGAGAAAGAGACAAAGAGAGACATTACCTTGTCAGCTGGGATAGAAACAATTAGCAATCTTTACAGCAGGGCTGGCAAAACCCCGTCTTTTCAGAACAGTTCTATGTCTGTCTCCTGACTTTAGGACAGATTCAGGCTCATTGAACAACAGTTCTGTCCCTGATCGAGGTCCTTGGGTGTAGGTGACAGCACAGAAAACATTCCGTTAACAGAAAACATCCCGTTAACAGAAAACATCCCGTTAACAGAAAACATCCCGTTAACAGAAAACATCCCGTTCACAGAAAACATCCCGTTAACAGAAAACATCCCGTTAACAGAAAACATCCCGTTCACAGAAAACATCCCGTTCACAGAAAACATCCCGTTAACAGAAAACATCCCGTTCACAGAAAACATCCCGTTCACAGAAAACATCCCGTTAACAGAAAACATCCCGTTAGTCGCAATGATCAACGCAAGAAAAAGACCATGGCACACAGAAGACTAACTGTTTATGTAAAGAGCAATTTCACAGTTCAGATGAGTTGGCTTCATCTGTTGGAGCGAACCATGTTGCCTGGTTGTGTTGTGATGGAGCTCAAGAATGTGTTTAGATCTCAAATGAAATGTCAGTACAGCTGGAAGTAAACTCATTAGAAATGAGAGAGAGAACTGAGAGAGAGTCTGCGTGTGTGCGTGAGCTTCCACGCATGAGTGCACGCGTAAACGCCAATCAGATGTCAATGAGAGATACCAGGAAGTGGCTGTAACTCGTGCATACATTTGAGTATGTTTTAAATTAGGACATTTCTATTTCTGAATCACATGATTTATTTTTAACTCACGAGTGTCCAGTTGGGGAGATAAAGTAGAGGCAGCAGTGAACTCTGGTGTCAGGGATTCGCTTCTTTCGGGCAATATTGACCTCTTCCTTCAGGAACTTCTCATATTGCTCGTTGATGTACTTGGAGATGGGATCCCAGCTGCAGATGGATGGAACATGGTGGGTGTTAGGAATATACAGTATAAATACACACAAAACCGTTATAGCCGTGGTGGGTAGTTGGGTACGGTCAGGATAAGGAGAATGTACAGTATGTAAAAAATATTTTATAGTTTGGCAGTTCTATTCCTATCTGAATCATATGCACGGTTGAATCTAAATCCTACGCATGCCATTGTGCTTAACTAATTGAAAAATGTAGTGACCCCAAACAAAACATAGACTGTGTGTAAGCGCACAATAATGAACATTCTTCCCACATGCTCACCAGTTTTCATTGTTGATCTGATCACCAAAACCCGGTGTGTCGATTACTGTCAACTTCATCTTCACTCCGCCCTCCTCGATCACTGCAACATTCAATTACCACATTCAATACAACATTCACACATGAAGTACTTTTGCCAAAATCAGGTGACAAAAAGTTAAACACGCAACCAGTCAATAAATGATATGTACGTTTTTTCCTTGTCTCGTAGATGGGGATTTCTCTTTGATGTCAGTGAGGATGACAAATGTGCAACGATGCAGAAATAAAGCTAGCAGTACAGTGTTTTTGGCCAGACAGTCTGCCTCTGTGTCTGTCTGGAATGCCATGTGGGCTGCACGTGCCAGCTGTGCCAGTCTAAGACAAATATCAATAGTAGAAGATACATACATACTCACACACAAACACGCACGCACGCACACACTCTATCCCTCTCTCTTGCTTACACACACACTCTATCCCCCTCTCTCTTGCTCACACACACACACACTCTATCCCTCTCTCTCTTGCTCACACACACACACACACATAGAGCTTAGAGGAAATGTCTCTCACCGTGGGACACAGCCTTGATCTCCACTGTCTTGGGGATCTTATGCTCGCCGCCCCATCCTGAGCTCCACCTGCTGACCTGGGACTTGAACAGCGTGTTCACCAGCGTTGACTTCCCCAGCCCGCTGTGACCTGAGAGAGAGAGAGAGAGAGAGAGAGAGTTAGTGGAGGGAGAGCATGGTGTGAGGCATGATGTTGTTGAGGAAGAGAGACAGAACAAGGGAGAGGCATGACTTAATTTCATGTTTCATGTCTCTGTGTTTGCTAGCACACCATGGGTTCACGTACTCTTCTGAAAGACACTAAATTTATCAATCATACCAGACACAAACAGAAGAGGCTGTCCTTCCTTACTTACCCACTATCATAATATTGAAGTCGAAACCAGCCTTCATGGTCTTCTTCCTCATCTGCTCGATGATGGTGTCAATCCCAATGTATCCCAGCAACGTGGATCCACTGCCAGAGTGTCCCAACCCTGGAACTCGATCAACCCCGACCCCGCCACCTAGCCCTGATGGTCCATGGGGTGCTGTGGGGGATGGTGCTGCCACATGAGGGGGCTTGGCAGGGACAGCAGGTTTGGGTCTCACTTCAGGGGGAACAATGGACTCTGACATGTCTGGAGGGTAAAATATGCTTTTATTAGGCCTATTTCATTGGGCTATATACTGTACAGTACCTTCAGAAATTATTCATACCCCTTGACTTTTTCCACATATCGTTGTGTTACAGCCTGAATTTAAAGGGATTCAATTGAGATGTTGTGTCACTGGCCTACACCTAATATCCCATTATATCAAAGTGGAATTATGTTTTTAGACATGCTTATACATTTATTAAAAATGAAAAGCTGAAATGTCTTGAGTCAATAAGTAATCAACCCCTTTGTTGCGGCATGCTTAAATAAGTTCTGTAGTAAAAATATACTTAACTAGTCATATAATAAGTTGCATGGACTCACTCTGTCTGCAATAATAGTGTTTAACATTAATTTTGAATGACTACCTCATCTCTGTACTCTACACATTCAATTATCTGTAAGGTGCCTCAGTCAGGCAGTGATGGTGAATTAATACACCCAGGCACAGCAAAGACACAGGCATTCTTTCTAACTCAGTTGCCGGAAAGGAAGGAAACCTCTCAGGAATATCACCATGAGGCCAATGGTGACTTTAAAACAGTTACAGAGTTTAATCGCTGTGATTAGAGGTCGACCAATTAATCGGAATGGCCAATTAATTAGGGCCGATTTCAAGTTTTCATAATAATCAGATATCGGTATTTTTGGGCGTCGATTTTGCAGATTATTTTTTTTATACCTTTATTTAACTAGGCAAGTCAGTTAAGAACACATTCTTATTTTCAATGACGCCCTAGGAACGGTGGGTTAACTGCCTTGTTCAGGGGCAGAACGACAGATTTTCACCTTGTCAGCTCGTGGGAACCAATCTTGCAACCTTACGGTTACTAGTCCAACGCTATAACCACCTGCCTCTTGTTGCACTCCACAAGGAGACTGCCTGTTACGCGAATGCAGTAGAAGCCAAGGTAAGTTGCTAGCTAGCATTAAACTTATCTTATAAAAAACAATCAATCAATCATAATCACTAGTTAACTACACATGGTTGATGATATTACTAGTTTATCTAGCCTGTCCTGCATTGCATATAATCGATGCAACGCTCGGGGATGATTTAACAAAAGCACATTTGCGAAAAAAGCACTGTGGTTGGACGACTGTACCTAACCATAAACACCAATGCCTTTCTTAAAATCAATACACAGAAGTATATATTTTTAAACCTGCATATTTAGCTAAAAGAAATCCAGGTTAGCAGGCAATATTAACCAGGTGAAATTGTGTCATTTCTCTGGTGTTCATTGCATGCAGAGTAAGGGTATATGCAACAGTTTGGGCAGCCTGGCTCATTGCGAACTAATTTGCCAGAATATTACGTAATTATGACATAACATTGAAGGTTGTGCAATGTAACAAGAATATTTAGACTTAGGGATGCCACCCGTTAGATAAAATACCAAACGGTTCCGTATTTCACTAAAATAATAAACGTTTTGTTTTCGAAATGATAGTTTCCGGATTCGACCATATTAATGACCAAAGGCTCGTATTTCTGTGTGTTATAACTAAGTCTATGATTTGATAGAACAGTCTGACTGAGCAGCAGCAGGCTCGTAAGCATTCATTCAAACAGCACTTTTGTGCGTTTTGCCAGCAGCTCTTTGCAAGCACAGCGCTGTTTATGACTTCAAGCCTATCAGCCTAATGGCTGGTGTAACTGATGTGAAATGGCTAGCTAGTTAGCGGGCTGAGCGCTAATACCATTTCAAAAGTCACTCGCTCTGAGACTTGGAGTAGTTATTCCCCTTGCTCTGCAAGGACCGACTTTTGTGGAGCGATGGGTAACGCTGCTTCGAGTGTGGCTGTTGTCGATGTGTTCCTGGTTCGAGCCCAAGGAGGGGCGAGGAGACGAACGGAAGCTATACTGTTACACTGGCAATACTATAGTGCCTATAAGAACATCCAATAGTCAAATGTATATGAAATACAAATGGTATAGAGAAATAGTCCTATAATTCCTACAATAACTACAACCTAAAACCTCTTACCTTGGAATATTGAAGTCTCATGTTAAAAGGAACTACCAACTTTCATATGTTCTCATGTTCTGAGCAAGGAACTCAAACGTTAGCTTTTTCACATGGCACATATTGCACTTTTACTTCTCCAACACTTTGTTTTTGCATTTTTTAAACCAAATTGAACATGTTTCATTATTTATTTGAGGCTAAATTGACTTTTATTGATGTATTATATTAAGTTAAAATAAGTGTACATTCAGTATTGTTGTAATTGTCATTATTACAAATAAATATTTTTTTGTCATCCAATAATCAGTATCGGCGTTGAAAAATCATAATCGGTCGACCTCTAGCTGTGATATGAGAAAACTGAGGATGGATCAACAACATTGTAGTCACTCCACAATACTAACCTAAATGATAGTGAAAAGAAATTCACTTTATTTCCTGAATACAAAGCATTATGTTTGGGGCAAATCCAACACAACACATCACTGAGTTCCACTCTATATTTTTAAGCTGTCACGCCCTGACCTTAGAGATCCTTTTTGTGTCTCTATTTTGGTGAGTTGGGGTGGGCATTCTATGTTTTGTGTTTCTATGATTTTTTATTTCAATGTTTTGGTCGGTTATGGTTCTCAATCAGGCACAGCTGTCTATCGTTGTCTCTGATTGGGAACCATACTTAGGTACCCTTTTTCCCACCTGTGTTTGTGGGAAGTTGACTTTGTTTGATGGCACATAGCCTTAAGCTTCACGGTTGTTTTGTATTGTTTATTGTTTTGTCGGCATCATTTCTTAAATAAAGTAAGATGTAAGCTCACCGCGCTGCACCTTGGTCCTCATCCTTCAACAGCCGTGACAGAAATTCCCACCTCCAAAGGACCAAGCAGCGTTGTAAAGAGGACTCCTGGACATGGGAGGAGATCCTGAATGGTAAGGGACCCTGGAGGCAGGCTGGGGAGTATCGCTGTCCACGGGAGGAACTGGAGGCAGCTAAGGCGGAGAGGCAACATTATGAGGGAGCACGGCTGGCATGGAAGCCCGAGAAGGCATCCCCCCCCAAAAAATGTTTGGGGGGCACACAGGGAGTGTGGCTGAGTCAGGTTGGAGACCTGAGCCAACTCCCCGTGCTCACTGTGGCGAGCATGTGACTGGGCAGGCCCCGTGCTATGGGGTGATGCGCACTGTGTCGAGGCTGAGCATTCACAGGCCGGTGTGCTCGGAGCCAGCATCCCGCATGTGCCAGGTGGAAGCAGGCATCCAGCCAGAACGGGTGGAGCCAGGTCTGCGCTCGAGCCCGCCAGTGCGCCTCCACGGCCCAGTGTATCCGGTGCCTCGGCCAAGGAAGAGGCCTCCTGTATGTTTCCCCAGCCTGGTGAGTCCTGTGTCTGCTCCCAGAACCAGGTCTCCTGTATGTCTCCCCAGCCTGGTGAGTCCTGTGCCTGCGCCCAGCATGGAGCCTCCAGAGACGGCCTCCAGCCCGGTCCCTCCAGGGTCGCCCTCTAGTCCGGAGCCCCCAGCGACGACGGTCGCCAGTCCGGAGCCTCCAGCGACGACGGTCACCAGTCCGGAGCCTCCAACGACGACGGTCGCCAGTCTCTATTTTGGTTTGGTCAGGGCGTGAGTTGGGGTGGGCATTTTATGTTTTGTGTTTCTATGATTTTCTATTTCTATGTTTTGGCCGGGTATGGTTCTCAGGGACAGCTGATTGGGAACCATACTTAGGTACCCTTTTTCCCACCTGTGTTTGTGGGAAGTTGACTTTGTTTGATGGCACATAGCCTTAAGCTTCACGTGTTGTTTTGTATTGTTTATTGTTTTGTCGGCGTCATTTCTTAAATTAAGTAAGATGTACTTGTGCTCACCACGAGGCACCTTGGTCCTCATCCTTCAATAAGCAAGATGGTGGCTGCATCATGTTATCGGTATGCTTGTCATCTGTCACACCCTGATCTGTTTCACCTGTCTTTATGATTGTCTCCAACCCCCTCCAGGTGTCGCCCATCTTCCCCATTATTGTTGTTGCCAGTTCGTTTTGTTCATTCAGACCTACCAGCATTTTTACCCTTGCTCTTGTCCTGTCTATAGTGCATGTTTCCTAGCTTTTTGCTTGCGACACCATGTCCTCCCAATGGGCCACCATTGGGAGGCATGAGGAACTGCTTCATGGCTGAACGAAGCAGTTCCTCAAACTGCTGGCTGAATGCCATGACTGGGCATCAGACATTTTGCTGGAGCAATTCCGCAGGTTGTCTGGGAGGCAGCCTACCATGGTGGTAACCCCACAGCCCCTTAGTAACCCAGCTGCTAGCAGCGCCGTCTCATCGGTCACTCCACCTTCTCGGGAGCCCCGGAATGCTTCAATGGAGAGCCGAGCACCTGTTGGGCATTTCTAGCTCAGTGTGCCCTCGCTTTCGAGCTTCAGCCCTCCTCCTTCCCCTTGGATCTCATCACGCTGATGTCCGGGAGGGCTCTCATCTGGGTTACTGCTGTATGGGAACAGCAGCCGGCCCTATGCGTTAGTCTAGAGGGGTTTGTGGAAGGATATGAAGAAGGTTTTTTACGCCCCGTTCTCTGGGAGAGAAGCTGCCCAGAAGCTGATTCAGCTTCGGCAGGACTCCCGCAGTGTGGCAGATTATGCGGGGGATTTCCGCACGTTGGCAGCGGAGAGTGCTTGAAATCAGGAAGCACTGTTCGATATGTTCCTGCATGGTGTCTCTGAGGAGGTCAAGGACGAGATTGCAGCTCGGGAGTTACCTACAGATCTCGATTCCCTCAATGCTTTGACCATCCGAATCAATGGACGACTACTGGAACGACAGAGGCAGAGGAAATTCAACTTTGCTCACACGTCCAGGGATTCCACCTTGCCTCCGAGTCACCCGCAGAGTGAACCCAAGGATTAGGTAGAGCTGGGCTATCGCCAGCTTGTCTGTATTGCGGGACTCTTGGTCATTTTGTGTCCTCTTGTCCTTTAAAAAAGAACAGGCTCACTGGTAGGAGTGAGTAGTCTGGTGGGATATATGGAGAACTTTCCTGCCTCCCTTGCTCACACCCTTTTTCATGTCATTCTGCTGTGGGGAAACCAGTCTAAATCTCTATGGGTCCTCATTAACTCTTTTTGGACGCTACCCTGGCTTCCGAGCTGAACATCCACTCCCATGGACGTTAGAGCGCTAGACGGGCGCTTTATAGGCCAGGTCACTCATATTACCACTCCCATCAACCTACAGGTGTCAGGGAATCACAGCAAGACTATTCAAATCCTGCTCATCAAGTCCCCTCAGATTTCCATGGTTTTGGGATTCTCCTGGTTTCAGCGACACAATCCCCTGATCAACTGGTCTACTGGTGCCATCATGGGCTGGAGTCTGTTCTGGTCATTTATGAACATTTGAACATCTTGGCCATGTTCTGTTATAATCTCCACCCGGCACAGCCAGAAGAGGACTGGCCATCCCACATATGCTCTCTCTAATTCTCTCTTTCTTTCTCTCTCTCGGAGGACCTGAGCCCTAGGACCATGCCCCAGGAATACCTGACATGATGACTCCTTGCTGTCCCCAGTCCACCTGACTGTGCTGCTGCTCCAGTTTCAACTGTTCTGCCTTATTATTATTCGACCATGCTGGTCACTTATGAACATTTGAACATCTCCACCCGGCACAGCCAGAAGATGACTGGCCACCCCACATAGCCTGGTTCCTCTCTAGGTTTCTTCCTAGGTTTTGGCCTTTCTAGGGAGTTTTTCCTAGCCACCGTGCTTCTACACCTGCATTGCTTGCTGTTTGGGGTTTTAGGCTGGGTTTCTGTACAGCACTTTGAGATATCAGCTGATGTACGAAGGGCTATATAAATAAATGTGATTTGATTTGATTTGAAGTCAGCGCAACATGCCCCGGGATGTCTTCCTGGGAGCTTGAAAGGTACCCCAGACATCTCCACCATTCCCGCGGAGTACAAGGACCTTCGGGAGGTGTTCAACAAGGCTCGGGACACTTCGCTTCCACCGCACCGACCATATGACTGCGGGATTGACCTTCTCACTAACACCACTGCTCCCCGGGGACGACTGTACTCGCTGTCGGGCCCAGAGACCAAGCCTATGGACACCTACATTGGAGACTCCCTAACTGCATGATTTATATGTCCTTCGTGCTCTCCCGCCGGCACAGGGTTCTTCTTTGTCGAGAAGAGGGACAATAGCCTGCGCCTGTGCATCGACTATCGGGGACTCAATGACATAACGGTGAAGAACCGCTACCCGCTACCACTCATCTCTTCGGCCTTCGAGCCGCTCCAGGGACCCACCGTGTTTTCTAAACTGGATCTACAGAACGCCTACCACCTGGTGCTGATACGGAAGGGGGATGAGTGGAAGACTGCCTTCAACACGGCCAGCGGCCCTTACGAGTATTTGTTCATGCCATTTGGCCTCACCAACGACCCTGCTGTGTTCCAGACTCTGGTAAATGATGTTCTCCGCGACATGTTGAACCAGTTCATCTTTGTCTACATTGATGACATCCTCATCTTCTCCCGCTCCCCCCAAGAACATGTGCTCCACGTCCGATAGGTTCTTCAATACCTCCTGGAAAACCAGTTGTTTGTTAAGGCAGAGAAATGCGAGATCCATCACTCCACCATCCCCTTTCTGGGGTACATCATCTCTGCTGGGAGTGTTCAGATGGATCCCAGGAAGGTGAGGGAGGTGGTGGATTGGCCCCACCCTTAGTCCAGGGTGCAGCTACCACATTTCCTGGGGTTCGCCAACGTCTATCACCAGGGTTACAGCACCCTGGTTTCCCCCCTGTCAGCACTCACCTCTCCCAAGGTTCTGTTCACATGGTCCCCTGCTGCTGACCGGGCGTTCCGGGACTTCAAATACCGCTTCACCACTGCTCCCATCCTGGATCATCCTGACCCTTCCCGTCAGTTTGTGGTGGAGGCCGATGTGTCTGATGTAGGAGTGGGGGTGGTCCTGTCCCAGCGTTCTGCCCTGGACCTGAAGCTACATCCCTGTGCCTTATTCTCCCATCACTTCAACACACGGAGAAAAACTACGATGTGGGAAATAGTGAGCTTCTCGCAGTGAAGATAGCGTTGGAGGAATGGAAGCACTGGCTGGAAGGAGCGGAACACCCGTTCATCGTATGGACCGACCACAAAAATCTGGAGTATCTCCCCGCACCGCCAAATGCCTCAACTCCAGGCAAGCTATAAAGGGGCCCTGCTGTTCACACGGTTCAACTTCTCCCTTTCATATCGGCCAGGATCCAAGAATGTCAAGCCAGATGCACTGTCTCGCCGTTATAGCCCCACGGCTATTACCCCGGAGCCTGAGACTATCCTTCCCACCTCGTGCCTGGCAACGGCTCACAGCTGGAGAATAGGGAAACAGGTCCGGGAGGTGCATCGTTCCCAGCCGAAGGAGGTCGGCATACCTTCTGCCCAGAAGTTTGGAGAGGCCGGTCGGCCATCCTCAAGACCACCTCCAGGTATCGACGACAAGCGGATCGCCACCGGACCCTGGCTCCCCGGTATCATCTCGGGCAGAAAGTATGGCTGTCCACCTGGGATCTGCCCCTCCGGGTGGAATCCTGCAATCTCTTCCCCCGGTTTATCGGCCCATTTCCTATCTCCAAAATCATTAGCCTCTCTGCTGTTCATCTTCTGTTGCCCCGGACCCTTCGTATACATCCTACCTTTCATGTGTCCAGAATTAAACAGCCCTTTGTCTCCTGTTTTTCCCCTTACTACTGTCTTGTCCATAGTGCCTATTTCCTAGTTTTCCCAGTTTTGACCTTTCTGCCTGCCTGACTGACTCTAAGCCTACCGTCCCGTACCTTTGTCCCACTACTCTGGTTTACGACATGAAATGTTCCTGAGTGGCAGTTTTGACTTAAAGCGGCTTGAAAATCTATGGCAAGACTTGAAAATGGCTTGAAGATTTAAAAAAAAGTATAATGTGCAATTAGAGGTCGACCGATTATGATTTTTCAAAGCCGATACCGATACTGATTGGAGAACCAAAAAAAGCTGATACTGATAGATATATATATATATTTGTAATAATGACAATTACAACAATACTGAATGAACAATTAACACTTTTATTTTAACTTAAAATACATAAATAAAATCTATTTAGTTTCAAATCAATAATGCAAAAAGTGTTGGAGAAGAAAGTAAAAGTGCAATATGTGCCATGTAAAAAGCTAACGTCTAAATTCCTTGCTCAGAACCTATGAAAGCTGGTGGTTCAATATTCCCAGTTCTTCAATATTCCCAGTTAAGAAGTTTTAGGTTGTAATTATAGGAATTATGACGTGTCGACTATTTCTCTTTATACCATATGTATTTCATATACCTTTAACTATTGGATGTTCTTATAGGCACTGCCAGCCTAATCTCAGGAGTTGATAGGCTTGAAGTCATAAACAGCGCTGTGCTTCAAGCATTGTGAAGAGCTGCTGGCAAACGCAGTAAAGTTTGAATGAATGCTTACAAGCCTGCTGCTGCCTACCACCGCATATCAAATTTTAGACTTAATTATAATATAATAAACACAGAAATGTGGGCCTTTGGTCATAATTTGGTCAAATCCGGAAACTATCTGTCACGTTCTGACCTTTTGTTATGTTTTTGTTTTAGTACGGTCAGGGCGTGAGTTGGGTGGGTTGTCTATGTTAGTTGTTCTATGATTTGCTATTTCTGTGTTTGGCCTGGTATGGTTCTCAATCAGAGGCAGCTGTCAATCGTTGTCCCTGATTGAGAACCATATTTAGGGAGCCTGTTTTCTGTTAGTGTTTCGTGGGTGATTATTTTCTGTTTTCCGTTGTGTGTCTGCACCAGCCAGAACTGTTTTCGGTCGTTTCTCTTTGTTATCTTGTTATTTCTGTGTTCATTATAATAAATATGGACACATACCACGCTGCACCTTGGTCCTCACCTTCTTCCACCATCGACGACTGTTACAGAATCACCCACCACCAAAGGACCAAGCAGCGTGGTAACGGGCAGCGGCCGAAAGCGCAAGACTCCTGGACATGGGAGGAAATTTTGGACGGCAAGGGACCCTGGGCACAGGCTGGAGAATATCGCCGCCCCAAGGCAGAGCTGGAGGCAGGGAAAGCCGAGAGGCGGTGGTGTGAGGAGGCAGCACAGCAGCGCGGTTGGAAGCCCGAGAGGCAGCCCCAAAAATGTATTGGGGGAGGCACACGGGGAGTGTGGCAAAGTCAGGTAGGAGACCTGCGCCAACTCCCCGTGCTTACCGTGGAGGGAGAGGGACCGGGCAGGCACCGTGTTATGCCGTGAGGCGCACGGTGTCCCCGGTGCACAGGCATAGCCCGGTGCGATACATAGCAGCGCCTCGTATCGGCCGGGCTAGAGTGGGCATCAAGCCAGGTGCCATGAAGCAGGCTCAGCGCATCTGGTCTCCAGTGCGTCTCCTCGGGCCGGGGTACATGGCACCAGCCTTATGCATGGTGTCCCCGGTTCGCCAGCACAGCCCAGTGCGGGCTATTTCACCTTGCCGCACTGGCCTGGCTACGGGGAGCATTCAACCAGGTAAGGTTGGGCAGGCTCGGTGCTCGAGAGCTCCAGTGCGCCTTCACGGTCCGGTCTATCCGGTGCCACCTCCACGCACCAGCCCTCCGGTGGCAGCCCACCGCACCAGGCTGTCTCTCCGTCTCCTTCCTACAGGTGCTCCCACCTGCTCAGCGCTGTCAGTCTTCCTCCTGCTCAGCGCTGCCAGAGTCGTCCGTCTGTCCTGAGCTGCCAGAGTCGCCCGTCTGTCCTGAGCTGCCAGAGTCGCCCGTCTGTCTTGAGCTGCCAGAGTCGCCCGTCTGTCCTGAGCTGCCAGAGTCGCCCGTCTGTCATGAGCTGCCAGAGTCGCCTGTCTGTCCTGAGCTGCCAGAGTCACCCGTCTGTCCTGAGCTGCCAGAGTCGCCCGTCTGTCCTGAGCTGCCAGAGCCGTCAGTCAGCCAGGAGCTGCCAGAATCGCCCTTCACTCCGGAGCTGCCGTAATCTCCCGCCTGTCCGCTGCTGCCGGAATCTCCCGTCCATTTGGGACCCTTAGCTTGGGTCCCCAGTCCGAGGTCGGCGGCGAGGGTCGCCGCTCTTAAGAGGCCACGGAGGCGGGCTAAGAGACGGACAAGTACTATGGTGGAGTGGGGTCCACGTCCCGCGCCAGAGCCGACACCGTGGACAGACACCCACCCAGACCCCCCCCTATAGGTTCAGGTTTTGCGGCCGGAGTCCGCATCTTTTTTGGGGGTTACACTATCATCTTCGAAAACAAAATGTTTATTATTTCAGTGAAATACGGAACCGTTCCGTATATTATCAAACGGGTGACAACCCTAAGTCTAAATATTGCTGTTACATTGCACAACCTTCAATATTATGTCATAATTATGTACAATTCTGGCAAATTAGTTCGCAACGAGCCAGGCAGCCCAAACTGTTGCATTTACCCTGACTTTGCTTGCATTGAACGCAAGAGAAGTGACACAATTTCCCTAGTTAATATTGCCTGCTAACATGAATTTCTTTGAACTAAATATGCAGGTTTAAAAAATATATACTTCTGTGTATTGATTTTAAGAAAGGCATTGGTGTTTATGGTTAGGTACATTGGTGCAATGACAGTGCTTTATTTGCGAATGCGTTTGTTAAATCATCACCCATTTGGCGAAGTAGGCTTTGATTCGATGATAAATTAAAAGCCACCGCATTGATTATATGCAACGCAGGACTAGCTAGTTAGTCTAGTAATATCATCAACCCTGTGTAGTTAACTAGTGATTATGTCAAGATTGATTGTTTTTTATAAGATAAGTTTAATGCTAGCTAGCAACTTACCTTGGCTCCTTGCTTCACTCGCGTAACAGTTTCCTCGTGAATTGCAATGTAATCGGCCATAATCGGCATACCGATTGTTATGTAAGCATGAGATCGGCCCTAATTAATTGGCCATGCCGATTAATCGGTCAGCCTCTAGTGCAAATATTGTGAAATCCAGGAGTGCAAAGCTCTTAGGGACTTACCCAGAAAGACTCACAGCTATAATCGCTCCCAAAGGTGATTCTAACACTCAGGGGTGTGAATAATTACATAAATTAGATATTTATTTAATTTTCAATACATTTGCAAACATTTTGAAAGACATATTTTTACTTTGTCAATATGGGGTGTTGTGTGTAGATGAGTGAGATTTAAAAAATATTTAATCAATTTTGAATTTAGACTGTAACACAATAGAATGTGGAATAAATAAACAGGTATGGCAAATTTCTGAAGGCACTGTAAAGAGAATGATACCTGTAGTAGACTGGTTTACCACAGTAAATAGTGCACTACTGTACAACAGATGGCGATGAAAACAGACATATGGCTATGCATGCGCAATTTGAGCCTAGGACACTACAGGGCATACAAATTTAGCTGCTTCTGTGTATGAGTATGAGATCATCCATAAGCCTTGACATACAATACCAGTCAAAAGCTTGGACACACCTACTCATTCAAGGGTTTTTCTTTATTTTTTACTATTTTCTACATTGTAGAAAAATTGTGAAGACATCAAAACTATGAAATAACACATATGGAATCATGTAGTAACCAAAAAAGTGTTCAACAAATTAAAATATAATTTAGATGTTTATTCTTCAAAGTAACCACCCTTTTCCTTGATGACAGCTTTGCACACTTAGCATTCTCTCAACCAGATTCACCTGGAATGCTTTTCCAACAGTCTTGATGGAGTTCCCACATATGCTGAGCACTTGTTGGCTGCTTTTCCTTCACTCTGCGGTCCAACTCATCCCAAGCCATCTCAATTGGGTTGAGGTCGATGATTGTGGAGGCCAGGTCCTCTGATGCAACACTCCATCCCTCTCCTTCTTGGTCAAAGAGCACTTAAACAGCCTGGAGTTGTATTGGTCCATTGTCCTTTAAAAAAAACAATGATAGTCCCACTAAGTGCAAACCACACATGCAGAGATCATCCGTTCACCTACTCTGCATCTCACAAAGACACAGCAGATGGAACAAAAAGTCTCAAATTTGGACTCATCAGACTAAAGGACAGATTTCCACCGGTCTAATGTCCATTGCTCTTGTTTCTTGGCCCAAACAAGTCTCTTCTTATTATTGGTGTCTTTAGTAGTTGTTTCTTTGCAGCAATTCAACCATGAAGGTCCTCATGAGAGCCCGTTTAATCATAGCGCTTGATGGTTTTTGCGACTGCACTTGAAGAAACTTTAAAAGTTTTTGAGATTTTTCGGATTGACTGACCTTCATGTTTTAAAGTAATGATAAACTGTAATTTCTCTTTGCTGTTATTGCCATGACATGGACTTGGTCTTCTACCAAATAGGGCTATCTTCTAGAGGTCGACCAATTATGATTTTTCAACGCCGATACCGATTATTGGAGGACCAAAAAAAGCTGATACCGATTAATCGGCCAATTTTTTTAAATCTATATATTTGTAATAATGACAATTACAACAATACTGAACGAAAACTTTTATTTTAACTTAATACATAAATAAAAATACATTTAGTCTCCAATAAATAATGAAACAAAATAATGCAAAAACAGAGTGTTGGAGAAGAAAGTAAAAATGCAATATGTGCCATGTAAAAAAGATAACGTTTAAGTTCCTTGCTCAGAACATGAGAACATATGAAAGCTGGTGGTTCCTTTTAACATGATTCTTCAATATTCCCAGTTAAGAAGATTTAGGTTGTAGTTATTTTAGGAATTATAGGACGATTTCTCTCTATATCATTTGTATTTCATATACCTTTGACTATTGGATGTTCTTATAGGCACTATAGTATTGCCAGCCTAATCTTGGGAGGTGATAGGCTTGAAGTCATAAACAGTGCTGTGCTTCAAGCATTGCGAAGAGCTGCTGGCAAATACAGGAAAGTGCTGTTTGAATGAATGCTTACGAGCCTGCTGCTGCGTACCACCGCTCAGTCAGACTGCTCTATCAAATATCAAATCATAGACTTAACTATAATAAACACGCAGAAATACAAGCCTAAGGTCATTAATATGGTCAACTCCGGAAACTATCATTTTGAATACAAAACGTTTATTCTTTCAGTGAAATACGGAACCTTTCCGTATTTTATCAAACGAGTGGCGGCATCCATAAGTCTAAATATTGCTGTTACATTGCACAACCTTTATTGTTATGTCATATTTATGTTAAAATTCTGGCAAATTAATTACAGTTAATATTGCCTGCTAACATGAATTTCTTTTAACTAAATATGCAGGTTTAAAAAATATACTTGTGTATTGACTTTAAGAAAGGCATTGATGTTTATGGTTGGGTACAATGGTGCAACAACAGTGATATTTTTGCAAATGCGCTTGTTAAATCATCACACGTTTGGCGAAGTAGGCTGTGATTTGATGATAAATTAACAGGCACCGCAGGACAAGCTAGTTAAACTAGCAATATCATCAACCATGTGTAGTTAACTAGTGATTATGTTAAGATTGATTGTTTTTTATAAGATAAGTTTAATGCTAGCTAGCAACTTACCTTGGCTCCTTGCTGCACTCGCGTAACAGGTGTTCAGCCTGCCACGCAGTCTCCTCCTGGAGTGCAATGTAATCGGCCATAATCAGCATCCAAAAATGCAGATTACCCATTTTTATGAAAACTTGAAATCGGCCCTAATTAATCGGCCATGCTGATTAATCGGTCGACCTCTACCATCTTCTGTATACTACCCTACCTTGTCACAACACAACTGATTGGCTCAAACGCATTAAGGAAAGAAATTCCACAAATTAACTTTTAACAAGGCACACCTGTTAATTATCTGCTAAATTGTAATTATTCGCCTACCTCCTCATGCCTTTTGCACACAAGGTATACAGACTCTTTCTTTTTTTCTACTGTGTTATTGACTTGTTTATTGTTTACTCTATGTGCAACTCTGTGTTGTTGTCTGTTCACACTGCTATGCTTTATCTTGGCAAAGTCGCAGTTGTAAACTAGCCTACCTGGTTAAATGAAGGTGAAATAAAAAAAATACAAATAAAAATTGAAATGTATTCCAGGTGACTACCTCATGAAGCTGGTTGAGAGAATGCCAAGAGTGTGCAAAGCTTTCATCAAGTCAAAGGGTGGTTACTTTGAAGAATCTCAAATATATAATCTATTGTTTAACACTTTTTTTGTTACTACATGATTACATATGTGTTATTTCATGGTTTTGATGTCTTCATTATTATTCTACAGTGTAGAAAATAGTAAAAATAAAGAAAAACCCTGGAATGAGTAGGTGTGTTCAAACTTTTGACTGGTACTGTAGATCACAGGTCAGAAAAGCCGAGTCTGTCAGTTGAATTTAGAGCATCAATGAATAACCATATTCTGTCGCTTGCTGTCTCTCTTGCTCACACACACACACACACACACACACACACACACACACACACACAAACATAGTCTGCACATCAAACAGGCATACACAACATCAAATAGGCTTCTGACAGATTATGCAAAGCCTGCTCAAAATTTGGAGTTGTATCACAAATGATAGCTAGATCTACACAAAATAATACACAAATACATATTTGGCCTCTCTACTAAGCTCCCCCTATGTCATTTCACCTGGTATAACCTCTCTTTTTTGTCATAAATCATATCTCAAATTTAAATCTAAATTCCCTGGCTGAATGTGTGGTCTGTCATCCCATCAAAGAGACTACAATGATGATGTTAGAGCGTCCACGTTGTATCTTTGTGTGATTTCTGATGGCGACAATTAGGGCCATATTTCCCACTGTACTCCGCAAACTGAGGAGGGTTCATTTACGTTTTAACGTCGTTTCTACGGTCTGATTGAAGCCTAGCCAGATCAATCCACATTTCGCTAGCTTGATCATAAATATCCTGAACAATAACCCCGATCATGTTTAACCTCACAAGCTACACGATAACAGCTGATTACCTACATCCCAAAACATGTTTAACCAACCCATTGTCCCGGCTCCATCCATGCTGGATAAATGATGCTAAGTTAGCTAGCTAACGTTAGGTATGCTAGCTGTCCGCATTCGTCTGCTGTGATGTTGAATGTTGCGCGACTTACCGATTCCTGTTAATAGATTCAATTTCCAAAATAGTTTTGTTCCGCGCTAGTGAAAATTTCGACTAGTCTTTCAACCCAATGCTCAAGAATAAACGATGGATGTCCAACATAGAAAGGCAAAGATGTAGGAAACGGGTCGTGTGATTTGTCTGAGTACCTCTTTCCCTCCGTCCCTCTCTGGCCCTCTCTCTCTAGTCGAGAGCCCCCCCTTTTGTTACCAAGGCGACAAGATGAGAGAGAGGTGATGCAGAACGCATGCTCAAACAGAACCTTGCCCCTAGGCAACCTTTTTGGCATCACCTGAGTATTTTTTGTCATTTTTGCACAACCAATCAGTATTTGATTAGACCAAATTGTAATTGACAAAAATCTATAAAAAATCTGCATGAAAAATATATTGATCCATGTAGCCTATTTATCGAGATTAGTCATGTCTCATGTTTCATCATTTCTTTAATTTGCATTTTGGTAACTTAAATTCATGACTGACAATTCTCATGAAATGCTTAGTAGCAAGTCTGTATACATGAATGATAAAAAAATATATAATTGTTGTGTGCAAACTAAAAAGCAACAACCAAACAACATTTAATTGGTATTGTATAATTCACTGTAGGCCTAACCAGGGTTGGTTACTTTCTAAATGTAAACCGTTACTAGTTATTTGTCCAAAATTGTAATCCGTAAAGTAACTGTTTGATTACCCAAAGTGTAGTCTGATTACTTTTGGATTAGCCTACTTACCCATTAAGAGGCATTAGAAGAAGAGAAAAGGATCCTGTGTCATCTTAGTGGTCTCTGACTTGTGGTCAGACTCTCTCAGGTGGAACAAACCTAAACTTTCGCCTTTTTTAAATGCTGAAAGGTATTATAATGTATTTCTTCTGCTAACATCCTTTCTGAATTTAAAAGTAATCCAAGAAGTAATTATGTTTTTTTCAAAAGTATCTGTAATTTGATTACAATATTTTTGCTGGTAACGTAACTGATTACAGTTACAGTTTTTCCCTTCAGATTACATGTAATCAGTTACTCCCCAGCCCTGGGCCTAACTACAACATTCCATATTTCAAAATGCATTGAATCAGTCACAGCACACCACAAAATTGAAAGGAGAAGCATTTGCATCCAATGATCAAATAGTACCATACTCACATATATGGCGTTTTGTTGTTAGCTCTTAGGTTCTCGCACTGCTGTCTTTTGTGTTCATGTTGTCTAAGTTTGTTTGTTCTCTCTAGTCTACATGTTGTGCAGACTTTTTGCGTTGTGTCATGTGTCACTCACTTTACCCCACTGTTCCCCCAAACTTGGTTTTATCACACAGTTTTTGCATGTCTGTTACTCTTCTGATAAGGAGCCATGTCTCAAATTCCCTCCAGTGCCTTCTCTGACCCCCCTCCTCTCTCTCTCTCTCTCTCTTTCTCTCTCTCGTCCTGACTTTCAGAGTAATATGTTAAGTCTGAATAAAGAGAAATTATAACCAACAAATCCGATTTTGTTTACACTACCATGTGCATGGCCTTCATTGAAACTTTTTCCTCATTACTCACCCATTGACAAATACACTCGAGGAGGTGTGGTGATGTCATCATGTAATTGCTCTGCCTCTTCATCAACAAACGTCATGCTTGAAAGAGGGTGATCCAATTCATGTGATGGTGAGATACCCATCTCTCCTGGTATGTAGCAGTCTATACCCTGGCTCTGGGGTTGGGATGGTTGCTCAGCGACCTCTGTTGAATCTGGGCCAACCTGTGGTGTTTTGTGCTGCTCGTTGCGCTCCATGGACAGGGGCCAGTGCACAGTCCATTCTTCGGAGGAATATTCTGGTGGGTTTATATTGGGCCTCTCATGGTCAGGTGGTGGAGGTGGGCCTGTTTGGGTGGGTTCTAGATGAACTGGCCTTAGTTCTTTGACTCCTTTGTGATTTCCGTCGTTGTTCTTCACCATTCGTAAAGCCGATTGGACAGGATGTAAAATAGGTTTCTGTGATTGGCTGAACATTTTGGGAACGCTTCCACTGTGCAGCACACATTCATCTAGATTGAGTTTGGTGGATTCTGTAACTTGACCACTATTGATATTTTGGCAATGGTCCAAATCCAAGCCCTGTCCATGTTTAATAGTTGATCTCTCAGGGGCCTCTGACAGGGTAGAGGGTGTGAGGGAGGCCCCCTGTGTCAGAGGTACCACCAGACATGTCTGGGAGTTGTCGCTGTTTGACCTTTTAACCCCAGACTGAAGGGCTTCCTGTTTCTGACTGACTTCTAAAAGACACCTACCTATCAAAATGCTGCTATTTGACTGGTTAGATTGATTCCGTTTCCTCTCAACGGTTTGTGTATCGGTCGGTAGACTTTGACACTGAGGTCTAGTCCAGAATTTGGGTCTTTGGAGGTTCTTGTATTTTCTACTAGGGCTGGCTTTTGCTAAAGGTTGAAATGCAGCATCTAAGATTGTCTTTGTAGACTCTTCCAGATGAGACTCTTTGGTGGTAAAGTCCTTTATGAATGTTGCTCCCTTCTTTGCCCAAGGGTTGAGGTCATAGCTGCTTCTTTTGACTTCTGTAACTGCTGCAGATGTTGATCGACTTAGGTGTTCTTTCCAAGATGGTGTCTTGGGAGGCATAGGAGGAGAAGCACTTTTACAGCATTCCTTTTGACTGAAAGGTAGTCGACCAGCATATACGCTGGCAGCCTGAGACTGAAGTCCCTTCTGAAGATGTCCAATGTGTTTTAGTGTTTTTGGTGAAGCAAGGCCACATTGGGACCCCTGTCCACCCCTCTTTGACTTAAACTGAAAATGAATTGATTGAGAATCCTTCTCAACAATAATTGGAACTTTCCTCCTTGAGACAACATTTTGTCTGGCTGCCACACCTCCTGACAGAGCAGTACCTGATGGGGTTACCAGGTCATTTGGTCTTGGTTCAGATATTGTGTCAGTAACTTTTTGCTTGGAAATGCCATCCTTACCCAGAAGAAACCCAGGACTGGATTTTGTTATCCTTCCTGTTTTCCTTAGTCCGAGCCTGGCCTGCAACAAGTTCGGGTCCTGAGACTTCATGCCTCTTGTCCTGTAGGCCCCTGGCTGTTGAGATTGTGGAGAGGAATGGGTGTACGTATCAGGCGGTGTGCCTACACCTCTAGAATAAGATGTTGCTACAGGTTTCATCAACCCAGAACGTGTTACAAAGTCCATCAGAACCTCTTGGTCAAGTATGTCATGGGTTGCTGGTTTAGGGGAACACTGGTTACGATGCTCAGCCTGACCTTTAGTACTAGAGATAGGGATTGAACGGGCCCATCTTTCTTTGGCCACCAGGGAGGTCTGTTTTGTGCCTTGGCTCTCCAATGGCATTGTTTGACAGTACAGTTTTGGAGATGGGCCAAGCCGGATCTTTGGGATGGAAAGGCTTGGAGAGAGGTCTGGGTTTGTAATGATAAGTGGTGGCGAAACACTATGATTTGGAATAGGAACTTTTGGAGAGATGCTAGGATTTGGAATAGGAACTTTCCAAAAAGGCTTTGGAGTAAGAAGTGTTGGGGATGGGCCTAGCCTGACCTTAGGAGTAGGAAGTGTTGGGGATGGGCCTAGCCTGACCTTAGGAGTAAGAAGTGTTGGGGATGGGCCTAGCCTGACCTTAGGAGTAGGAAGTGTTGGGGATGGGCCTAGCCTGACCTTAGGAGTAAGAAGTGTTGGGGATGGGCCTAGCCTGACCTTAGGAGTAGGAAGTGTTGGGGATGGGCCTAGCCTGACCTTAGGAGTAGGAAGTGTCGGAGAGACACCAGGTTTGAGCTTTAGAATAGGATGTGCTGTCCTGTTGCCAAGAGTCCTCTCTGTATGAAGATGGAGTCCCTGGCTGTCAAAGGAGGAGATCTGGATGGGTTTCTTTGTGACAATAGGTGAGAGCTGGAGAGGAGGGGGCGATGGGACTTGTAGGTGTCTCTGGGGTTGTTTGGAGGTGAAAGTTGCAAGGTGGTTATCAAAACTCATTGCAAAGAGAAATTATGAGTATCTGCAAAGCCTGACAGTTTTGATGAGTAGGGAGTGAGAGAAGGTTAATGGGAGAGAAATACATTTTATGTTAAAACATTTTTTTTTATGCTAACCCTAACCCCTAACCCCTAACCCTAACCCTAACCCCTAACCCTAACCCTAACCCTAACCCTAACCCCTAACCCCTAACCCCTAACCCCTAACCCTAACCCTAACCCTAACCCTAACCCCTAACCCTAACCCTAACCCTAACCCTAACCCTAACCCCTAACCCCTAACCCTAACCCTAACCCTAACCCCTAACCCCTAACCCTAACCCTAACCCTAACCCTATCCCTAACCCCTAACCCCTAACCCCTAACCCTAACCCTAACCCTAACCCCTAACCCTAACCCCTAACCCTAACCCTAACCCCTAACCCTAACCCTAACCCTAACCCCTAACCCCTAACCCCTAACCCTAACCCTAACCCTAACCCTAACCCTAACCCCTAACCCTAACCCTAACCCTAACCCTAACCCTAACCCTATCCCTATCCCTAACCCCTAACCCCTAACCCTAACCCCTAACCCTAACCCCTAACCCTAACCCTAACCCCTAACCCTAACCCTAACCCCTAACCCTAACCCTAACCCTAACCCTAACCCTAACCCTAACCCCTAACCCTAACCCTAACCTCTAACCCTAACCCTAACCCTATCTTATTGTACGTTTGGCAGTAGGTCTGTAAGAAACATAACTTTAATGTAAAAAGCATTGCAGAAAACTTGCATTCTCAAATAGTCATCTGCATTACATTGCAATACAGAAGACTGCAAGCCTGATCAACTAAAAATAAACAGAAAGATGAGTATACAGTTAAACAAGCACTGACCTGAGTGTATGCGATAGGCTCTATCTGGGTCGTTGACATGGAGTGAGAGAGAAAACGAGTGAGAGACAGTGAGAGACAGAGAGAGCGAGAGAGAGAGAGAGAGAGACAGGGAGAACAGCTGGAAGTTGTGTGTACCAAAGTTACATTCTCCCCATTCCTCTCATCTAAAGCTGCACTGTTTCACTCACCCACTCCCACCCTCCTCATTTTGTTTGTCTATGGGAAACATAAATGTGTCTGTGGATAAATGACTACAATGCTTCCCAGTGGAGAATCTTGAAACAAATCTTTGAAAAGTTTTCCTCTTTTTGTGTTTGACTTTTTCCAGGGCTGAGAATTAGTGCATAACACGGGGGTATTCAAGTGGTGATAAATCCATTTATTTTGTTATTTCTTATGAATATATAATTATGGTAACATGGTCAAAAGTGCAAAATGATACATACATACTTTTTTCCCACCACCCTTCAGTAAAAAAGGACAGTGCGATGAGAGTAAAATACAAACGTTTTCTTAGGATCGACCTCTGAATGGATTCTTTTGGCATCTTGAACAATTTAATCATCAATCTATTTGGCACATAACTGATATCATTACTGAAAGCAATTTACAGTTTCATTCAAACACCTTTACAAATACTTCCAAACGAGAGACATCTTGATAGCAGCTGCCATATTGACATTTTCAGAAAACTGATTTTGTGGTTTCAACATTTAGAAATGTATTGCACTTTATTAGTCAGCTTCAAATGCACTAAGATACATAAACATCATGAGAAATGCAGTGAATGTCTGGTTACAAAATATATGTAAAAATTGGCACAATCATGAAATGGCACAAATATGAACATGAAAACAGGAACTATCCCTTTGTTCAAATGACCTCATTTTTTGTTTCCCCTCTCTATGAAAACGTTATTTCACGTTTCAAAGGGTGACACCACCTGACCACAGTGCCTTCCTCTCAATGCTGTTTCTTCCCAGTCAGGCCTCTCACGTCCCAAACCTCTCAGGGGGTGTCTGTCTCTATCTACCATCCTGCGGTCCTCCAGTCCCAGCCCCACTCCATATGGTCAGCTTCTGTCCTTCCTGTAGTGTGCGTGGTCATATCATATGAGGGCATTGCCATCTTCGTCTTTGCTGTTCAAGCTCACCACCAGCGGACGGTGCTTCACAGTCTTGTTGCTCCACTTGTGTGCGTCCTGAAGCCCTGGCTCCAGGAAGTAGAGACAGGCGCCGAAGCCGGCCAGCACCAGGACCGACACCAGCAGGTAGACGGGGACGAACCAGTCCAGGAACATCCAGGACATGGTACTGTTACGGAGCGGTACAGGAGGACGACGGGGGACATTAGATTGTGAGCTGATGATCAAATACCAAACACTATCTACCTATTGTAAACATGGTGCAGCTTAACCTGGAAGCGTACTCCTTATTCACAATCTCAAGTCAACTATTATGTGCAAGCAACTGCCCTGTCAAAATTGACTATAAAATGGTCCTCTGTGTTAAGGTATATTAGTTGTGGCAGGCTATTGCCATTCAAATACTCTAACATGCTTCGCCATCCTTGTACTGTGTCAGTAGATTATGTCCACTGTAACTGATTGCACACATTAGCTGCTAGAGTAACTGCACATGATCATGACAAAAAATATCACCCCACGGTAGCTAGCAGGTTTCGGCACATACCTGTGGTCTCTTCTGTGCCCGCCTTCCTCTGAATATGATGTTTGTGTAAAATGGAGGAGCAATGGAGTCACTGATCAGATGATGTATTGGTCTAATGCAGCACAACCGTCAACTGGATGGTATAATATAATCCAAGGTGATCTCTCTGTACAGATGACAGAGAGGTTCATCATACTGCTCTGGTTTCTGACGTCACATTCAAAGGGAGGGGAGGAGGGGGGCATTGCTATGACAACAGCCCTAGTGATGGGTGGAGGCGGATGTTATGCAACGGTTATTGTGGTGTTTCTTTGGGCCAGGACCCTTCAGATGTCTCCGGTCGCCTCCTCCAGCCTCTGCATGAAATCGATTCCAGTTCATTTAAACGCACAAACCATCACAGAGTAAGAGGGTAATGTTCTCCTTCATATCCGTCACTCAGGAAGAAGCAATATGATTCTCATCTACAAAGCACAACCTGTCATGTTTTTTTTCTCTCTTGACGTCCGAGACAATTACTTTTATGAGACAATGACTAAAACAAGACTGCAGAGCAGGAAGGATGACCTATTTATTGTCAAACTGTACCAGGAAGAAGCCTTTGTCCAATTAGTTGAATGATTGTTACTCAGCTCTAGGTCCATATGAAGGAAAGATAAGCTTAATAGATCAACCTCTAATCCACTTCTCATTGGGCCACATCCAGGAAGTGGACATGTAGGTCTGCATCTGATTGGTGTGAAGCCGAACCCTATACAATTATTTTTTTAAATAAAAATGTGTGATTTATTAAAATATGAATGCATTTCAATAGGTTCTGACCAGTAGCAAGGCATCACCGGGTCATCCGTTGGGAGAAAACAGCCCAGTTCTAAAAAGACATGACATACAGCAACTGGTAAACATCAAGTATTCTAGCTTGACAGACTGCCGTTAAAAAAGTATTGGTGTGTTTTAGATACAGCACAATATAATAAATATTAGGGTTTCAAAGTCTTTAAAGTCTGTTTAGTAGTAGCAATTTATTCTGTGTCTACAGGTTTGTAAACTGATCCAGTCTCATATTATGCGTAGATTCAGCAGAATGACGTTGACACGGGCAGCACCGCAGATATTGAGATGAGTGAGATACAAGACTTCGCTCTCACACAGTCCAGTTCACAGGTTCACCAGGAATTGTTGCGGAAATGTACCCACTATGCTATTTACTTTCTGCATCTACGCCATGTCGCTGAGTCTACCTTCAATACTGCTCATGTTATGAATGGATGGATGGCACCAGGAAGGCTACAGGCACACTGCATGTATCTGAGAGTAAACACTAACTAACATAGTGGGGGAGGGGCGGGGGATTATAACTTGGCTGCCTGTGTATCCTCTGCAGTGCTGTGTGAAGGAGCTTCTTTCTGGAGGAAGTCAGTGATGAGTTGGGCCACAGTCTCAGGGGTGTTCAGGTGGACATGATGATCACCAGGTACGTTAACCACCATGCCCTGAGAGAGAGAGGGGGGGGGGGGGGGGGGGGGGAGATTGAAAACAAATACATATAAACTATTCTTTCCCAAAAACCCTGCATTTGACCAATCTGAGTGCCAGTATGTAGGTCAGTGTTTGCAGCGAAAACTTTTCTTACTGCCTCTCTGTGATGTTGAGCTTTTACCACTGTTATCTATACAGTACTGTAGCTGCAAGGAGCATCGCACAATATGACTGAAGTAACAGCATACAAATATTACGCTAAAATGTTTCAGTCGCAACCATAAAAGTGACATTAGAATGTGAGTAGGACATTGTTTCTTTGTAAATAGGTGTATACATAAGTATACTCACTCTTTGGTCTTTATACCCTTGAAGTAGTGTTGAGGTAAAGGTCTTCTGTTGTGGTTCAGAAAACATCTTCTCAAACCCCTCCTCCGCCCTATCAGGAGAATTAGAGAGATCAAGTAAAAAATATTAGCAGTAAAAATAAAAAAATGGTGCTTGACGGTGTGGTAAAGTGTAGTTTACAATAGAAACGGTGTAATAATCCTGTAATAATTGTGAAATAGTGTAATGATGGGAGAGTGTCCTACAGCACTACTAGAACTCTGGCCTGTATCCTGGACTGCAACTCCAGACTCTGCTCCAGACTGACACGCACAACGTTTTTCTGAAACAGAACACATTAGCATTCCTAGAAACAGATCAAATATACAAATCAACTTAAGTAAATAGTTTTTATGAGGACTATTAAACACAAAAAGATTAGTCTTACCAGGTTGATTCTAAAGTCTCGGGTGAACACCACCCCTATGAAAGAAAAATAGAAAGTGTTAGGATTACTATTATATTACAATGATATGAGTACGACAGATGACAAGAAGGAGAAACAAAGTGAAAAGAGAAAAAAGACCATGTGAGATAGGGAGAGGGAGAGAGGGGGAGAGAATGATCATTTTACCTCCTCCAACCTGAGCGAGTCCTCGTTCTAGAAGAATGTGGGCTGACTGCTCCGAGAGAGAGGGGTTTGCTGCCAAAAGCCTGGAAGTGATTAACACATCATAGGAGTGACGCAATGACTATGATTATCAGAGCAGAGAGATTATGGCCAGACAGCCCAACATAACAGAAGTGTCATTGTAAAACAAGGAAGTGTGGTCTTACCTCATCAATGCGTTCTCATAGGTGTAAACCTTCTCTTTCTTCTCATCTTTCTTCTTCTCAAACTCAAGCATTCCTTCAAATCCCTGTCTTATCACCGTATGCAATTCCTTCTAGGGTAAGAGACACAATGGTAGAGAGACATTATAAAATGTGGATGTCCTGAACAGTTCCAAGGAGCAAATGATAAAAGAGTTGAGTATTTCAGTACTGCGTCTGTGGGTAAGAATCCATAGGAGTCCAGGAGAACCACTGAATCCACCATCTCTGGATACAATGCACTGAACTGGACAAAGACAACAGGACATGGTTACATACACACCATACACAGGTACTGTCTCTGGATATTGTTAATTGCGAAGAGGCACACAGATATGAAACAGCATTAACATGCTTATTTTTTTAAGATGCTTACCATTCCAGCTACATTGCCACCTGTACAATGGAGAGCACATGATCAGATGTCTGTACAGACAGGAAAACAACCATGTCTGATCAGAACACAATGAGTGGAAGAGAGATTAACATGAAGATGAACAGTCACTCACCCATACAGTGTCCGATAATAGAGAATCTCTTCCATTGGAGAGCTGCAGACCATTTCAATGGATTAGAAAGATAGATAGATAATCTGCTAAATGTAGCTTCATACTTTAAAATTACACCTACCTAGGAGAGAAAGAATGAGGAAACCTCATATAGCTGTGTCTAACTTCACTTTACTTTCAATCATTGCTTTTCAGTTCTTACTGGAGCAAAGGTCACATTGATCTGAATAAGCTCAAACCAGCAGGTAGCTTAGCGGCTTGAGCAGTGGGCCAGTAACCGAAAGGTCGGCACTTAACCCTAATTGCTCCAGGGTCGCCTCCAGGCAGCCGTGACCCCATTCTCAGAGGGTGTCTCAGAGAGAGTGGGATATGCAAAAAACACATTTTCAATTCACACATTTGTATTAAAACACACTTGTGCCTGTGTGAAATAGGTCAAATATATGCATCTACTAAATTAATTTCAATAATTATTAATACCTCCAATGACCCGCCGTATGTCAGCCACATAAGCAGGAAAGCTGTAGAAGACTCCAGGAGGTCGATGAGAGGAGAGACCATGGCCAGCCATATCCACAGCTACATACTTCCACTCTGTATGTATATATGAATATGAGAGAGAGAGAGAGAGAGAGAGAGAGAGAGAGAGAGAGAGAGACAGACTGTCAGAGCCTGACTCCCTCTGTACTGAACAACTATGCAACTGAATGTCCTTCCAATTCCAATGACAAGTTCTCATGAATCTACTGTACAATTCTCTGTGCTGATCTAGCGGGCAGACAGCCTACACACCTTTTGGCAGCAGTGGAATGAGAGTGTTGAAAGTGCCACAGTTGTCTGCCCAGCCGTGCAGGCAGAGTATTGGTCGACCATGGTCAGGACCCCAGACCTTGCCCCTTATCTCTCCCCACGGCACTGGCATATTGAACTCTGACACTGAAGGGCAATTACTGTTAAGACGCATTACTAAGCATTTAACATGCCACAACAATCAGTAATAGTGCACGAGGAAGTGTTATAAGAAGCTCAACAAACAAACAACACACTAATGACGTTCATGTCAAGACAGCTCCCATAAGTTCTGACAATCAAGAAAGGAGTAATTCTTGCCTGCTTGTTTCATGGTAGCTGATGTCATCAAGTGTCTGACTCCTTTCAAAGTTTGCATTATTCTGAAAGACCAACTTCAACGTCGGGTTGTTAACTAAACATAAGCACTATACGTCCACAGCATGGATATATTAAATATATATATATAATAAAACGTTAGCTATGAAATAACAACAACTATTCACGTTTATGTAACCTACGAAACTCTTCTCCATTACTTCCGGGTGAAGTGATACGTGTTATTTTGCCCAATGAAACGTGAATGCGTCTCCCCCTTAGCGAATAACATTGGACAGCTAGCGGCCGGTTAAATGATTGACAAGTGCATGCGCCAATTCTATGTCAGACATTGTCCAATCACATTCTTTGTCAGGAGAACAGGGCGGGTTAACACAAGGCGTTACAATACAACGTGCGGTCACAAAGTATCCAGAATTATATCGTTCTAGCAATAAAGACTACGAACTACGAACAACGTGTCTTTGTCCCCAATATATATTTTTTCCATCTGAGTATAGCTCAATGCATTGGCCTAGAGTTTGTTGCAGAATTTGTCTGTTCCAACCATTTCGTGACATTTAGCCTTATTGGCATGAAAAACAAAAATAATTTTGAAATATTTCCTGACATTTAGCCTATCAGCATGAAAAACTAAAATAAATGTAAAAACTAGTGAGGAAATTCCAGCCTTGGAAACATTCTAGAGGTGGACTACAAGGACTTTTAAACAAACAAAGTGGATGCTGTTGTATCTGCAAAAGGTCACCAGGTGGCAGAAATGGTAAAACCCTAAGCCTACAATAGTTTGAGAATAGATATAGGAGAGACACTTCAGAACAAACCTCCTTTTTTTATATTTTTTAGGGACCATCTGTTGTTCCATGTAGTGGATCTGTTATTCAATGCGCTTGTATAGGCTAATAGCAGTAAGGCTCAAAATATTTTTTTATTAAATTATTTAGAAATATATTTTGGGGATAATTCAAGGGGTCTTAAAATTCAAAATCAAATAGCTTCTTAATACCTTCTTAAAACAAGTCCATATAGCTCAGTAGAACAAAATAGAGAATACCATTAGTTGGTTATATCCCAACCCGGCAGGGTTTAAACTTGACCTGAACTTGAACCCCAGTAAAGGAGGGAAAAGGGCTAGGGACTAAACATATCCATACTTACATGCTCTGGCAAAACTGTCTAGTGGTCCTGGCTGCTGCCAGCAGTTATTTATAAAGCTACATGGTGACTGAAGAGAGAGAAAGATAGGAGAGGAGAATGCTACATGGTGATTGAAGAGAGAGAAAGATAGGAGAGGAGAATGCTACATGGTGACTGAAGAGAGAGAAAGATAGGAGAGGAGAACGAGATGGGGATAATGGCAAAAAGAGACAGAGAGATGTGAGATAAAGAAGAGAGAGAGAGGAAGGAAGGAAGATAGATTGTGAAATATTGTGACAATGTATAGCCTATTCATGGACATATAGGAGAGTCACAGTCCTGTTTGGCCTTAGGTTCAAAAGTTTCTGTCATTGCAGTGTAACAACTGCTTTTCTCATTTGCTGACTTTTGGCAGCATTTGTCTTTGACCATGCCAATAATGTATTTGTAAAGGACAGATGCTCTTTCGCCCTGTTCAAAACAATGAGTGTGTCATAAAGAAAGCAATGCTGTCGGCATCACACCACTGCTATTGTCGTATACTAAGGGTCATAGGATTGAGTCAAATGGCATTTCTTACACATTATGAACAATTGAGATATTTATGTATGTTAGTTCATAAGAAAATAAGGTTCCAAAATCAAAATTTCCAAGTCAATCAAATCTGAAAATCTGAATAGAAATGATTTCCAAAGTTGGTATAGTAATGCTCTATTGCTACAGTTCTTCAGAACTCTAAACCGTTTACAGGCTCAGCTTAGTATGACCATTTAATATGAGACAATAGAATTCACAATGCAGTGAGGGACAGAAAGGAATCTAACTGGTATGGTATCATAATTTGGTAACCTAACGGGAGGGCGGGCTAGAAGGTTTAGAGGTGGAGTTAACTTGGAGAGAGAGATTGATGGTTGGTCTGGGATGAGTGCGTGAGAGGGAGGAGGAGGTATAAAAGGTATGGTTTGGGGATGGGTTTGACTATAAAGTATTTTGGAGTTTGAAATATTGACACGGGACATTTACCTGCTTTACTGGTACAGTATCAATGCTTCTATGTCACGCTTTAAAACAGGGCTGCCCAACCCTCTTCCTGTAGGTTTTCAGTCCTACCCTAATTTAGCATTTCTGATTCAGCTAGTTAAGGTCTTGTTGAGCAGCTAATTAGTATAATTAGGTGTGTTAAATTCAGGTTGGACTGAAAACCCACAGGATGGTAGATCTCCAGGAAGAGGGTTGGGTTGCTCTGCTTTAGAAATACATTTTTGGATCAAATGTTTATTCACTTTAAAAAACAATGTTTATCATGTTTACCTAGCATTAGTGGCTGCAAAAGCACATCACATTAGTAATCATGAGTGAGAGTTTGGGTGAGCTAATATTGTAACCCAAAATGTATTAACTACTTGAACTGTATGACATCTAATCCTGTCATCAGCTTGACTGTCAGTGTTCTTCGATGAGAAACCAAGACATACATGTACACAACAGAAGGCCCAGAGTCCAGAGCTTTCAACCTACACTCTGGACCTCGAAGCCAGTTCCACTGTGTTTGTTCATTGTTCCCCTCTAATCAGGGACTGATTTAGACCTGGAACACCAGGTTCGTGCAATTAATTATATGGTAGAACAGAACCAGCAGGCTCCGGACCTTGTAGGTTAAGCGTTGAATACCCCTGGTCTAGAGGCTATGCAAAGCCAACGCAACAGGTGGACTTCTGGTGCACTGATGCTGGAACATATGTCCTGACAGAACAAGTCTGCTGCCTCCATCATGCTGCCTCTACATCATGCTATCTTGTTCAGAGTAGAAAATCAAATTTTGTTGGTCGGCTACACATATTTAGCAGATGTTATTGCGGGTGTAGCGAAATGCTTGTGTTCCTAGCTCCAACAGCGCATTAATATTTAACAATTGGCTAGTAAAGACCATGTGGGGGAGCAGATGGGGCTGTATTTTATGGCTGATGTCTGTGTGGACTGACCATTTTTGACCTATGGGTATAGAATCATATGAGGACATGGTCAATTAAAAGCTATTGGGAAATGACCATTGGCTTAATTACTACATAGTTACTACTCTGTTGCCTTTGAAAAGATAACATTTAATAGACTAACATCTGGATTTAATTAGTAGTGGCAAGTTCAACTATCAATGTTGCATGCCATGTGTAATCTAACGCAGTAACCAAACTAATGTAAAATCCACGTTTAGAGTGCTTTGGTTTCACTGAGGTGGTGCTGCTGACTCACTGACTAAATGTCTTCAGTTACTTCAACTCTCCCTTACTAATTAGCCACGTAACACTTACCACCTCTAACAATGCATGCAATCCGTAGCTACCCTCTCCCCTCCACTAGGATTTATGGCTGACCGTTTCTATAGCGTTTTGCTGAGTAGACTTGCCATATGTTAGATTAGATAAATGCATTACTGAATTAGTGTTAATGTAAATTAAAACCATAATTCTGTCTTTTTGGCTGCTTCATTGGTCCTGTTCAATCATATTAATTTGTTCCTCTACTAGACCAGCTTCAGTCTGTCTATTACTAACCCACTGACTGCTTGGCACAGAAAATATTAGCTTTCCTATTGTACGCGTTTGTAACAGGGCTGGAGGTAAATTCAAATTGACCTTCAATTTTAATTTCAAAAAAAGAAACACGTTGGGAATAAATAGCTCTTGTAACGTGTACGTTAATAATCGGGAAGCAAGTACAGGCAGCGAATTGTAAAAAAATAAACGAAAATGGAACAAAAACATGAGTAGCGTACAGACATGAAACAGAAACAACGCCCGGGGAAAGAACCGACGGGAGTGACAGATATAGGGGAGGTAATCAGGAAGGCGATGGAGTCCAGGTGAGTCACGAGGCGCAGGTGAACGTAACGATGGTAGCAACAGGTGTGCGTAATAATGAATAAACTGGCGACAACGAACGGGAGTAAACCTGAGTGACACGTCTGAAAATGGATGCCGTTTTATTAGTTAAGACCCAAGCCCTGATTTCTACTGTATGTCATGTCACTGAGTCTCCCTGTCTGTCTTCCTCAGATCATGGCTGACTTTGACATGGTTCTGAAGTGCTGGGGGCCAGTGGAGGCTGACTACAACAAACACGGAGGACTGGTTCTGAGCCGGTCAGTGGACAATATTGGTCTGTAGTTTGCTTTGGCCCAGGTTGTTACGTTTTTCTTACTGATGCGCAGACACATCAGCAAGATGCACGAAATGCCATGGACCAGAGCCAGACTTTACTGAGTTGGCTAAGCGATTGACTGGAGAATGGTTCTGGCCATCAACTACTAGACTGTGTTGAATGTAATACTAAGAAATGGGTTGATGCCAATGTGTAGATATAGCAATCAGGAATGAGTTATTTAATGCTGTCTGTGTACTGTAGAGGCTCACAGAACTCTCCTTACAAATCTCTCTTCCTCTCTCTCGCCTTACCTCTAGTCTGTTTGCAGAGCACCCAGACACCCTGAAGTTGTTCCCTAAGTTCGCAGGCATCGCCGCGGGCGACCTGTCAGGGAACGCAGCAGTAGCTGCCCACGGGGCCACTGTGCTTAAGAAGCTGGGTGAGCTGCTGAAAGCTAAAGGTGACCACGCTGCCATCAAGCTCCTGGCAACCACCCACGCCACCAAGCACAAGATTGCCCTCAACAACTTCATGGTGAGGATGAATGATTCCAGTCTCCCTCCCTCCATCTGAAACTGTGCTTTCCCCTTATTCATACATTTGTTGCATTCACTCCAGTTTTACCATGACACTGTCATGCTTAGTTTACTAAAATGCTGAGTGAGAAATTTCAGAGTGAGAAGTTAAACATCAACATCTCTTGCTGCTCCCCAGCTCATCACTGAGATCATCTGCAACGTGATGGGTGAGGAGGCAGGGCTGGACGGGGCAGGACAGGAAGCTCTGAGGCAGGTGATGGGTGTGATCATAGCTGAAATCGATGTCACCTACAAGGAGCTGGGCTTTACTGGCTAAAGGGTTTACCTCAACGACGCTGGTTTGCTTGTGACTTCCAGAAAAACTTACTGGAAAAGTGTATGAGGCAAAGCATTTGTGCAAATTCTACATTTCTCTATACAGTATATTGCCTTAATCTGCCCTTTCAATGTAGTTTGCTTACTGAATGTGCGTTGTTCCTCTTTGCACTAAACCAATAAACGTTCCGTTAGCTGCAAATGAGTGTTTAAAGTGTCTATTCTGCCTTTCTATCTCTTTGCCTAATTTCAAACCTTCACCCAGTGACATGGACAGATGTATTTTCTGAGGTGGAGGAAACAAGTTCTTTTTTCTCATACCTGTCCTATATAGTAAGGTTGATTTGCTATTGTACACATTAACAGTTAAAAGCTGAATTGTGGTTTAAGGACAAAATATAAAATGTGGATAGGTCTGATTTAGGACAGAAGGAAGGGTTGAAGTTAACAATCTGCTCTGTGACAAACCAGTTTTGCCTCTAGACTGGCTCAATTCTCTTGCACATTTGGTGGGGGGGAAATCTATTCTGGTAGTCACCTCTACTGCCCTCTATCTTGGATGACTGTCCGGTTTCTGTTCCAGTGCAGGTCAGTAAGCGATCCATCCCCTCCCTCCTTGACAAACACGTGCATGATCTCTCTTGCACTCAACACACCTAAGTGCTACATACACACACCAGCAGGCACACACACACTCAATCCCCACCACCCTGTTTCTTTGGACATTTCCCTGGCTCAGTCCTTTGCCATTCCTGCAGTCTTATCGGTCAGTGTGGACGTGACTCGCTCCACAGAGCAGCATCTCAGGCGGGGCTCTGAGTTCAGATCGCCCCCTCAGACCAGGCTGTGCCCGTTACCTTGGGCACTGGAGATTGCCCAGTGCATTCCTCTCAGGAAGTGCATGTCTAGAATGCCCCTGGTTGGTTAAGCCGCACTAGTGAATGAAATAATTGCTTCCATAAGCTCAAAGCGAACATCTTGAATGACTACAATACACGTACGTACTGGTGCAAGAAATCAGGTGTCTTCAAACACTACGCTTAATTCTGGATTCAGCTATTTCTCTGTGGTGATTCTTGAATCTAAAGTATAAGTCCACATCTGTAATACAATTTTGCCCCTAGGTGCAAATGTAATGGTCAAAGTTTTTAACTTTTCCATTGTCTCCAGTCATAAGTGTTTTGGCATTAGCCTGGCTGGCATTGAGCTGATGGCCAAAGCTGTGGTTAATTGCCCTGCTGAAGGAACGACTATTAATAGGCTGGCTGTGTCACTCGCTGCACTGCAGACGTGACACTGACACCCTCATCTCGTGTGACCCGCCTGCCTTTATCTCTCTTTATCTGTCTCTTTCTTTCTGCTGACCCGTCGCCAAGGACAGCCGGTCTCCACCGACCAGACGGGCTGACCCCAGGTCAGGGGCTTTAGTCCAGAGTCAGCCATGAAAAAAAAACCCACAGGAGACGTGTGAAAGTCATTTTATAGGTTACTCATTCTGTAACTATTACGAAGTAAAGCAGCCATTGGGCTCAGGTGTTTCCCCCATCTTAGCCACTTCACGTTTATAGTGAATTCAATATGCACCTGCAAACTGATGTGCCCTAAGAGGTTTCTGTTGTGCAGGTCAGCAAGTGATCTATCCCCTCCTTGACTGAAACACGTGCATGATCTCTCTTGCACTCAACACACCTAAGTGCTACATTCACACTCACTAGCTGGCACGCACACACAATCCCCACCACCTTGTTTCTTTAGGACATTTCCCTGAATTCAAAATGCACCTGCAAACTGCTTGAGGTAGCCTAGTGTTTAGAGCGTTGGGCCAGTGACAAAGGTTGGTGGATCGAATCCCAGAGCTGACAAGGTAAAAATCTGTCATTCTGAACAAGGCAGTTAATCCACTGTTCATAGGCTGTCATTGTGAATAAGAATTTGTTCTTAACTGACTTGCCTAGTTAAAATAGAATTGTATTTTTCAAACAGTGCACATGACTGACCACCAGCATAGGTGTCCAGGCTCCCTTGTCCTTCCAATATTGTATTCCCCCCCCCCCCTCCCCATGGTGTCCAATGGCATTATCAGTGAGGAAACACGATACCTTAGACTTCTTTCTTCAGCATTAACACAGTGGATCCCAAACCTGTGTCCCCAATATTTTCTAACCAGGACTAGGTCTCAAGCAGCTTCCCAACCTATAATTTTTCTTAACACTCCACAAAATGTTACCATTGACACTTATGGATAACAGATTATGGTTCACATGACAACAGCCAGAAACGCCATTCAACTTCTCTACCTAGCTGCTGGTTATTTTTGCTCAGCCCTGATCAGCAAGAGGAAGACACGTGTGCATCCTAGTGTCTCCACCTGAGCCTGTCTGTCAGTGGTCACCCCCTGCATACTTACTACATACTGAATGATTTAGCACAGTGGGACAGTGTGTGTGTCAACATGTAGCAGATTGTGTGTGTTACACTGTGCAAACATCTCCATTTCAGATAGCATAATGCAAAACCCTTCTGAAATGCAGTATTCATTTTGTCATGTCCTACAGTGCAGAAAGGATTTGGGCAACAGGTCCCTCAGACTCCAAAGCCAACAATGGCCGACACAGACGTCAACAAGATGTTTAAATCAGTTGCGATACAACATACACACTGAATCACCCTGAGGAGCAGTAGAGAATTGGGGTAAAGAGCAAGAGGAAGACACCCATGAGATGGACAGACACCTTAAGAGCTGAAAGGGAGAGAAAGATGGGGAGGAGGAGAGGATGTAAATCCCACTAGGCACCAACTGGTTGAATCTAGAGTTGAAGTCAGAAGTTTACATACACTTAGGTTGGAGTCATTAAAAATCGTTTTTCAACCACTCCACAAATTTCTTAACAAACTGCAGTTTGGCAAGTCGGTTAAGACATCTAATTTGTGCATGACACAAGTCATTTTTCCAACAATTGTTTACAGATTATTTCACTATATCACAATTCCAGTGGGTCAGAAGTTTACATACACTAAATTGACTGGGCCTTTAAACAGCTTGGAAAATTCCAGAAAATTATGTCATGGCTCTAGAAGCTTCTGATAGGCTAATTGACATAATTTGAATCAATTGGAGGTGTACCTGTGGATGTATTTCAAGGCCTACCTTCAAACTCAGTGCTTCTTTGCTTGACATGGGAAAATCAAAAGAAGTCAGCCAAGAAATCAGAAAAAAAATTGTAGACCTCCACAAGTCTGGATCATCCTTTGGAGCAATTTCCAAACTCCTGAAGGTACCACGTTCATCTGTACAAACAATAGTACGCAAGTATAAACACCATGGCACTACGTAGCCGTCATACCACTCAGGAAGGAGACGTGTTCTGTCTCCTAGAGATGAATGTACTTTGGGATTGATTTGCACTTTTCGCAAACAGCAAAAGACCTTGATGCTGGAGGAAACAGATACAAAAGTATCTATATCCACAGTAAATACGAGTCCTATAATCAACATAATCTGAAAGGTCGCTCAGCAAGGAAGAAGCCACTGCTCCAAAACCGCCATTAAAAAGCCAGACTACGGTTTACAACTGCACATGGGGATAAATATCGTACTTTTTAGAGAAATGACCTCTGGACTGATGAAACAAAATATAACTGGTTTGGCCATAAAGACCATCGTTATGTTTGGAGGAAAAAGGGGGAGGCTTGCAAGCCGAAGAACACCATCCCAACCGTGAATCACAGGGGTGGCAGCATCATGTTGTGGGGGTGCTTTGCTGCAGGAGGGACTGGTGCACTTCACAAAATAGATGGCATCATGAGGTAGAAAATTATGTGGCTATATTGAAGGAACATCTAAAGACATCAGTCAGGAAGTCTTGATACTACCCATCCCGGGTCCGGGAGCGTAATCATCAACTGACACTAATTAACGCAACAGACAGAAATATTACTAGAAAATATTCCTATTCATGAAATCACAAGTGAAATATATTGAAACACAGCTTAGCCTTTTGTTAATCACCCTGTCATCTCAGATTTTGAAAATATGCTTTACAGCCAAAGCAAGACAAGCATTTTTGTAAGTTTATCGATAGCCTAGCATAGCATTATGACTAGCTAGCAGCAGGCAACCTGGTCACGAAAATCAGAAAAGCAATCAAATTAAATTGTTTACCTTTGAGCTTCGGATGTTTTCACTCACGAGACTCCCAGTTAGATAGCAAATGTTCCTTTTTTCCCAAAATATTATTTTTGTAGGCGAAATAGCTCCGTTTGTTCTTCACGTTTGGCTGAGAAATCGACCGGAAATTGCGGTCACTACAACCCCGAAAAATATTCCAAATTAGCTCCATAATAATCGACAGAAACATGGCAAATGTTGCTTATAATCAATCCTCAAGTTGTTTTTCAAATATCTATTCGATAATATATCAACCGGGACTGGTGGCTTCTTAGTAGGATAGAGAGAAACAATGGCCGCATGTCTTTCACGCACAAAAGTCTGAGAGACTTCAGCTGACCACTGACGCAATGTTGACATTCAGGCTAATTTTTTAAAATAAAAGCCTGAAACTATGTATTGTGACACTATTAGGGAAGCCATAGAAAAAGGAATCTGGTTGATATCTCATACACTGCTCAATAAGAACGCAGAGCTTTCTAAATAAGAGTCCCTTCCTGATTGGATTTTTCTCAGGCTTTCGCCTGCAATATCAGTTCTGTTATACTCACAGACAATATTTTTACAGTTTTGGAAACTTTAGAGTGTTTTCTATCCTAAGCTATCAATTATATGCACATTCTACCATCTTGTCCTGACAAAATAGCAGTTTACTTTGGGGACGTTATTTTTCCAAAAATGAGAATAGTGCCCCCTAGATTCAAGAGGTTTTAAAGCTTGGTCGGAAATGGGTCTTCCAAATGAACAATGACCCCAAGCATACTTCCAAAGTTGTGGCAAAATGGCTTAAGGCCAACAAAGTCAAGGTATTGGAGTGGCCATCACAAAGCCCTGACCTCAATCCTATAGAGAATTTGTGGGCAGAACTGGAAAAGCGTGTGCGAGCAAGGAGGCATACAAACCTGACTCAGTTACACCAGCTCTGTCAGGAGGAATGGGCCACAATTCACCCAACTTATTGTGGGAAGCTTGTGGAAGGCTACCCAAAATGTTTGACCCAAGTTAAACAATTTAAAAGCAATTCTACCAAATACACTCAATTAGTATGTAAACTTCTGGCCCACTGGGAATGTGATGAAATAAATAAAAGCTTAAATAAATCACTACTATTATTCTGACATTTCACATTCTTAAAATAAAGCAGTGAGCCTAACTGACCAAAGACAGGGAATTTTTACTAGGATTAAATGTCAGGAATTGTGAAAAACCGAGTTTAAATGTATTTGGCTAAGGTGTATGTAAACATCCGACTTCAACTGTATGTTGTTTCCACGCCATTTCAAATACAACAAAATACATTTGATGATGTTGAATCAATGTGGAAAACTTACTGCATATGCAAAAAAAGTATTCACTGTAAAGGGATTTCGGGGATGTTTCTTTTATTCACCCAACTTTAAACCTAAATCCAATTACATGGTTCAAATATGTTTATTTCACGTTGAATTTATGTTAGTTAAACTCAATCAAATTACGTTGAACTGATATCTTTGTCCAGTGGGATAGCACACTGGAGATCTTCAACCAAGGGTTATCAAAATACCTGATCTGAACAGGAAGGGGATGTGAACTTAAGAGTTTAGGGATTGAGGAAATAGGAGGGAGACGGGTAGGAGTGAGGAGGTCAGGAGTCTTCAAATAGCTGGCTCGCAATTAAAGAGGTTTAACAGGATCTTAAGCACATACACATTTGTAACATATTGTACGAATTGTATTATTAAAAATAAAAATTGCATACAAAATGGTTGGCGTTGTACACATTTGTGCACAATTTTCAGGAACCTATTTTGGCTTGTGAGCACTTTCAAAACTACTGGCTGAAATTTTACAAAACCTTTATAAAAGCATCTTTAAGATTGTATCAACTAGCTACGCCGTTTATTTCTCACATAGGTCAAAGAAACACTACATAATGAAAGATAAGGGGACATCAATTGCATGGTTCAATTTCGTCAATATGTTAGGCGTTTCCCAGAAAACCACATCCTTTCCATCATCCTGTTTCTATAGCAACCAGAAAGCAATTTGGAGGCATTGAACATACGGCTTTCGCCAGGCAGCAGGCACTCCACCTAATGTCAGTATATTGACACAGCAACAAGTAACCCCAATTATATTTACAAAGATACCAGACAATCTCTTTACAAATGAGATCAAAGCAACAAAAAAATGTAAATGGTTAAAAGTTTACAATGTGAACAAAACCAAAAACGTATTTAAAAAAAAAGGTACTAAGTGTATGGTAAACATTCTGCATATAAAAAACTACATTTTAACGATATCACATGCAGTCCACTCTATATAAACCTGTTACATGTATCTGTTTTAGAGACCGCAACAGCTATTGAGCACAAGTAACAGTCCATGTAACTACCTGGTCAACCAGACTTGGCTCGTCCAGGTGATGTTCTGGACTGGGTTAAAGGTCAAGATCACTCAAAGTTCTGCTGGTCAATGTCAGAGGGCACAGTGCAGCGGGTCAAGGTGGACAGGTAGAGACCAGTTGCCATAGGGACAAGACCGGCCGCTACCTTGAGAATGGCCAGTAATCGGTGTGCTGCTGTGGTCACCCCCTCTGTTGTCTGAGTGGAGAAAGAAAGGAAGACGGAGGAATAAATAATGGAAAAAACAAAAGTTTCATGAAATAACAGAATGACACACTTATAAACGATAATGAGTTTGTATTACCTGTCAGTCTATTCATAACACAAGCTTCATAAATAAACAAACAATTAACTCACAGCACTATCAACAAGGCAGGTCCAACAGGCTCTAGTTTTGTCACATCTGGACTACTGTTCAGTCATGTGCCACGAAGAAGGACATAGGGAAAATTGCAATTGGCTCAGAACAGGGCAGCACGGCTGGCCCTTGGATGGCTCAAAGTAGAGGAGAGATTGACTTCATCCCTACTTGTATTTGTGAGAGGTATTGACATGTTGAAAGCACCGAGCTGTCTGTTTAAACGATTAGCACACAGCTCAGACAACCATTCATACCCCACAAGACATGGTCTCTTCACAGTCCAAGTCCAGAACAGACTATGGGAGGCGCATAGTACTACATAGCGCCATGACTACATGGAACTCTATTCCACATCAGGTAACTGATAGAAGCAGTATAATCAGATGTATTTATTTTTAAACATAAAAATACACCCTATGGAACAGCGGACGTGATTGGGAGATTCTAACACGGAACCCAAACCGGCTGCGCGTGTGCTCCATCAAGCGCTATCGTGTATAAATTTATTTTGCCCTCCCACACCAAACGCGAACACGACACGCAGGTTAAAATATCAAAACAAACTCTGAACTAATGACATTAATTTGGGGACATGTCGAAAAGCATTAAACATGTATGGCAATTTAGACAGTTAGCTTGCACCTGCTAGCTAACGTTAATTTATCCTATTTAGCTAGCTTGCTGTTGCGAGCTAATTTGTCCTGGGATATAAACATTGAGTTGTTATTTAACCTGAAATGCACAAGGACCTCTACTCCGACAATTAATCCACACATAAAACGGCCAACCGAATCGTTTCTAGTCATCTCTCCTCCTTCCAGGCTTTTTCATCGTTTAACTTATATGGTGATCGCATCTAAACTTTCATTGTATTACCACGACTACAGGCAAAACAGTTCATCTTTCATTCACCCACGTGGGTATAACCAATGAGGAGATGGCACGTGGGTACCTGCTTCTATAAACCAATGAGCGCGAGCAGTGTGGGTGCAATAATTGAATAACAAGGATTTCTACATTTATTTTGCGACGCTCTCGAACGCAGTTGTCCCAGTGTCGTCCGGGTTTGGCCGGGGTAGGCCGTCATTGTAAATAAGAATTTGTTCTTAACGGACTTGCCTAGTTAAAAACAAATAAATCAGCTTTTTAAAATTGTATAACTGCCTTAATTTTGCCAGACCCCAGGAAGAGTAGCTGCTGCCTTGTTAGCATGACGATGCATAATAAATACGAATATAGTGTTTTACCTGTCAATCATGTCTATGCGTTAACTGATACAGTTGACTCATACCTGATCCTCTGCACACAATAAGGGGCAGTGGAGGGATGCAGCCAGCTTCCTCACAGAGACCAGCCGCTCAGGGGGCACTGACACATTACGAGCTGGAGGAGGAGACACAGACACACCACAAACACACAGATTATAGAAATCTTTCAACATAATGATGATAGAATGTGATAAGTGAGGGCCTCCCGAGTGGCGCAGTGGTCTAAGGCACTGCATCGCAGTGCTAGCTGTGCCACTAGAGATCCTGGATCGAGTCCAGGCTCTGTCGCGACTGGGAGACCCATGGAGCAGCAAACAATTGTCCGACTTGCCGACTGGCTTGTTCTGTGTGTGTGTTGTGAATTGCCTTAACATGCTGCTGGTTCTCTGTTAATTATCCGGCATGTTCTTTCCCCTGCAGAGTGTAAGAGTATCGTAGTGGGCTTTCCACTAAGAGACATTGACTTTGGAGTTCCTTAACAGGTGTTACTCCATATGGTTCTGTTTTTACTGCTTGGAAGTGAAACCGATAGGTAATATTGGCGAGAAAAAAAATCCATTACCTGGTTGCTGTTTTTTTGTCTGCCTGTTTTCCCCACAGGAGTCGACTCTGTGTTTGCAGAGGTGCTGGGTAATTTATCCCTCACCAGGTTCCTATTTCTCCAAACGTGTCACGACATAGCTCTCCCAGGGCGCCGAACCCCTGCTCCGTGGCCTTGTTGGCTTGGCTGAGCTTATGGCTTCCCTTTGTACCAGGTGTGATGTTTTGTGTGTTGTTCTCAGAATGCCTGCACCTGGCGCAATTGGAGGCCATGCGTGAGTGTGTCAGCCAAGCTCGGGCTCAGGCTGGGGACGAGCTCCCTCCCGCAGGTGTGGTGCGGCAGCGAGTTGTTAGTCCCGGGCCCAGTACCATTCCCAGGAAGCGAGGCCGGAGCCACCGCAGGCAGAGCCCATCTGCTGCCAGTCCTGGACGGGGGCATGAGGCGACAACAGCTGGGCACATAGGAGCTCCTCCGTGAAGTGATGGAGGTGTCTTGTCTGCTTTCCCTGCTCCAGAGGGTCCCTCTCCTGCCCCATCACCTTGTGCTAAGGGACGACAACGGGAGCAGCACAGCGTGCGGTGAAGCAACAGCCTGTTTTTCCCCACATGGGTCATCCCCAGTTTTTGCAGAGGTGCTGGGTAATTTATCCCTCACCGGGTACTTATTCCTCCAAAGTGGTCACAACATAAGCTCTCCCAGGGCGTCTGACCCCTGCTCCTGTCGTGGAGGATCGTTACAAAATATAACACTTACAAGAACTTGTGAATTCAATATAGGCTTTTAATACAAACATATCAGAAGCCTAGATGGTCCGCGGAACACACACTTTTCCAGAGCACTGGCTCTGATTTATACACATACAACATATGAGTCCATCCCACATGCAAATGAAGTTACTTCCCTCAGTCCATCTGCCACCATTATCTTTCAATCTGTGCTTCCTCCTTGTTCACGCCCAATAACGCCCATATCTGCTTTCAGTCAAGTTTGAATGGTGACAGGACCTCATGTCCCAAAAGTAATACATGCCCATCTTATCCTATGGGCCCCTTATGTTTAGCTTGTCCTTATTAGGACTAGTAGACTATATGTGTCTCTTCTCTTCATGTCCTAAAAATATATGCCCTATGTCTATAGTCCATCAGTTGGTCATTTGGCTGACCCCCTCCTTTGTATGTCCCTCTGACCTTGGTATGTCCAGCTGTCCTATGCTCTCATGGCCTTACTTTGGTTTCCTGTCCTATACAATAGACAATGCATTTTACCAGAATGGCAAATGCACTCTAAGTGTATCTTTCTCTTGTGGTACAGTATTATGTTTCTCCCTATATGTACATCTTGCTCCCACACTCTGTGGCCTTGTTGTCTTGGTTGAGCTTATGGCTTCCCTTTGTTACAGGTGTGATGGTGTCAACTGTCACCGCCATAGGGACGTGCATGGGAGACCCAGGCGCTCGGGGCGCCAGAGGAGAGGCGGGCCCCGGCAGGACCCCCAACACACCCTTCCCGGCCGCTTCTCCCGGTCTCAAAGGGCAAAGTGGGAGGAGGGTGTGGAGTCCCCCTGGGTGTTGTCCACAATGCTCGAGGGGCATCGACTCCAATTCTGGCCCCCGTCCTTCAGGTGCCTTTCGTGTCACCACGGTGGCCAACCCACTGAAGAAAACCCTGCGGCTGATCGAGACATCAGAACAGCTAGGTGGGTTCTACTCCACTTATTTTGTGGTCTCAAAAAGAGAATAAGGGTTTTGACCGATTCTGGACCTCCGCAACCTCAATGGGCACTTAAAGGTACTGAGGTACCACATGCTGTCCCCAGCCGCGTGTTGCAGGCCGTGTCCAGGGACCAGTGGTTTGTGACACTGGACTTTGGGGATGCGTACTTCATGTTCCTGTTCACCCAGCTCATTGGCAGTACCTCCGATTCACTTTCAAAGGGACGGTTTACGAATTCATGGTTCTTCCCTTCGGCCTCTCCTTGGCACCCCGCACTTTCACAAAGTGCATGGACGTTGTCCTGGCACCTCTCACGTCCCGAGGATTGTTGATCCTCAATTACCAGGACGATTGGCTGATTTGTGCCCCAACATACTCCTGACCCACATCGGCGGGCTGGGCATTACAGTAAACGACAAGAAGTGTCATCTGACACCCACCCAAAGGGTGGCCTTCATTGGCATGGAACTGGACTCAGTCCTCATGAGAGCACGCCTGCCCACCAGAAGTGTTCAGGGGATTTTATTGACTACTTTCGGCAGGGGCGGGTGGTATCTGCCCTGACAACGCCTGTTGGGCTTGCTGATGGCGGCCTCGTCGATGATTCCTCCAGCCTCTTCAACGGTGGTTCAACTCCCACCGGCTGCACCCGAAGCGCCACCGTCACCGCCAGCTGCGGGTGACCGCACAGGGCCTCAAGGCATTGTTGAGGTGGTGCTGTTGCTCCTTTCTCTCAGGTGGGATGGAGATGCTGAGGACATACCGCCGGGAGCTGGTCAGCACAGACGCCTCCCAGATCGGCTCGGGGGGGGGGGGGGGGGTGTTGGCCAGCGGCTGTTGGCTACCCCCTTGGAGCAGCAGGCACATCAATACACTAGAACGCTGAGCTGTACTGCTGGCCCTGCGGTCTTTCCTTACACATCTGAAAGGAAGACATGTCCTGGTGAGAACAGACAACACCACAGCGGTGGCTTACATCAACCATCAGGGTGGACTGAGGTCACACCGCCTCAATCTTATAGCACAGGAGCTCCTCTGGGCTCAGGCCGTCTAGCGTCTACGCGCAGCGCACATATCTGACATCCTGAGTGTGACAGCGGATATGCTCTCGAGGGAGGGCCCGCCACCTTGGGACTGGAGCCTACATCCCCAGGTGGTGCAGCACCTGTGGGACAAGTTCAGGAGGGTGCAGTGGGACCCGTTTGCCTCCCTGGACAATGCACACTGCCCCCTGTGGTACTCCATGTTGGAGCCACCAGGGCCTCTGGGCTTAGATGCTCTGGCTCACGATTGGCCAGGGCTGAAGCTTTACACATTCCGCCCTTTTCCCCTGATCCAGGCTGTGTTGGACAGGACCAGGATGTCAGAGCATTGTCTGCTTCTGGTGGTCCCATACTGGCCCAAACGACCCTGGTTCAGCCTTCTCCTGTCCCTGTTGTCTGGGACAACTTGGCAACTTCCCCTGAGACCAGACCTGCTGTCTCAGGCCGGGGAAGTCTGTGGCATCCGATGCCACACCGCCTCAGTCTGTGGGATTGGCCACTGAACGGTACCAATGGTCCATGTTAGGACTACAGGAGTGTGTAATGAACACCATGCAGAGCACAGGGCGCTGGCTACAACCGTGGCATACCAGTTGTGCCGGCGGTTGTTCTGCTTTTGGTGCACTGGTTTTGAGGTTGTGCCTGAGTCATGTGGGGTGCAGTATGTTCACCAATACCTGCAGTCTCGCTTGGATGAGGGCTTGGCAGCCTCAACACAGAGGGTATTTGGCCGCAATATCTGCCTGCATTGTGGGGTGGATGGACAGGCCAGTGGGACGCCATCCCTTGCCTTGGTTTCCAGGTTTTTGAAGGGGGTTCGTTCGCCTGCGTCCAGTTAGGACCCGCTCAATGGTGAACTGGGATCTCGATGTAGTCTTGGCAGCTTTGGCAAAGCCAACTTTCAAAGGGTGGCTTTCTTGGTAGCAATTACTTCCATGAAGAGGGTGGGTGAGCTCCATGCTCTTTCAGTAAGTTCTGAGTGCTAAAGGATGGACACTGGGGGAAGAGTATATCTCTCCGCCCCTACTCCTCATTCCTCCCGAAGGTTGTGTCAGACAGGCATGTGAATATCCCTTTTATCCTGTCGGCTTATGACCTCCCAGCAGTGGCGGGGGAGTCTGAGCCTCCCTCCGGCATGCTGTGCCCTGTGAGGGCACTGGCTGCCTATGTGGAGCGGACACGGTCAGTGAGAACAACAGACCAGCTCTTTGTCTGTTATGGTGAGAGAGTCCTGGGGGCTGGGCTATCAAAGCAGAGGCTCTCTCACAAGATCGTGGACAAGATTACGACAGCATATCGCCTGGCTGGCATGTCAGTGCTGGGATCTGTGGTGGCACATTCAACACGAGGTGTGGCTGCATCCTGGGCTCTACTGAGTGGAGTGCCCCTCTAGGAGAACTGTGCTGCGGTCAGCTGGGCTTCCTCTTGCACCTTTGCTAGGTACTATCAGGTAAATGTAGCGCCTCCCTCTGCAGTGGATTCAGCGGTCCTGGGCATCGCCTCCACTTCCGGGGACTGTGTCGGGACCCCCCTTCCACATTGACGGTCCCTGCGTCTTGGTTCAGCACTGGGACTAAGCCGCTGGCTGGCCAGGTCCCTCTAGCACCGACTAATCTGGTACGGGTATACCAATATATTGGAGTGATCCAATATAGTGAAACATAAAAGGTTACATATGTAACCACGATTATGTGAGCTATGTGGATCACTCCAATCCTCTAGGGTGCTAGAAACACTGTATAGTCCATATAGAATAAGAGTGCCTCCACTCAGCTGCCCACTGCACTGAAACTAGGAAACACTGTCACCACTGATAAATCCACGATAATCGAGAGTTTCAATAAGCATCTCTCTACGGCTGCCCATGCATTCCACCTGGCTACCCCAACACCAGCCAAAAGCTCTGCACCCCCCGCAGCAATTGGCTCAAGCCACCCCGCTTCTCCTTCACCCAAATGCAGACAGCTGGTGTTCTGAAAGAGCTTCAAAAGCTGGATCCCTACAAATCAGCTTGGCTAAACAATCTGGACCCTCTCTTCCTAAAATGATCTGCCGCAATTGTTGCAACCCCTATTACTAGTCAACCCCTATTACTAGTCTTTCGCATTGCCTGAGATTCCTAAATATTGTAAAAGCTGCCGCAGTCATCCCCCTCTTCAAAAGGAGGAGACACTCTAGACCCAAACTGTTAAAGACCTATATCCATCCTGCCCTGCCTTTCTTAAGTCTTCGAAAGCCAAGTGAACAAACAGATCACCGAACATTTCGAATCCCAGCGTACCCTCTCCGCTATGCAATCTGGTTTCCGAGTTGGTCACAGGTGCACCTCAGCCACGCTCAAGGTCCTAAACGATATCATAACTGCCATCGATAAAAGACAGTACTGTACAACTGTTTTCATCGACCTGGCCAAGGCTTTCGACTCTGTCAATCACCATATTCTTATCGGCAGACTCAACAGCCTTGGTTTCTCTAATGACTGCCTCGTCTGGATCACCAACTACTTCTCAGATAAAGTTCAGTGTGTCAAATCGGAGGACCTGCTGTCCGGCCCTCTGGAAGTCTATGGGGGTGCCACAGGGTTCAATTCTCGGGCCAACTCTTTTCTCTGTATATTTCAATGATGTCGCTCTTGCTGCTGGTGATTCTTTGATCCACCTCCACACAGACGACACCATTCTGTATACATCTGGCCCTTCTTTGGACACTGTGTTAACTTCTTGCGTCGAGCAAACCCGTATCCGGGAGCGTAATCATAGCCTCAAGCTCATTACCATAACGCAACGTTAACTATTCATGAAAATCGCAAATGAAATGAAATAAATATATTCACTCACAAGCTTAGCCTTTTGTTAACAACACTCATCTCAGATTTTCAAAATATGCTTTTCAACCATAGCTACACAAGCATTTGTGTAAGAGTATTGATAGCTAGCATAGCATTAAGCCTAGCATTCAGCAGGCAACATTTTCACAAAAACAAGAAAAGCATTCAAATAAAATAATTTACCTTTGAAGAACTTCGGATGTTTTCAATGAGGAGACTCTCAGTTAGATAGCAAATGTTCATTTTTTCCAAAGAGATTATTTGTGTAGGAGAAATCGCTCCGTTTTGTTCATCACGTTTGGCTAAGAAAAAACCCCGAAAATTCAGTCATTACAACGTCAAACTTTTTTCCAAATTAACTCCATAATATCGACAGAAACATGGCAAACGTTGTTTAGAATCAATCCTCAAGGTGTTTTCACATATCTATTCGATGATAAATCATTTGTGGCAGTTGGGTTTCTCCTCGGAAGCAAACAGAAAAATACATGCAGCTGGAGATTACGCAATAATTGCGACGGAGGACACCAAGCGACCACCTGGTATATGTAGTGAAATGGTCAATCTTCCAATGATATGCCTACAAATACGTCACAATGCTGTCGACACTATAGGGAAACGACAGAAAGTCTAAGCTCATTCGTGACCCATACACAGCCATATAAGGACTCATTGAAACACAGCGCCTTCAAAATCTGGGGGCACTTCCTGTTTGAAATGTCATCTTGGTTTCGCCTGTAGCATCAGTTCTGTGGCACTCACAGACAATATCTTTGCAGATTTGGAAACGTCAGTGTTTTCTTTCCAAGGCTGTCAATTATATGCATAGTCGAGCATCTTTTCGTGACAAAATATCTTGTTTAAAACGGGAACGTTTTTTTATCCAAAAATTAAAAGAGCGCCCCCTATATCAAAGAAGTTAACAAACCTCAAAACGAGCTTCAACACCATACAACACTCCTTCTGTGGCCTCCAACCGCTCTTAAAAGCCAGTAAAACGAAACGCATGCTCTTCAATCGATCGCAGCCCGCACCCGCCCGCCCGACTAACATCACTACTCTGGGCGGCTCTGACTTAGAAAATGTGGACAACTACAAATACCTAGGTGTCTGGTTAGACTGTAAACTCTCCTTCCAGACTCACATTAAGCATCTAGAATCAACTTCCTATTTCGCAACAAAGCATCCTTCACTCATGCTGCCAAACATACCCTCGTAAAACTGACTATCCTACCGATCCTTGACTTCGGCGATGTCATTTACAAAATAGCCCCCAACACTCTACTCAGCAAATTGGATGCAGTCTATCACAGTGCCATCCGTTTTGTCACCAAAGCCCCATAATACTGCTCTCGTTGGCTGGTCCTTGCTACATATTCGTCACCAAACCCACTGACTCCAGGTCATCTATAAGTCTTTGCTAGGTAAAGCTCCGACTTATCTCAGCTCACTGGTCACCATAGCAACATCCACCCTTAGCACGCGCTCCAGCAGGTATTAGAGGTCGACCGATTAATTAGGGCCGATTTCAAGTTTTCATAACAATCGGAAAACGCTATTTTTGGACGGTATTTTTTTTTTTTTTACACCTTTAGTTAACTAGGCAAGTCAGTTAAGAACACATTCTTATTTTCAATGACGGCCTAGGAACACTGGGTTAACTGCCTTGTTCAGGGGCAGAACGACAGATTTTTACCTTGTCAGCTCTGGGATTCAATCTTGCAACCTTACGGATAACTAGTCCAACGCTCTAACCACCTGCCTCTCATTGCACTCCACGAGGAGCCTACCTGTTACGCAAATGCAGTAGAAGCCAAGGTAAGTTGCTAGCTAGCATTAAACTTATCTTATAAAAAAAACTAGAAATCACTATATAATCGATGCAACGCTGGGGATGATTTAACAAAAGCTCATTTGCGAAAAAGCACAATCGTTCCACGACTGTACCTAACCATAAACACCAATGCCTTTCTTAAAATCAATACACAGAAGTATATATTTTTAAACCTGCATATTTAGCTAAAAGAAATCCAGGTTAGCAGGCAATATTAACCAGGTGAAATTGTGTCACTTCTCTTACGTTCATTGCATGCAACAGTTTGGGCAGCCTGGCTCAATGCGAACTAATTTGCCAGACTTTTACGTAATTATGACATAACATTGAAGGTTGTGCAATGTAACAGCAATATTTAGACTTAAGGATGCCATCCGTTAGATAAAATACGGAACGATTCCGTATTTCACTGAAATAATAAACGTTTAGTTTTCGAAATGATAGTTTCCAGATTCGACCATATTAATGACCCGAAGGCTCGTATTTCTGTGTGTTACGTTATAATTAAGTCTATGATTTGATATTTGATAGAGCAGTCTGACTGGGCGATGGTAGGCAGCAGCAGTCTCGTAAGCATTCATTCAAACAGCACTTTCGTGCATTTTGCCAGCAGCTCTTCGCAAGCATGGCGCTGTTTATGACTTCAAGCCTATCAGCCTATAGCTGGTGTAACCGATGTGAAATGGCTAGCTAGTTAGCGGGGTGCGCGCTAATAGCGTTTCAAATGTCACTCGCTCTGAGACTTGGAGTAGTTATTACCCTTGCTCTGCAAGGGCCGTGGCTTTAGTGGAGCGATGGGTAACGCTGCTTCGAGTCTGGCAGTTGACGATGTGTTCCTGGTTCGAGCCCAGGTAGGGGCGAGGAGAGGGACGGAAGCTATACTGTTACACTGGCAATACTAAAGTGCCTATAAGAACATCCAATAGTCAAAGGTATATGAAATACAAATGGTATAGATAAATAGTCCTATAAATACTATGTTAACTACAACCTAAAACTTCTTACCTTGGAATATTGAAGTCTCATGTTAAAAGGAACCACCAACTTTCATATTGTAATGAAACAGCAAGGAGCAAGTCTCGAACCCTCGACCTTCGAGCCCGAGTTCCGGCGAGCTATTGACTGTGACGCAAAAGCATGCTCGTGCGGCAGAGTCGATTTCCGCGCTTATAAACCCAGGGTCGTTACACTACTCCCTCCTTTCAAAGAGTGTGTCCTCGCGCTAGCTTGCGGCTCTACGTCTTACAGGAACACGCTCACCGGCCAAGCACAAGCACTGTCGTGGATGCGAGGTCCGATCACTTCTGACACCAATGTAATGAAACAGCAAGGAGCAAATCTTGAACCTTCGAGCCCGAGGTCTGGCGAGCTATTGACTGTGCTGCAAAAGCATGCTCGTGCGGCAGAGTCGATTTCCGCGCTTATAAACCCAGGGTCGTTACAATATGTTCTCATGTTCTGAGCAAGGAACTCAAACATTAGCTTTTTTACATGGCACATATTGCACTTTTACTTCTCCAAACTTTGTTTTTGCATTATTTAAACAAAATTTAAATTAATTAAACAAAATGTCATTATTTATTTGAGGCTAAATTGATTTTTATTGATGTATTATATTAAGTTAAAAGTGTTAATTCAGTATTGTTGTAATTGTCCTTATTACAAAAAAAAATTAAAAAATAAAATAAAATAAATAAAAAAAAATCGCAGATTAATCGTTATCGGCTTTTTTTGGTCCTCCAATAATCGGTATCGGCGTTGAAAAATCATAATCGGTCGACCTCTACCAGGTATATTTCACTGGTCATCCCCAAAGCCAACACCTCCTTTGGCCGCCTTTCCTTCCAGTTCTCTGCTGCCAATGACTGGAACAAATTGCAACAGTCACTTAAGTTGGAGACTTATATCTCCCTCACTAACTAAGCGCCAGCTGTCAGAGCAGCTTACCGATCGCTGCAGCTGTACACAGCACATGTGTAAATAGCCCATCCAACTACCTACCTCATCCCCATATTTGTTTTTCTGCTCTTTTGCACACCAGTATTTCTCCTTGCACATATCTCACTCCAGTGTAAATTGATAAATTGTAATTACTTCGCCACTATTGGCCTATTTATTGCCTTACCTCCTTCATTTGCACACATTGTATACAGATTTTTCTATTGTGTTATTGACTGTACATTTGTTTATCCCATGTGTAACTCTGTGTTGTTGTTTTTGTCGCACTGCTTTGCTTTATCTTGGCCAGGTCACAGTTGTAAATGAGACTTGACTTGTTCTCAACTGACCTACCTGGTTAAATAAAGGTGAAATAAAAAAAATAAAAAGAATAGAGGCACCTCAAAAATTATGTAGAGAACGTGTGTCGCAGCCATGGGGTTTATACATAGGGGCGGACCCCAGCTGTGACACAGGTGCACACGGGTGTAAATCCTCACCTCGGATGTATCCCTCCGCCGCGGAGTGATACCAATATATTGGAGTGATCCATATTGCTCACATAACCGTGGTTACATATGTAACCTTCGTTTCCTCAGACACATTGGTGCGGCTGGCTTTCGGGTTAAGCGGGCTTTGTGTCAAGAAGCAGTATGGCTTGGCTCGGTTGTGTTTCGGAGTACAGGAGTTGCAGCGATGAGACAAGACTAACTACCAATTGGATACCATGAAATTGGGGAGAAAACGGGGTAAAAGTACAAATAAAAAAACACATAATAATTGTGATAAGTGTTGATGAAAGATGGATAAAGGAGAAGGACAGACAGGCGAGTTCATTTCCTTACCACTGGTAACCAGGAAGCAGACTTTGCCCTGGAAGTAACCTGGGTCTAAATACTTGAGGGAGGTCTCTGCTGACTGGAAGCTGAGGAGAGAGAAAAGCAGTAGCATTACCACTGGAAGAAGAGGCCAGTAAAGCCACACAATAGGTCCATCTCCCTATGGATGGTTCTTATTGTCTGTATGTGAATGTACCTGAGCTCTGAGGTTAGGTGAATGATGAAAACCACCAGATCTATCCGTGGCCGAGACTCCTCGTTTTCCATGGGTAGTGGGAGGCTTCTGGCCAACCTTCTGGTACAGAAAGAAGACAAGACTGTTATAAGGGTTGTGACTAGATGGTATACCGCTACTTTCGTCAAGTGACTTTTCGTAGCAGGTTAGGAGAGCATTTTAGCTAACCCTAATCATTTTTTAAACCTAAATCTCCTGCTACGAAAAGCCTCTTCCGTCCGTAGCTGTATACCATCTAGTCAAAACCCCTACCTGGCTCGATAGTTGAGAACTCAATTCAGTACTTACACATTGACATTGACAGTCTTCTCTTGAAGAACAACAGTGTCAGCTAACTTCTGCTGAAATTGCTCTTCGTTCTCCACCAGCTGAAATAAGAAACACATTCATTGAGTAACAACGGGTGAGTTAGCGGTGTGTCTAAACATAGATACAAATATTGACTGTTTATGTAAATGTATCAATAATCTGGATAGCAGTAATGTCACAATTGGTTTAGTGATAATCTTTGGTAATTAGTTACGTTTACTAGCCAACGTTACTTACAGGACCACTTACCAGTATGTTGGCTGTGTTTAGTCCAGGAAGTTTACTAAATGGTTTGAGTAAAGACATTTTACTTCCAAAAAGTCAAATTGCGTTATAAAGCGTTCAGCAATCCTGTCGCTAAATAACTACAATTCATACACAACTCCAATGTTATGGTGGAATAAAATCATTTAGCCATGACTTTTGTGGCGCGTAATTTCAAACTTCCGTTAAACGTCATGACGTCTTCTTCTGCTGCCATTTTAAGGAGCACGACTGCCATCTACTGTCTAAAAAGTGTAACTACGTAAATGTAATCCTGCTGCTACCTCCTTTACACAAAATTCGGATATTTCTTTGCTAAACAGTAAATTAAAGGTAGAAACCATAGTTGCTACATCCATTTTTTAACTTATGAATGATATATACCCATTAATTATTGAATGTAATGTATAAATGCCTCATGAGCAAGTTTAAGCTTGTTATACTCCAATGTTAATAAACAAAATGTTAACCGTGTTTTGAGGTTATGTATTGTTAACATAATTGTTTATATCATGGATTGGTCAGTCCTGGCATCCATAGCTATGAATTTGAAAGGTTACAGTTCTCCTGGCCCATCCCTCAGCTTTTTACCAAAACCCAGGCGAGGTGTCTGCTTTGTTGTTTCAACTAAGGATTCCAACATTAAGAATGGACAGGAAACATAAGTCACAATGGAAGCAGGACTTTTATTAACTTTGTAGTAGATGGCACAGCAAGGTAGATCCCCCAAACATCCACCTTGACTCACAGCAAAAGGACTGTGTGTGTGTGTGTGTGTCTGTTCATGGGTTTCTTCTGAATACCAATTAAGTAACAGTATGTAAAATTCTTGTGTACGTTGTCAACTATATTGAATTCTACATGTCCATATTAGTGTGAAGAGTTAAGTGGTACTCAAGTATGTTTATCTTTCAAAGGATGTGGTTGTTCATCACTGTTTGTGTATAAATCATAGCTGACACACTATATGCGCTCCCCCATATGAAACCGATCTTTGGATCCATGTTGGAACCCAGAAAATGACAACAGCATCAACATTGTCAATCATAATGATGATAGAAAAAAACAGAACAGCATTTCTAAAATAAAATAATGTTTAAATGGGTAGAACTTCCATCTCCCTCTACTAACCCCGTCCCAATATCCAATTATTACATGAAATAAAGTGTTGCTCCCAGTCCAACCTCCTTCCTTTCGTTCAAAGGTCTTTCCCATTCATCCCAATCGAAAGCTCCACCAACTATCTCTGCATGCTCCCATCCTGATTTCCTTGTCTCAATTTCTCCTCTCCGCCCAATTTATGTCGCACTTCAACATGAATGAACACACATACTCACTCACCACCCTCCTGGACCCTTCCAGCCAGTCCCAATTCACTCCCTCCCACCTGGCCATAAACCTTTGATGATTGCGGATGTGAAAGGTCTGGATAGGTATAAGCAGTGTAGCTTCCACCATATTGCTTCCATCTTATAGATCTGCAAACATCTAAGGGTTATGGCTCAGGTGAAGGGGTAAGGAGCCCATTAGAATGGGCTGTTGCGCCATTTTTCTAAACCCCCCTGCTCTAACATGACCTCGGATGTCCCCCTCTGTATCATATCTCCCCCGACTCCCTCTCCCCATCTGAGCTGGAACGTCTATCCCTCTCTAGTGACAGAGATCTCTCTCTTTCTCTCCCCCTGGCCATCATCTCTGGAGAGGTGGATCTCTCCCGGTCTTCCCTCGTCATGGGCTCAGGCCTGTCGTCTTGCTCCCGGGAGCGGGGTGGTCCCTCTCCTCCACTCTCCCTCCATCTCTCCTGGGAAGGGGAGCGCCCTGAGGGTGAACGCCCAGATGGAGAGCGCTGAGATGGTGAGCGGGGTTCTCTGTCTCGGGTGTGTGAGGATCTGTCCCTGGAAGACCTGGGTAGAAGGAAACAGATCAGGAATTGGTAAAAGATCAAGCACCCGATGATAGAAACACAATTAAACCCAGACAAACTGTTTGGAAAGAGCTGGTTCGTATTCAATAGGGCACACAGTATAGCAAAACATTTTACAATGTAAAATCTGGCAAAACCAGGCAACCTGGTAAAATTAAGGTCAAATAAAAAGGTAGTTGTACCTCCCTGTTTTAATCTAGTTGCTGCCTGATTATTGTGACATAAGGGCTATGTGGGTCGTGTTCATTAGGGCACAAGGTACGTAGAAAAACGGAAAGAAAACATCCAAGTTTTTTGTTGTTCAGGCAACCTGGTAAAATAAAAAAGGTAGTAGTACCTCCTGATTTCATTCAGTTCTAGTTCTAGTTGGTGCTTGATTTTAGTGACATAAGGGCTATCTGCCATTTTCTAAGTATCACATCAAGGTTCCTGTCTGTCTGTCCGGGCCTCACCTCTTCCTCTTGCTCCTGTGAGAGTGTGAGCGCGAGCGATGCCCATCTTTGTGTCTATGCTTACGCTCCCTTTCCCTGTCCCGCTCTCCTCCTCCCTCCTCCCTGGGACGAGAGGAGCGGTGTCGTCTCGAGCGATGGGAGGATGAGCTGCCTCCCTCCCTGTATCGTTCACTGCTTCTTGATCTTGTCCTGTGAAAAAATACATCAAAGTGGATTGTTAAAATACAAGAGAACGAGCATTTGGAAGCATTTGTTTGATGTCTGAACAAGTCAGATTTCGCTCACCTCCGGCGATCTCTCTCCCCCCTCTCTCTTTCTCTCTCCCTCTCCCGTACACGTTCAGTTTCGCGCTCCCTCTCCTTTTCCCTCTCCTTTTCCCTCTCCCGTTCTCGCTCCAGCTCCCACTCCTTTGCTCTCTCTTCCTCCTTTTCACGCTCCTCCCTTCTTCTCAGACGCAATCCTTCTTGCTTATCCATAACGGCTTTCTGTAGCAGAAAAAAAAAACATGTAACTAAGTACACAAATCCATCGCAACAACTGTGCTCAGACAGCTCAGGTTTTACACTTCCTGAAAAGCAAGGTAAACGTCATAACTAGTGATATCCTACTCGGTTCCGACTACTGATATGGTGTGTCTCACCCGTAGCCTGTCCAGCTTCTCCCGGATCTCAATGAATCCCAGATGCAGTTTGCCTCCGAAGTGGTCAGCCAGGCGGCGGTCATTGTCATGGAGACCTAGGTAGGCGGAGCACACCTCGCACACCCGGAGCTTCTGCTGCTGGAAGCTGGACGCCGGCATCGAGTTCCTGTATACGTCCTGGGAGAAAGCAACAGTAAACCAGACTGACGTTAGAACTAGGACACTGCAAAGTTCTTAGTGCGTATGTTGCGGTGTTGAAGACTAACGTTAATTAGGACATAGTACACAAATGCCTGACCCACTTTCAAATGACTGATATTGACTGACTTTTGGGATTATTTTGAGTGCACATGTGAAATTCCTCTTATACCTGGCTGTTAAACATCTAAGAGGCCTTGCTGAAACATGTTTGTATATACATACAAATACACATATATAAAAAGGTTTTAACAAGTTCATCTTTATTTAATCACAGTACAATTCCTAGCTCCTATGATTGGTTGTGACCACAACCATCCTTGACCCCCTGCCAACTGACCTCTGCCTCCTTCTTCATTGCGCGAGTCTTCTCCACCTTCTCCAGGACCTCCTGTGCCTCTTCCACATTGCCCTCGCCCCCCAGCTGCTCTGCCCGAGCCAGCAGCTTACCGATCTCCTCGTTCAGCTCGTGGACCCGCTCAGCCTGTTGATACCAGAGAGAAAGGGTTAGAATTATGACACGGTGACAACCAGAGCAACAAGAATCTCATTTTAATTACAGTTTCTTATACACGGTTGAAATGTTATTTTCTGAAATTCATCAGATACATTCATCTAGAAAAACCAGGAGAACAACACATACCATGGAATTGGATTCCAACTATAGTGTCAATTCACCTAATGAGCATGTGGGAAACTATCTAAGTAAGACAAACAACAAGGGTCGGTCACCTTGGCGGCAACCTCAGCGCTGATCTCATCCTGCGTCTCAGCCAGCCTCGTTTTTGCTAACTCAGTCCTGCGGTCACAGTCAGCGATGAACGACTGAAGGTGCTCAGCAGCCTGCGGTGACAGGGGATGATGAGGAGAGTTTAAAGTCGCCAGATTAGAGAAAAAGCATCAATAGATATTACATGGAGACAAAACAGAAGAAAAGAAAAAGAGGGAGAGAAAGAGACAATCCATTGATCAACAGATCACATGGAGTTTGCATGCAGAGGAAACGTGTGTGTGTGTGTATGTGTGGTAAACATGTATACTAGGTACGTGAAAGTCCAACGTGACTCACGTCAAGCTCAAAGAAGTACTCCTGTTGCTTGGATGCGATCTCGAAGTCAGCCCTGAGGGCCAGGTCGTGGACCTTCACACACTCTCCCAGGTCCATTCTCTATACGACGACAAGAAACATCCTAAATCATTCACTCAAAGCTGTACCCAAGTCCTGTACTCAGGAGTGCAATTGACATTGTGTTCTATAAAACACATGTGGGGTCACGAGAGAACTCCAAAATACAATAAATACATCGTGATTGGTTCATAGAACCGGGGTTACGTCAGTAAACTCCGTAGCCGCTAGATGTGATTGTAATAAACAGCGGTTACTGTTTTCTTCCTACAAAATGTGGATCTATCTTTAGAACCGTTTAAGCTACAAAATATTATGATCCCATCACTGAAAGATAAGACTCCCAGAAACACGTACGCTTCTTCTGTTTCCCTCTACAATGGCAGGACACAATAGAACATAGTGGACCAGACCAGGCACTAAATCAATGAAGATGTTATTTTCTACACAGAAGAGCATCAAATATTATTGCCTGATGATCTTCTGAACGTCCCAAACCTTTCTTCAGATGGAAATACTGATTTGTAATAGACTGTCTAAGCCCCAAAGATTTACAAATGGATATATCCAAATATGGTCACGGGACAAAAAAGTTTGGGATCCCCTGGACTAAGTAAGATGTCATGTACTCACAGTGCCGGAGAGAATGTCGTGAGGACAGGAGTCCAGCAAATGACTCTTGCAGACCCGCTCATCTGTAAATTTGATTCTCTGGCGCATGGTGTCCCCTACACAAAAATAAAACAAACAAGGGGAGAGAGTTAGTGAGCTGAGCAATGTCATGTCAATCGCAAGAAGCAATAGCTGTGTCCATACCAGACACCACCTTCCTATTATCCAAAATTGTGATTACGCTGGGTGCGGATGCCCATGAGGATCATTCATTCCTGAAACCAAAACTAGATTAGCTTGCTAAAGTTAAACTAGCTATCTGTCCAACGTTAGCTGTAGCCAGTCAGTATCATCTCGTGGGCCAACAATATCCCAGCTAGCAAACATCAACAATGTGACAAGGTCTGAAACGGAATGTTCCTTGTGTTTACTTTACTGTGAACACAAGTAGTTAGCCGTCGTTAGCATTCAGCCATTTGTCCCCCAGGCTAAGGTAGCTTAGCTAGCTAACGTCAGATAGCATGATAACAACTAGTTAAAAACATTTCCTCCGAAACATCGAGCGACACTGAAACAATGTAGCTTGTCGTTTACTCACCATCTCTACTTGTGCCCATCAACTGGTCCAACATCGCTCGCATTTGCGCTTGAGCCGACATGTTTCTTGTTTATGTCACTGATACTACACGCCGATGGTGTCTGCTGCATGCAGCCTCGACCACAGGCCTCTGACGGCTCGTGGACGTCGAACAACTTTTCTCAGAGAACCTCAAGTTCTCGTGACGAATAGTTTGAAACAAACTAGCTCGCTAAAACCTTTTCTTGAGACCTTCCACCACCTTAACGTTTATAATTATCAAGTTTGTAATACCAATTTACCATGTAAATATTAGGTAGCTAAGCCTATTCCGAAATGTTTCCCGTCCCCGTTCGTCTCTCAACTCGAAGTATGGCGAGGGGACAGTATGCCGAGTGGCGGGCAGTGTAATTTCAAATTCAGATTATTGAGGTAAACCCGAAGGTTTTTAGGTAGTTGTGAGACCAGCCACAGTCCCTTGTTAGACCGTAAATATCATAGACATATTCTAACGTATTTATTAATTCGGTGTCCTTTATTTTTCTACTTCCTCCTCTTTCCGAGCGCGCTCTGCCTCGAAGGAAATGCTGGTTGGTTGAACGGCACAAAATGCTGTAGTTCTCGCGCGCTGGTTGGCTGAATGGCACATAACGTCATTTTGATCGCTCTGTCGTCAGATATCGTACGCATTTTTATATTTTTTTAAGAAAAAAGCGCCATAATAAATGTTAGTCAATGCTAGCGCAAGTAACGCAAGTATAACTGAGTACAAGTACAAGCCAAATAAAATGTATTTATATAGCCCTTCGTACATCAGCTGATATCTCAAAGTGCTGTACAGAAACCCAGCCTAAAACCCCAAACAGCAAGCAATGCAGGTGTAGAAGCACGGTGGCGTGTGTGCTTGAAATTGTAGCATAGATGGCATATGAATGCACATCGGCCTAAACTGGACAATGTGTGAGAAGCACATAATACAAGTCTGGAATTATCTATTCTATATATGACTGTTCATACATTGTGATGTACATGTATTTATTAATATATTGTTGTTTAATCTTTGCTGTCGTCATAAAATACATTTGGCCAACACCAAGGATAGACATACGCCCTGAACCCACCCATAACATTGCTGTCCCGCCTACCCCAAACTGGAAAAATGGCGACAGCTGTCTTGTGGCTCTCACGGAACCTCGTATCGAGGAATACGGGGGTAGTAAGCCGTAACATCGTCTTGAAACCGTCTAACACAGCGAGACTGAACCAATGTCGAAATGTGGTATCAACAGCAAATGGCGGTGTTCAACCGAAGCCGGATAAAGTGAGTTTCCATGCATGGTCAAGTCGGTTAGTAAGCAGGCTGGGTAACCCTACACATAATGTGGGAGGTTCCTGAATCTTGGAGCAGATTGACAGCAGTCTTTGCCAATCACATTTTAAGGAATTTGGAGAGACAGCTGCGGGAGCCAATGAACTTGTGTATATTTGATACGGAAGTAATTTGTCATTATTTTAGCCACTTTTCGTCTAAAAATTATACTATTAAGCTATATACATGTTTTATGTAATAAAGTATTGGCTTACACAGAATATACCAGTGTAACATTAACACAACTATAAATACCATGGGGTATTGGAGTGTCCATTTTTAGGTCAACGACCATATCAGTTGATTTAGCCTGTTTGTGGGATATAAAACATTTCAGATCCATAATTTATTGTTATATGAGTATGGGGGGGGCTCGACCCCAGGCGAAGGGTCCCCCACAACACCCTAGGTCCCAGCGGCCACGGCCGGACAGCATTGCGGCGCCTAGGGGAGGGATCTCCTCTGGGCCCCGAAGGACGGGACAATGATTGATTCAAGAGAGCAGGAGGAGGCGACTCACCCCGCTCCTGTACAATGGACCGAAGACAGCTTTTTAACAAAGATACTTTTTAACATGTTTCTCATGTCTTAAAAATGTTTTACCTTTGTTAAATCATTTGTACACATCTTAAATGGCTTTACAGATTTTATGTTTTTACAATGAAAAGTACTTTTATTCATGGTTGTTCCTATTGGTTTTAACAACATGTACTTTTTAACTATTTCAAATGTAACATTCAATTGCTGTGTTTCATGCTTTTATGCCATTTTTATGTGTAAAAATGATGTACAAAATATATATGAGCTGTTTTAAAGGAATTGTGATAATAAAACTTTTCTAAAATAAAAAGTATGAGTATGGCACCCTGAGAATCTGCATTTATTATGTGAATCAAGGAAATTGTTGAGGATTTATGCAGTCTGAAAAATCCCATGTTATCTTATCTGAGGCTTTGAACCATACACGGTATTTTGCTTGATGTGGTCATGTTTCTGTTATGATATTAGCGGTTTTAGTTAATGTAACCTTTTCAGATTGTAGATATTCTGAATTTCTTTCTTTCGCCCCTATCACCCAGATATCCTTCGGCCTTATCCGCATGACCGCTGTCGTGATTCCCTTCCTGTACGTGGGAACTCTGATCAGCAAGAACTTTGCGGCTCTACTTGAGGAGCATGACATCTTCGTCCCCGAGGATGATGACGATGACGACTGAACCTAGGTCAGTGATGAGAAGAGAGGTATTGATACAGCTATTGATGTATAAAAGGCTAATAACATTACTAGTCCCAGGGTGACACATAGGCTACCCTAAACTAAAACATCTCTTTAATATACTATTGTCCCTAACAGTAGTTTAGAGTGCATGCGTGCAACATCTTATTTACATAATGGTATGTACCTAATCCAAACAGTCATGTTGGAACATGTTGACATGGTACCAATGATTATCTAAAAGAGAATGAAGAGAAATAATACAACTGTGAGAATTAATGACCATTGACATTGCTTGCATTTTCATTCCTTCCCAGGGTGCTTTGCAATAATGATGGCATGCCACTATGAGGAAGGAGAGAGAGATGCCCCCTACAGGAGAAGATTGCCCTCATCATGATCCACCTCCCCATCGCCTTTTTTCTCTCTCTCCTCCCTTTTAGTCCCACTTTCACCTCCTTGCCACGGATTACTACATATTATTTGATATCATTGTGAGGTCACTGCACAGTCAGACTTCACTTTTGCATGTGTCTTATTATTTACTCAAAGAGTCTACGTGTGTAAAAAATAAAAAATAACAACACATTTGTTGGGGTATGTTCTTTGGTGTTATTTTGTGGTTGTCCCTGTCATTCTATAAAACATGCATTCTTTGGTCTTAACTCCAACCACAGCCTAGCCTGGAATCCCGATTGATGTGCTCTATTTCAGCATGGTTTCACTTTGCTAAATGTTGAAACAGCATATCAGTTTGGAGAATTCCAGGCTAACCACAGCCAGCCATAACGAAAAACAAACTATTGTATGGCTTCTTGGCTCTTCACAGCAGGTATCCAACTATCCATCCACCAACTCTATCTCTTCCTGCAGTGTTGCGTTCGCCAGTCTTGGGTGTCTCTTCCCCCTTCCTGCAGCGCTGCGTTGGCCAGTCTCAGGTATCTCGACTCCCCTCTTGCAGCGCTGCGTTAGCCAGTCTCAGGTGCTCCCTGAGGTCCCTGATCTCCAGCTCACTGCGACCCTTCAGTCCAATCAGCTCTACGTACACCTCCTTGTAGCGGTCACACAAACTCTGCTTCTCCTAGAGGGGGGTCATAGACCAGCACAGAGGAGACCAGTAGTGACATTTCTTATCCACATTGTTTGTGTGTGTGTATGTAAACACGTATGGTGGTTGAATGGTTGGTCTGGAGTGGAACAGTAGAAATGCCATATGCAATTACCTTAGTGTTTGTGTTTATGGTGTGCTATCAGGATTTTGTAAGGGTTGATCATGTGGATACAGAATATACCAGTAGTACCTTAGTTAGAGACTGCACTTCATTCCTTAGACAGCCAATCTCCTTTTGTAGGTACTCGGCCTCAATCTCTTTTGCTCGTAGCAGCATCTGGAGGGCAACACAGATACATCACTTTAGTATTTTTGGTCATTTAGCATTTAGTGATGCAATACTCATCAATATGTCGATTATTCCATATTCTTCACCAGTATTGTGACAATGAATGAATAGTGCACCGATGTCACTGATGACCAGTACTAGTTGTTCTACATGGTTATTTTTAGGACCCCAGCAGCACGTCATTGAGGCAAGTTTTCAGGATTTTGAATGAATCTGGTCCAGCCAATAGATGGCAGCATCTGGAGGACAACATTACAGCATGACCAATCACCAATGGCTGGCACAAATCTACACACCAATCAATAGAGCAACTCCGATGTAAGCCTTGCTTCCAATCCGACCTAGTTTCAAATACTAATTCAGGAATTTCCATTACTTTTCAATACACTTCAAAACAAGTATTCAGATCATCTTTATTTGAAAAAACAAGCAGTTGAATATTGAAATGTGTTTGGAAATACTCAAATACACTCCAATGCATAATGCATTTAACCCAGGTATTTGAAATATGTATTTGAAAATACTTTCAAATACAAATAACCATTCAAATACTCAAAAAGAAGTACCTGTTTTAGGCTGAGAATTTGAAAATAGTCATACACAGAAGAAGGCATTTAAATAACAAATGATCAAATACAGCATGTACTTGAATCCGGTTCTGCTTCCAATACAACTAATCAGAATGTCAAACTTTATTCTTACTTCCAATTCCGAGGGACTGCGCTCACAGTTGCCAGGGGAGGAGTTTCCTGACCTCTGACCTGTGATGAAGTGGCGCATGCGGCTGATCTCCTCAGTCAGACGAGCCTGCAGTTCCTGAGACAAACATGAATAAGAAATAAAAATACTTACTACTATTGCACTGTGACAGTATGGTACATTGCTTAAATTGATAATTAGAACATTCATTAGATAATTCATTTATTGTTAGTTAGTCTCATGACAGACTGCTCGCTCTCACTCTCTCTCTGCTCTCTTTCTTTCTCACTCTGCTCTCTCTCCCCCACTCTCTCCTTCTTCTTTCTCTCTCTGCTCTTTCTTTCTCCCTCTCTCCTCTCTCTCTCTGCTCTCTTTCTCTCTGCTCTCTCTCTCCCTCGCTCTCTCCTTCTGCTCTCTGACCTGGTTCTCTCTGCGGAGCTGTTCCATCTCTCTGTCCTTCCAGCTCAGCTCTGTTTCTCTGTCTCCTCCTCTCTGCTCGGCCCGGTTCAACTCCAGGCACTTCTGGGAATATCTCTCTGACAGAACGTCTAACTCACTGTGGAGGGCATCAGCCTGGGGCCTGTAGAGAACCAAGAACACATGTTTAACACACATGCATGTGGGCATGCCCGCACAGATGCATGAATGCACAACCACACTGAATCACAAGCACAGGGTGGATAGTTATCCCATTAGAGAAAACTTTCTCTTCCACATTCTTTTGGTGCCTTTCACTTTGATGTCTGGCTAAAGAGAATGGGTCTCACGTCTGTGCTCTGTACGTAGTATCCATATGGCCACCCCCTTCAGTCATCCTTCTGGCTTTCTCCACCTCCCTCTCAAGCTCCTCCCTGTGAGCCTCCTTCAGGGCCTCAACTGCTATAGAGCACAGAAGTGGCATAACATGACAAGGAAAAGAGAAAACATTGAAGTGAAGAGGGGAAGGACAGGACACAGGAGGGTAGGAAACCTGTTCCACAACAAAAGGTGCTTTGTGACATCATCCCTATAAAAAAGTGTAATTATTCACATAACACTCTTCATGATATTACACAGTACTCCCAACAGGTCTCTCCTTCCCACCTTGTGCCGTGGCCTGGCTCTCCTCCTGCAGTAGGCTCTCTCTCTGTCTCTGCAGTTCTCGGACCTCCCTGGCGTGGCTTTCCTGGAGCTCCATCAGGTCCCTGCGGTGGGCCGCCTCCATGGCCTCCAAACGCTGGCCGCAGGGGGCCCAGGGGCCACACAGACTGTCCACCTCCATCCCCATCTCCACACGCTCCTTACGCAGACACTCCACCTGCTGCCTGAGTGATAGCGCCTGAGAGAAAAGGAGAGGAGGTGGGTCAAGAGGGGGATAGAGAGGGGAGGAAGATAGGGGAGAGATAGAAAGAGGGAGCGGGAAGAGGGTTGAGAGAGAAAATAGTGGGAAAGAGGGGAGAAGGAAGTGGAAGTGTGAGACAGAGAGAGAGAGACAGAGACAGAGAGAGAGAGAAGGACATGTGAGAAGGGTGAGGAAAGATTCCCTAAATTATTCATTATGTATATTGAAAACATCCTCTCTGTTTCTATAATACCTTTACAAGACAGTTCTAAACCTTATGATTATTAAATGTTAAACACTCAAATGAACAAATAACTGTTTTACATCTACCTCCCTCTGTAGTGCCGTTGCACTGGTCGTCTGAATCGTCTGATTAGGAATTGTCTGATTGGTCTGATTAGTCTGTGCACCAATCAGAGACAGCGCGCTCATCTCCCTGAATGTTAGACTCTCGAACTCCACCCACTTATTGTTGACGTCCACGTCCATGGTGTGAGTGACAGGTACAGGTACGCTGGCTTTCTTCAGATCCAGAGAGTCCCATCTGCTGCCCATCTCTCTGAAGGGGATCCCCCCCTCAAACCATCTGTTCCTCTCCTCCAATCGCTTGGCTTGCTCTCTGTCCCAGCCCTCTCCTGCCTCTCTCTGACTGTCTGATGACATGTTGGGGGAGGTGTCATCTAGATCCGGGGCCAAAGAGTCCATTTGACAAAGGTTGGAGGTGGAGTTAGTGGTTTGAGGGTCGGAGTCTTCACAGGTGAGCACAGAGGGAGGCTGGCGACCGTCTGTGATATCACTGTCTGACCGTCTGTGATATAATAATGGGGACCATAGGAAAAGTGTTTCAGATATAGTTACATGGTCACATTTTTTACTCTTATTATTATTACATTTGTACTGTTAGTATATTATTACATTTGTCTAATTGTCCTCTTTCTGCTTCCAATTCCATTCATTATGTCGTAAAGTAATTATGTGCATTTCTGCTGTGATCTTAGGCCACACCAGTCTAAGTGCAGGACTTTGTCTGCGTCTGAAATGGTACCCTATTCTATTCCCTGTGATGTGCATTAATTTGTTTGGACCAGGACTAATAGGAGCTTTGATCCAAAGTAGTGCAGTAAATAGGAAATAGGGTGCCATTTCAGACACAGTGCCACTTCAGACACACTTCCATTTCAGAAACAATGTCCTGCACTTAGACTGGTGTGGCCTAAGATCATAACAGAAATGCACATAATTACTTTACGACATAATGAATGGAATGCAATTTCAGACACAGCATCATTTCAGACACACTGCCATTTCAGACACACTGCCATTTCAGACACAGTCAATAGAAAGACTCACAGTGTGATGTCTGAAGAGTGTCTGGGTTGGATAGTCCGTCTCAGCACATTAACCCACTTCCTCCTGATCCTGCAGGTCGAGGCTGACAGAGTGAACACTGCCTTCTTTGTCTGGTTGAGATCAAGAGATATATAACAGAGAAAAGCCACGTCTGAGGGGTTACAAACAGGAAGGAACTAAAGCATATTGACACCTAGACTGCATCCGAAATGACACCCTACACGATATATAATGCACTACTATATGGGCCCTGGTCAAAAGTAGTGCATTATTAATGGATGGACTAGAATACCATTTCAGATGCAGCCGAATACTGTAGTAACAGTAGTAGTAGTAGTATCAGTAGTAGTAGTAGTATTAGCAGTAGTAGTAGTAGTAGTAGTATTAGCAGTAGTAGTAGTAGCAGGAGTAGTAGCAGTAGCAGTAGCAGTAGCAGTAGCAGCAGTAGTAGTAGAAGTAGTAGTAGTAGCAGTAGCAATAGTAGTAGTAGTTTTAGCAGTAGTAGTAGTAGTAGTAGTAGTAGTAGTAGTAGCAGTAGAGGCAGTAGTAGTAGTAGTAGTATTAGTGGTAGTAGTAGTAGTAGTATTAGTGGTAGTAGTAGTAGCAGCCAGCAGTAGTAGTAGTAGTAGTAGTAGTTGCTGCAGTAGTAGTAGTAGTAGTATTAGTGGTAGTAGTAGTAGTAGCCAGTAGTAGTAGTGATAGTAGCAGCAGTAGCAGCAGTAGGAGTAGTGCTAGTGGTAGTAGTAGTAGTAGTAGTAGTAGCAGTAGTAGTAGTAGTAGAAGTAGCAGGAGTAGTAGCAGCAGTAGCAGTAGTAGTGGTGGTAGTAGCAGTAGGAGCAGTAGTAGCCAGTAGTAGTAGTAGTAGTAGAAGTAGTAGTAGCAGCAGCAGTAGTAGCCAGTAGTAGTAGTAGTAGTAGTAGCAGTAGCAGCAGTAGTAGTAGTATTAGTAGTAGCAGCAGAAGTAGTAGTAGTAGTAGTTGCTGCAGTAGTAGTAGTAGTAGTATTAGTGGTAGTAGTAGTAGTAGCCAGTAGTAGTAGTGATAGTAGCAGCAGTAGCAGCAGTAGGAGTAGTGCTAGTGGTAGTAGTAGTAGTAGTAGTAGTAGCAGTAGTAGTAGTAGTAGAAGCAGTAGCAGTAGCAGCAGTAATAGTAGTTTCTAGCATAGTAGTATTACATGTAGCAGCAGTAGTAGTTGTAGTAGTATTAGTGATAGTAGTAGTAGTAGTAGTAGTAGTATTACACGTAGCAGTAGCAGCAGTAGTAGTTGTAGTAGTATTAGTGATAGTAGCAGTAGTAGTAGTAGTAGAAGTAGCAGGAGTAGTAGCAGCAGTAGCAGTAGTAGTGGTGGTAGTAGCAGTAGGAGCAGTAGTAGCCAGTAGTAGTAGTAGTAGTAGAAGTAGTAGTAGCAGCAGCAGTAGTAGCCAGTAGTAGTAGTAGTAGTAGTAGCAGTAGCAGCAGTAGTAGTAGTATTAGTAGTAGCAGCAGCAGCAGTAACAGTAGTAGTAGTGGTAGTAGCTAGTAGTAGTAGCAGTAGCATCAGTAGTAGTAGTAGTAGTAGTAGTAGTAGTTAATAGTTGTAGCGGCAGTAGCAGTAGTAGTAGTCGAAGTAGTAGTAGTAGCAGTAGCAGCAGTAGTAGTAGTAGTAGTAGTAGCAGTAGCAGCAGTAGTAGTAGTTTTAGCAGTAGTTGTAGTGGTAGTAGTAGTAGTGGTAGCTAGTAGTAGTAGCAGCAGTAGCAGCAGAGGTAGTACTATTAGTGGTAATAGTAGTAGTAGTAGTGGTAGTAGTAGCCAGGAGTAATAGCAGTAGTAGTAGTAGTAGTAGTAGCAGCAGTAGTAATAGTAGTAGTAGTAGTGATAGTAGTAGTAGTAGCCAGCAGTAGTAGTAGTAGTAGTACTTGTTATGGTAGTAGTAGTAGTAGGAGTAGTATTAGTGGTAGTAGTAGTAGTAGCCAGTAGTAGTAGCCAGTAGTAGTAGTGGTAGTAGTGGTAGTGGTAGTAGTAGCAGTAGCAGCAGTAGGAGTAGTGTTAGTGGTAGTAGTAGTAGTAGTAGTAGTAGCAGTAGTAGTAGCACTAGCAGTAGCAGGAGTAGTAGCAGTAGTAGTAGTAGTAGTAGTGGTGGTAGTAGCAGTTGTAGCCAGTAGTAGTAGTAGTAGCAGCAGTAGTAGTAGTAGTGGTGGTAGTAGCAGCAGCAGCAGCAGTAGTAGCCAGTAGTAGTAGTAGTAGTAGAAGTAGTAGTAGCAGCAGCAATAGTAGCCAGTAGTAGTAGTAGTAGTAGTAGCAGTAGCAGTAGTAGTATTAGTAGTAGTAGCAGAAGTAGTAGTAGTAGTATTAGCAGTAGTGGTAGTAGTAGTAGCAGGAGTAGTAGCAGAAGCAGTAGTAGTAGCAGTAGCAGCAGCAGTAGTAGTAGTAGTAGTAGCAGTAGCAGCCAGTATTAGTAGAAATAGTAGTAGTAGTAGTAGCAGTAGCAGCAGCAGTAGTAGTAGTAGTAGTAGCGTTAGCAGCAGTAGTAGTAGTAGTAGTGGTAGTAGCTAGTAGTAGTAGCAGTAGCAGCAGTTGTAGTAGTATTAGTGGTAATAGTAGTAGTAGTAGTGGTAGTAGTAGCCAGGAGTAGTAGTAGTAGCAGTAGCAGCAGTAGTAGTAGTAGTAGTAGTATTAGTGGTAGTAGTAGTAGTAGCCATAAGTAGTAGTAGTAGCAGTAGTAGTAGTAATAAAAGTATTACATGTAGCAGTAGCAGTAGTAGTTGTAGTAGTAGTAGTAGTAGTAGTAGTAGCCAGTAGTAGTAGTAGTAGTAGCCAGTAGTAGTAGTAGTAGTAGTAGCAACAGTAGTAGTAGTAGTAGTAGTAGTAGTAGCCAGTAGTAGTTGTAGTAGTAGTAGTAGTAGTAGTAGTATTACATGTAGCAGTAGCAGCAATAGTAGTTGTAGTAGTATTAGTGATAGTAGTAGTAGTAGTAGTAGTAGTAGTAGTAGTAGTAGTAGTAGTAGCAGCAGCAGCAGTAGTAGTAGTAGTAGTAGCAGTAGCAGGAGTAGTAGCAGTAGCAGCAGTAGTAGTAGTAGTAGTATTAGTTGTAGCAGTAGCAGCATTAGTAGTAGTAGTAGTAGTAGTAGTAGTAGGAGTAGCAGCAGTAGTAGTTGTAGTAGTATTAGTGATAGTAGTAGTAGTAGTAGTAGTAGTAGTAGCAGCAGCAGCAGTAGTAGTAGTAGTAGTAGCAGTAGCAGGAGTAGTAGCAGCAGCAGTTGAAGTATTATTAGTAGTATTAGTAGGTGTAGTTGTAGTAGTAGTAGTAGTAGTAGTATTAGTGGTAGTAGTAGTAGTAGCCAGTAGTAGTAGTAGAAGTAGTAGCATTAGTAGTAGTAGTAGTAGTAGTGGTAGTAGTAGTAGTAGTAGTAGTAGTGTTAGTGGTAGTAGTAGCCATTAGTAGTAGTAGTAGTAGTAGTAGTAGTAGTAGTAGTAGTAGTAGTTGTAGTAGTAGCAGCAGTAGTGGTAGTAGTAGTCATAGTAGTAGCAGTAGCAGTAGTAGCCAGTAGTAGTAGTAGCCAGTAGTAGTAGTAGTAGTAGTAGTAGTAGTAGTAGTAGTACTAGTAGTGGTATTACATGTGGCAGTAGCAGCATTAGTAGTTGTAGTAGTAGTAGTAGTAGTAGTAGTAGCCAGTAGTAGTAGTAGTAGAAGCAGTAGCAGTAGCAGCAGTAATAGTAGTTTCTAGCATAGTAGTATTACATGTAGCAGCAGTAGTAGTTGTAGTAGTATTAGTGATAGTAGTAGTAGTAGTAGTAGTATTACACGTAGCAGTAGCAGCAGTAGTAGTTGTAGTAGTATTAGTGATAGTAGTAGTAGTAGTAGTAGTAGTAGTAGTAGTAGTAGTAGCAGCAGCAGTAGTAGTAGTAGTAGTAGTAGTAGCAGTAGCAGTAGTAGTTGTAGTAGTAGCAGTGATAGTAGTAGTAGTAGTAGTAGTATTAGTAATAGTAGTAGTAGTAGCAGCAGCCATAGTAGTAGTAGCAGTAGCAGTAGCAGGAGTAGTAGCAGTAGTAGTAGTAGTAGTGCAGATTTAAGATCTTCATTTGATCAACTCTTTTGTTGCTGAGAATTTTCCTGCACAAGAGGAAACGTAAACTTGTAGTCTAGTCAAGGTTTCAAAAGGCTTCTAAAGTTTGTAATATCCACTTTAAAATGCCAGGCTTGTTTCAACCTCTACAATTTTTTTAAAATTAATTATAATCCACACAATAATTCACATTTCCTTTTGCTGCAGGACTATCGTCCTGCTGTAGAAAACTGGCTCAAATTAGGGTACGGCATCTGTAGTAGTAGCAGCAGTAGAAATAGTAGTAGTAGCAGCAGCAGTAGTAGTAGTAGTAGCAGTAGTAGCAGAAATAGTAGTAGTAGTATTAGTAGTATTAGTGTTAGTATTGGTAGTAGATGTTCAATGAGATAAAAACCAGGAAGAACACACATGTATCTGGAATCCATAGTTCTTCTCCACGTCAAAGTCTTGGACGTTCATACAGGTCGTCAGGTCTATCTCTCCATCCAGGTCATCTGACTACAACAGACATGGAGGAACTGGCGTGATACAGACTACAGAAATACTTCTATGGGTATATAATTGGGGAACTGATATTGCAGATATAGGAAATGGCGTCACCTCCTCAGCCTCAGAGTCCATGTAGAAACTCAGTGCAGCGTCCCTCATCACAAACCAGTGTCTCCTCCACTGTTAGAAACAGAAGCCGAACAGACTCAGTCAAACCAGTCACACTTCAAAATATTCAAAACACTGCTATTGTTTTGAATGATGCTTCCCTCTATTTGTTCCAGTTTGTTCTAACACATGGTCACGTGTGTCATTTGCAGTGTTACCTCCCCATATTCATCCAGTTTTGACATCCAGCCCTTTAGGTCAGACTGTGTTTGAGTACTTTCATGTAGAACTCTCTGCCGTGGTTTAGAAGATCTGAGGCCCTTTCTAGTTTGATTGTCTGACCTCTGTAACAAATGGATTATATGAATAATGGTGATAGGATGGTACTTACAGTATGAGTGACTTGATGGCAGACCTGTTTTTAAAGTACTCGAAGGTATCAAGCGTATCACCTGTGGCTGAAGATCAGTTGTGGACTGGGTTCGGGACAGTCGTCCATCCTCTGAGTCGCAATATTTCTCCTTCTCTTTCTCCCTCCTGTCTCTCCCCCTCTCTCTGCCTCTCCCTCTCTCATCAGACTCAACCCTCGTACTGCAGCTATCAGATTCCTCTACATACCTACGATAGAAGAAAAGTTAGAGAAATAGAGACCAAGAGAGAAACAATGAGAGAAAGTCCTGACCCAATAAACTGTACATCCAGTAGGCCCTTACAATACGCTGTACATCCAGTAGGCCCTTACAATACGCTGTACATCCAGTAGGCCCTTACAATACGCTGTACATCCAGTAGGCTCTTACAATACGCTGTACATCCAGTAGGCCCTTACAATACGCTGTACATCCAGTAGGCCTTTACAATACGCTGTACATCCAGTAGGCCCTTACAATATGCTGTACATCCAGTAGGCCCTTACAATATGCTGTACCTGCAGTAGGTCTTTACAATATGCTGTACATGCAGTAGGCCCTTACAATATGCTGTACATGCAGTAGGCCCTTACAATATGCTGTACCTGCAGTAGGTCCTTACAATATGCATAGCAATTTATCATGCTTCCTCTGCCCTCCCTCCTCCCTCTCTCTCTATAATGTCCCTCCTGTCGCCTCTGCAGTCTCCCCACTCACCTGGGTGTCCTGTGCCTCTGGTCTCTACGTGGGCTGGGGCTCTGGGTCCTCCTCCTCGGGCCCAGTAGCACCTCCGCCCCCTCTCCCTCTGACCCCAGGTCCAGTCTGGGGATGTCGGCCAGAATGACGTAGTCCTCTATGGTCATCCCCTGGGAGTCCACTGAGGCGGTTCTCTTGGGCTCCTCTCGGGTTAACAGGTACTCCAGGCCCCGCCTTATATTACTCTTGCTCCTGTCACTGATTGGTCTGTCATTCATTTCCACGGTCGCAGCGTAGGGTTTCAACGAATTGGCAAGCAGCTGGGAGTCGATGCCTAGTCGTGGTGGGGAGGAGCTACAAGAGAGGGCAGGGCTTAGAAGGGAGTGGGAGGAGCCACACCAGGAGCCTGGAGGAAGGCTGGGGTTGGTTTTAGGGGGGTGCATCTCTGTCCGTTCCTCTCTAGCGACCCTCTCTGGTCTCCTTATGTAGCTATGTGCTGTGTCAGGTCTGGTGTCGCTATGCTTGATTTCTGTTTGGGATGAATGGCTGTGTGTACCATAGCCACTTATAGGGGGAGAGCATTCCCAACTATCACGACTGCGAGTGGTTGGAGAAGGGTTTTTATCTGTTCTGGGCCGGGGGCTTCGAGACCCTTCGTATGAGTTTGGCTGCAAGGCTTGAGAGTCACGTCGAGAGATGGAGTCAAGATTTTTGTACAGTTTTTCAGAGTCCAAACTGTGACTGTTTGAGTTGTGGGAGGGACGTCTTGACTCCCTTGACTCTCTTGACTCTCTTGTCTCTCTTGATCCTCTTGACTCTCTTGTCTCTCTTGATCCTCTTGGCTCTCTTGACTCTCTTGACTCTCTTGGCTCTCTTGACTCTCTTGGCTCTCTTGATCCTCTTGACTTTCTTGGCTCTCTTGAGTCTCTTGGCTCTATTGACTCTCTTGACGCTCTTGGCTCTCTTGACTCTCTTGACTCTCTTGACTCTCTTGAATCTTGATCACGCCCATTGGCGTAATGCTCTGTTTTACCATTTCTTACGTGGGAGGAGTCAGTGTGTTTGTAGGAGGCTGTGTTTCGAGACGGGGAGGCGTGGCGAGACACGACAGAACCTCGTCTGTGAGAGGGACTGGACCGTCCTGACGGATGACGAGACAAGGAGCGAGATGAGTTAGATGGAGCGTGAGAAGGAGCGTGACTTTTGGAGTGGGAGCTTCTACGTTGGGAGGATGCAGATCGAGATTCAGCAAGTTTATACCGGTTTGGGCATGGGGAGCGAGGGCTAGGAGACTGATCTTGAGAATCAGTGCCACCACGTCTGAAGTTGGAATGACAGGTGTATCTCTGCGGAGACTCACTCCTCCAGGTCTCCTGCTGGAACGTTTCATCGCTTCTCCTCTGGGAGGGAATTCCGAGATTCACGTTCCGGTAGGGGATGGAGGCTTTGGGTTCTGGGCTGTGGTTGTTGGGGAGCGGATGGCCCCTCTCATAGTGCCGGTAAGGCCGTTTGGATACACCCTCCAACTGAGCCTGGGGACCACCATCAAATAAGGCTTTCCTGTCCGGAGAGAAGTAGCCGTTTTCTCCTCTTGATCCTATAAGTGAGGAGCAGGGACATGGCATGGTAGATCATCCATTTGATTGAGCCCCACTCAAATGGAAAGCAAAGACACACTTAAATGTTTAATTGAAAAATGACAATAACATTTTGAATTAAAATAGAATTGAATTAAAATTGTAGCAGCAGTCCCAGACAAAATGTCTGTCTGTAATACTGTGAGCTGGTCTGACCTGAGGGTCGCCTGAACCTCTCCCGACCTCTCTCCTCCATCAGTGAGCTGCGTGGTGGTCTGTGGGGAGAGGGGTCCACCCGGGTCATCTCTGGCCCCGTCACACAGCACCCTGCTGGGGTACTAGAGCCACTCCTCCCTGGGTCTGGCAGGAAGTCCCACGGGTCCTCCTGACTGCTGGGTGAAGATATAGAGGGAGGGCATGAGGGACATTGGTAGTGGTACACACTCTATGAGTTTGGCACAATGTACTGTAGAACTAGTTGAAGAGAAATCACTACCTGATTGTAGAATTTCATTCAAATATAATGTTATCTAACTGTTCATTACATTTTTATAAATCACTTTAAGTATACCTTAAAGTAGTGTTACTAAAATCAACTGCCAACGACACTCACACTCACCTGTGTACCGTGTCAGAGTCACAGATATTGAATTCCCAGTCAGGGCTCGGAGTGTGAGTTAGGCTCTCCTGATAGGTCCAGACGCTCCTTGTGACATCACTGTAGCTGGTCACCTCCGACAGGAAGTCATGGTTGTCCTGATTCGTGGAACGGGACACATTTCGTCCAATCGTTAATAATTCAGAGAATGTTAAACTGGTCCATGGCTTTGTCAATTCAGCAAACCATCTGAGATGTGTAAAAGTCACTTTTAAGGCTTGGTACACAAAGTACGTCATTCTGTTGTGTTTTCAGAAAGTTGCATAGTAACGTGAAAGTACAGTTGGAGACAAGTCAAACAAATTCAAACATGCTGCCGTGTACAGGTATCTCTAAGGCAAGACAGTAATGACCTAGTGTGACCAATGACATTACAATGCTTAAAGATTAATTAAACGAATGAGTTGAAACCACTCTCAAGGTCAATTCAACAAGCATGTGATAAAGCATCAACAAGTAAAGTAAACAAACTTCGGACAAAATGGCAGCCTGTGGAATAAATGAAAAGAAGCTAACTTTCCGTATAACTCATCACAGCAAAAACAAAATGCTAACTTCTTACTACACCTGCTTGCAGAGCTCCCTTGGACGTCCCTTTACAAATCTGCTGTTAAGACAGGCTGCAAGTGGCAACAACAACTTCTCTCCTCCCCCCCCCTCTCTCCTCCCCATCTACCTAACCTCTCTTCACCTTGTCTACCTGAGCTAATACATTAGGCCGGCAAGGACGACGGTAACACAACCTCTCCCTGGCCTTGCTCATCATTATTTCATTGGTCTGCTGCTCTTCCACAACCAGAATCCACCCATCCTTCTCTCAACCCTTTCTTGATCCCTCTTTCACTTCTTGCCCTCCCTACGACACACAAAAGCCTTTCTTCTCTTTTGACTTTTGATCTCCGTGTTGTGTTGTGAGCAGGCGTGGATTTCTATCTAGAATATTCTGTTATTTTGAAATGAAAGGATTATTCAAATGAAAATAAAGATTAGTAGAAGTGTACTTCTGGTCCAGGTTCATCCGTAGAGCTGGTGTTGTGAATGTGGGTGCTTGTGTGCATGTGTTGTTTGAGCATATTAGATTACTCCAATGACAGTGAAGATTAGTAGAAGTGTATTTCTGGTACAGGTCCATCCTTAGAGTTCAGTTGAGTGGGCTGGTGTTGTGTGCGTGTGTGTGTGTTTGTGTGTGTTTATGTGTGTGTGTGTGTGTGTGTGTGTTTGTGTGTGTTTATGTGTGTGTGTGTGTGTGTGTGTGTGTGTGTGTGTGTGTGTGTGTGTGTGTGTGTGTGTGTGTGTGTGTGTGTGTGTGTGTGTGTGTGTGTGTGTGTGTGTGTGCATGTGCCTGCGTGTGTGTGTGTTGTGTGCTTGTGTGTGTGTGTGTGCTTGTGTGCAATGTGTTATGTGAGCGGATTAGATTACTATCTTTCCCTCAAGGGATGCAAATGAGCTTTTCATTAATTAATGATAGAATAATAATATAATCAAACGCCAACCTGTGTGTTCGTCAGTCCTCATCACACCTACAGTGTAGCTTATATTAGAATTACCCCACTTGGTGGCTTTATTTGTGTTCATTGCATCATTATGTTGTTTAATATGCACCTTTGTTTCGTTCAGAAATGATTACTCCTCGTACTGCCACTTGGGAAGATAAAATGAACGTCTTTGGAAGTGTTTCAAACGTATACCACAATTTACTGTACAGCAAAGGTAATAATCCAGACCTTTTCCAAACCCAATAACCCTTAACAGTCATTAGCCGTCCATCATCCATTTCCCTCAACACTAGCCCCTCCTGCCTGGCTCACCTGTGAGGTACTGTTCAGGTGCATGTGTCCCGGGCGCAGGCACGAACCACAGCGGGAGGGGTCAAAGGTGTTGGGTTGGAACTGGTGGCAGTAAAGGTCGTCAGCACAGAGCGGCATGATAGATCCTCAGATCAGGTGAACACCCCTATATTACTCTGATGGTACGGCCCAGTGCAATGATGCACTATTACAAAATCCACCTACACAAAGGTGGTACATCCTGATTAGAGGTGGGATAACCAATCAAACCATATACTGTATAGACAGCACATAGTAATGCAGTATGTCAAGAGTAACACTATACAGATGTAGGAACTTAATTTGAGTCAGTTTACTACAGCAGGAAAATAATTCTGCAGCAACAGGAAATGTGAATTATTATGTGGATTATAATTCATAGACAGTTTTGTAGTGGTTGATACATTTTTCCTTTGGGCAAATCTAGTCTGAAATGTCAAAGTGGAAATTACTAACTGATCAAATGAAGATTTTACATCTTTAGAATTGCATTCTGAAGCAGAATATGGACCACATCGGTCATTTGCATGCATTGACCTGTAGCGGTCTTTACACTGTAATGTAATTCAATAAAATGCTTCAGGTAGTGGGTAACTTCATCTCATGGTTGTGGCCAAACAACATCCTCTGGGTCCCTTGAGGTGAAGCAACAATTACTTAAGACGGCGACTGAGTGAAACAAAAACCACTGCGGATGGTAGGCTATTCCTTTACAGAGCTGTACAAAAATAGTTTGACACACAATACTATCACCATAACACAGTAACCTACAGCCATTTTGTTAATAAAAGGAACACAAAGACTCAAAAGCCCAGTCTGTCTTTGCCATGCTGGTATTATGATATTAAAAACACTTCAAATGTATTTCTAGAATTTTTAAATACCTTATGACTGTTAACTCCAAGTTCATTTTTATCTGCAAAGTAACCAGCACAGGTCATACACTTCATACTCTCAGAACTCATCCAAGTCTGGGTGAAACTGGCGTGGGTATAACTGCCATTGTGGCTCTGTCTTTTGTCATGTTAAACATCAACTGACTCTCATTGGAGCCAACATGGCCCACTGGCCCCCAAAGGTGTGTATCAGATGTCATCAGCTTTAGAGAGGGAAATATGCAACTGGCTCCACTGGATAGATGTCATGTGGTGGGCCTGTTTTGCAGATGGCTGCTCTGAGGGTTACAGACAAGCGCGAGCGGTCACCTGTAAAACTCTGTTTACTAGAACAGGCACCGCATGACAGACATAGACTGGACCATAGAGAGGCCATCTTCTGGGGAACAAGAAATACATGTTGAATCTTGAGTTAGCATTCAAACTTGATTCAAATACAAGGTTAACCGATGAAAAACAAACCTTTTAAATTGAAGAGTGAAAAAATAAACGTGGTACGAAATAAGTCGAAACCATCGGATGTATATTTTTTTAAATGCCAGGTGGGTCCTTAATGTTGCAGGGCAGGTCGGCTAGTAGAGTATCTATGTCACTACCTACCTGAGGAAATGAAAAGGAGTATTTACAGCATCTAGCCTCACATATGTAACCTGTCTAGGGGCCCTTTGTGTGTGTATAGAATATAATATCAGCTGTGCTATGCTGAAAACAGAGCTGTTTCCATAGATATACAGTCAATTGTATCTCTCGTCCACTGGGGGACAGCAGTGTCCAGAGAAGCCAGCAGAGGGGGCCAGAAGTGTCATCAGGATCGTACTGGGAGGCCAGGAAGCACACACAGGCACACATACGCATACAGGAGAACACATACACACACACACACACATTGACAAAGACAGACTATTCCCACAGTCTCTTAGTGGATCATATACTCTCACTTGTCATTCACGCTGCATGCTCAGCGTAGACTGTAGAATATAAAGGCTGTGTATTTATAGATGTACTGTATGTTTAAATAGGTGAAGTGAACACTGACTGCTCTGGATCCTGTAACAGGGCCAATGTATCACTGTGTGGAATAGTCTCAATTCAAGCTTAAATTAGCTGTACCAAAAGTTGCGTGTGATTAATTGTACTCTCAAATATTGTAGTTTTGAAAAGTTTACCTGTAATACTACTCTCAGAGAATATTAACCCCCAAAAATCTTTCAAATGAAATGTCACCCTCAGGATATTAATAACAGCATGTTTGGCAAGAAAATGTTGCAGGGAGTTATTTCTGCCCAAATCCTTTTTCCGCTGAGCGTCCTAGTTGCATAGATACACTCTGTTGCTCAGGCGACAGTTGCCATGGTGAGAGGAGATTTAGTAACCATGGAAATATGATCGCCAAAGAAAAGTTCATCATCCCACCAACTTGAAGTTGGCATGACTGACTTCTATAAATGTAAATAGATTGTATTTTCATGAATGTATCTTAGAGTGATTAAACGTTCTTAAATCTGCATATCTTTGGTAGTAGAATGACTCGTACAGGTCAAACGCAAGGGTGAAATAGAACCAGATCATCAAAAGACAATATTGTAAGTACCGTATAAAAGCATTCAGAGAAAATGTAATTCTCCGAAATGACATTTCAAGCATCAACTTCCTTCAAGACTCTAGGGGGGGGGGGTAGGGGTTGGGGGTTCTACTAAGCTAACTGTCACGCACTGTCCTTAGTTATCTTTGTTTTCTTTATTATTTGGTTAGGTCAGGGTGTGACAAGGGTGGTTTGTTTCGTTTTTGTATTGTCTAGGAGTTTTTGTATTGTCTAGGGGTTTGCTAGTCTAGGTGTTTATATGTCTATGGTTGCCTAGATTGGTTCAGGCAGCTGTTTATCGTTGTCTCTGATTGGGAACCATATTTAGGTAGTTATATTCCTTGGTTATTTTGTGGGTTGCTATTCTATGTTTAGTTACCTGTTCTGCACTAGCCATATTGCTTCACGGTGTGTTCTGTTTAGTTCTGTTCAGTGTTCTTTCTTTATGAAAGAGTTATGTTTGCTCACCACGCTGCGCCTTGGTCTCCTCTTTATGACGACCGGGACACTAACATATGGAATTGTTTAAACATGGTCATACCATGGATCATTTAGCTATTTGATTTGGAATTTTAGGACCCCTTTAGGTACAGTGGGGCAAAAAAGTATTTAGCCAGCCACCAATTGTGCAAGTTCTCCCACTTGAAAAGATGAGAGAGGCCTGCAATTTTCATCATAGGTACACTTCAACTATGACAGCCACAATGAGGAAAAAAAATCCAGAAAATCGCATTGTAGGATTTTAAATGAATTTATTTGCAAATTATGGTGGAAAATAAGTATTTGGTCACCTACAAACAAGCAAGATTTCTGGCTCTCACAGACCTGTAACTTCTTCTTTAAGAGGCTCCTCTGTCCTCCACTCGTTACCTGTATTAATGGCACCTGTTTGAACTTGTTATCAGTATAAAAGACACCTGTCCACAACCTCCAACAGTCACACTCCAAACTCCATTATGGCCAAGACCAAAGAGCTGTCAAAGGACACCAGAAACAAAATTGTAGACCTGCACCAGGCTGGGAAGACTGAATCTGCAATAGGTAAGCAGCTTGGTTTGAAGAAATCAACTGTGGGAGCAATTATTAGGAAATGGAAGACATACAAGACCACTGATAATCTCCCTCGATCTGGGGCTCCACGCAAGATCTCACCCCGTGGGGTCAAAATGATCACAAGAGCGGTGAGCAAAAATCCCAGAACCACACGGGGGGACCTAGTGAATGACCTGCAGAGAGCTGGGACCAAAGTAACAAAGCCTACCATCAGTAACACACTACGCCACCAGGGACTCAAATCCTGCAGTGCCAGACGTGTCCCCCTGCTTAAGCCAGTACATGTCCAGGCCCGTCTGAAGTTTGCTAGAGAGCATTTGGATGATCCAGAACAAGATTGGGAGAATGTCATATGGTCAGATGAAACCAAAATAGAACTTTTTGGTAAAAACTTGTCGTGTTTGGAGGACAAAGAATGCTGAGTTGCAATCCAAAGAACACCATACCTACTGTGAAGCTTGGGGATGGAAACATCATGCTTTGGAGCTGTTTTTCTGCAAAGGGACCAGGACGACTGATCCGTGTAAAGGAAAGAATGAATGGGGCCATGTATCGTGAGATTTTGAGTGAAAACCTCCTTCCATCAGCAAGGGCATTGAAGATGAAACGTGGCTAGGTCTTTCAGCATGACAATGATCCCAAACACACCGCTCGGGCAACGAAGGAGTGGCTTCGTAAGAAGCATTTCAAGGTCCTGGAGTGGCCTAGCCAGTCTCCAGATCTCAACCCCATAGAAAATCTTTGGAGGGAGTTGAAAGTCTGTGTTGCCCAGCAACAGCCCCAAAACAACACTGCTCTAGAGGAGATCTGCATGGAGGAATGGGCCAAAATACCAAAAAACCTTGTGAAGACTTACAGAAAACGTTTGACCTCTGTCATTGCCAACAAAGGGTATATAACAAAGTATTGAGATAAACTTTTGTTATTGACCAAATACTTATTTTCCACCATAATTTGCAAATAAATTCATAAAAAATCCTGCAATGTGATTTTCTGGATTTCTTTTCTCATTTTGTCTGCCATAGTTGAAGTGTACCTATGATGAAAATGACAGGCCTCTCTCATCTTTTTTAAGTGGGAGAACTTGCACAATTGGTGGCTGACTAAATACGTTTTTGCCCCATTGTATCAGAAAAATATATTGAAAAAATTACTTGAACAGACATTGAATTTGGCCTTACTGCTATCAGCCAACAGAAATACATTGAATAACAGACTAATACATGGAAACAAATCTAAAAGAGGTTTGTTTTAAAGTGTATGTCCTATATCTGAGAAATATAAGAATGATCAGGAAGTTATTCTTAGTTTGTTACCCGTATTTAACAAATGCTTTTGGCACTGAACTACTTCCATATATACTTCCATTCATGTATTCAACTGGTATGGGCTACCTTCAGAGTCTTGTGAAGTGTTTGGATGTCCTAGGGCTTAACAACCGACATGTACACTACCATTCAAAAGTTTGGGGACACTTGTTTTTGAAAGAAAAGCACATTTTTTTGTCCATGAAAATAACATCAAATTGATCAGAAATACAGTGTAGACATTGTTCATGTTGTAAATGACTATTGTAGCTGGAAACGGCAGATTTTTAATGGAATATCTACATAGGCGTACAGAGGCCCATTATCAGCCACCATCACTCCTGTGTTCCAATGGCACGTTGTGTTAGCTAATCCAAGTTTATTATTTTAAAAGGCTAATTGATCATTAGAAAACCCTTATGCAATTATGTTAGCACAGCTGAAAACTGTGGTCCTGATTAAAGAAGCAATAAAACTGGCCTTCTTTAGATTAGTTGAGTATCTGGCGGCATCAGCATTTGTGGGTTCGATTACAGCTCAAAACGGCCAGAAACAAAAAACGTTCTTCTGAAACTCGTCAGTCTCGTCAGGATTTGTATTATTATGCTAATTATATTTCCTCGTGGCGCTGATATTGAGTCTAGCTTGAAAGGGATGGACCAGTACCAATTCAGTGCTACTGAGCGAACTGAGAGCATTTGAAACATACTCATCTGTTATGGCACTGCATTGCCCATCTAATGGCCTAGACTAGCTGACCAATCACAGAGGACCAGTGTTTTGCCTTTATTAAACTCAAGTGGAACCCACACGCCTCAATGCCTTGGTTTCTTGAAGCACTGGAGAAATCTGAGAGACAGCTCTTTTGCAGGTCACCAAATGTCCCTTCGCATTGCTCTGAACTTAGTGAGATAGATTTGGACTAACATCCCCGCTGAGGTTACATCATGAGTCCCCGCTGTGCCCAGTATTTGAACTATATATATATATAAAACTGCTATCCACCACCCAAGTGCCTCATTCCCCCTCATTTTCACACAGAGATCTGTACCCATTTTGCAGTTTGTTCTAAATTCAAAGGGAGTTAATTTAGCATGCCTGATCTTCTTTTGCGTGCAGCATCACTTGCCTTCAATTTCTAGTCTGTCTTTCTTCCTAATTTGAAATCAATATAGACTTAGTTATGTCATTATTACCCTTGTGTAGTAATACTGGCCATTCTGTCCCTCTCTTTTCTTCAGCCTCATTTCTTAAAAACATATTGACCTGGATCTGCTGGCTGTGAGGAATGAGGCGGCCTCCTGTTTCTAAGTAAATTGGCTCTCACCGCGTACGGGAGGGAGTCATCAGGACTGGAGCAGAGTCGAAGGAAAACACAAAATAGCGTGTCAGTTCAAACACTACATTTACATTTAATAATGAAACTAATACAGTTTTTTAAGGATGTTGTTTATTATTTTGGCCGCAGGTCAAATTTTTATTCATGTTGCTGACCTAAAAAAAATCTCCCAAAAGCAGGTCCAGGTGAAAATAGAGAAATAGATGGAGGTGAAGGAGAGAAAGGTGGATGGAGGGAGAGAGAGAGAGCGCAAGAGAGAGCGAGAGAGAGAGAGAGAGAGAGAGAGAGAGAGAGGGAGGGAGAGAGAGAGAGAGAGAGAGAGAGAGAGAGAGAGAGAGAGAGAGAGAGAGAGAGAGAGAGATATGCAGGAGCAGTGGTTTGATGCCTTGAGCAAGGTGTGCATATGAAAAAGAGTTAATATCTTATGTGATATCTTACTCCAGTCAGCCTCATTCAGACAGATTATGGTTATTAATACACAGACACAGAGATGGTCATTTCATTTCTGTCAGTGGGGCAGGTGTAATGGAAGCAGTCTCCGATCTTCCCTTCTCTTTGTTTCAGTCAGAATATCATAGAGTAGAGTAGAATAGAGTAGTGCAGAATACAGAGTTGGGTAGGGTATGGTAGAGTAGAGTAGAATACAGAGTTGGGTATGGTAGAGTAGAGTAGAGTAGTGCAGAATACAGAGTTGGGTAGGGTATGGTAGAGTAGAGTAGAATACAGAGTTGGGTAGGGTATGGTAGAGTAGAGTAGAATACAGAGTTGGGTAGGGTATGGTAGGGTAGTGCAGAATACAGAGTTGGGTAGGGTATGGTAGAGTAGAGTAGAATACAGAGTTGGGTAGGGTATGGTAGGGTAGTGCAGAATACAGAGTTGGGTAGGGTATGGTAGAGTAGAGTAGAATACAGAGTTGGGTATGGTAGAGTAGAGTAGAGTAGTGCAGAATACAGAGTTGGGTAGGGTATGGTAGAGTAGAGTAGAATACAGAGTTGGGTATGGTAGAGTAGAGTAGAGTAGTGCAGAATACAGAGTTGGGTAGGGTATGGTAGAGTAGAGTAGAATACAGAGTTGGGTAGGGTATGGTAGAGTAGAGTAGAATACAGAGTTGGGTAGGGTATGGTAGAGTAGTGCAGAATACAGAGTTGGGTAGGGTATGGTAGAGTAGTGCAGAATACAGAGTTGGGTAGGGTATGGTAGAGTAGAGTAGAATACAGAGTTGGGTAGGGTATGGTAGAGTAGAGTAGAATACAGAGTTGGGTAGGGTATAGTAGAGTAGAGTAGAATACAGAGTTGGGTAGGGTATAGTAGAGTAGAGTAGAATACAGAGTTGGGTAGGGTATGGTACAGTAGAGTAGAAATACCTGGATTCGATCAACAAATCAAAATACACCTACTGTATCCCTACTGTAACATTCCCTTGCTTCTTTCCACATTTATTTAGGCCTAACTACTCCCACTCAAAACAACGGTAAACAAACAGCAAGATAACTCCCCTCTTGTCATTAGCTGCAGCATCCTTGTTCCTCTATCTTCTAGAATCTAAACCCACCCACACATTTCTTCCCCACTCGCACCCCATTTAGGGCTCTATTCAATCCTTATCGCAGAAGTTCAGTGTTATAGTGTGGTTGACTCGCAGCTTGGTTGACTCGCACTGACTCGCAGCATAATTGTCTCGCATTAGCTGAGCCTGCATTCACAGTAAAAGCTGAATATGTCAGCTCAATAGGAAATTGCCTTTACATTTATATCACACAATCTGTAACGGTTCAGCAATACAGATTGAATAGAGCCTCTAATCCCTCTTGACCTTGACCTACACTGTTGATTCACCCCGTTTTTCAGTCTCGCTCTCCATCTCTCTCTCGTTCTCTTTCTCTCTCTTCCTCTCTCTGTCTCCCACATTTCTCTCCATCTATCTATCTATCTATCTATCTATCTATCTATCTATCTGTCTGTCTGTCTGTCTGTCTGTCTGTCGTTCTGTCTGTCTTTCTTTATCCCTCTCTCTCGGTACATTGAACAACCACCACGTCTGGCTGAAGAGAACTTGGGTTTTAAAAATAAATTGGTTCAACTGTATAATTTTAGATAAATGTTTGCTTGAGACAAGTAAGAGAGAGAGAGAGAGAGAGAAAATAAGAAAGGTATCCATAGAAACGATCTAGTTGCATATATTTGTGGTCTGTCTGAAATACTATAACTATATTTCCCTGCAAAAAAGAGACATTGCTGATGCCAATACAACTATTCATTATAAATTAAACTATGAACAGTAGTGTCTTAGATGGAAATTAGAAAGTTGGATGAACTTATTGCAGCTAGGAGAAAGTTCCGCAGGTCTCCATCGCTAGTTCAGTAGTCTCCCTGTGGTAAAATATTGCTCTAATCAATGACAAAGCAAATGAGGTGGTGATTGTTAGCCGGGTGCTGAGACTTGTCTGGAGGCTAAATGTATGTGACAGCCAGCCAGGCCACGGTAGGGTGGTGGTAGTTCGAGGAGTATCCGTTTTCCGTTTTAGTAGTTTTCAGCACCTCTGCTCTGGACAGCTCCACAATGCAACACTGGGATCCGATTTCAACTGCCTGTTCACACTAGGTTACTAGGGAGACTTGGTTTCTTACCCCACACCCCCTCTTCAGTTGGTTTGTTACGTATATATGTAGAATCATAATTTGACCAATTATGTCGCAACAAAATAATCCTGCAGCAACGGGATTTGAACGTTGAGTCCATAATGTTGTTGGATCGGTGGTTAGGACATTAGCTGGCTAAAAGTAGGCTACATGAAAAGTGCAATACTGTTAATATAACAGTGTGTTAGTGTGGGTGTTCAGTGGATTTATGTAAATCACGAAGCTCATCTGGATTTCCTGCGGTGCAAGAAAATTCCCAGCCACAAAAGAGTGATCAAATGAAGCACTCTAACATTACATACTGTAGTTGTCAACAAAAGGGATATTTAATCAACCATCTTCCTGTCATTAACTTTTTTATTAGGCCTATTTCTATAAATCTATTCACATTTCAATAATGCAGCTTCAAACTCGCACAAAGACAGGCAGCTCGCATGTACAGCCTAACACTGATCTAAATTCACTGAAAATCCGAGCAATGCATAGCAACCTGTTTTCTTCTCCGGAGGCCAGTCTAATAAAAATCTGTGGCGCGGGCGGAAAATAATAGGGACGCACACCTACACTCTCAGGAACACAACTCCACGTAAACGGGGACATAATCAAAGTGACAAGCGCTCCATCCCTCCCGCCCGCCCTCTCTCTCCCACCCACAGCTAGCTAGGGACAGAGAGATGTGCCGTGCGCACTTCACATACACAGGGTTCGAGCGCTTATTGAGTCAAGTGCGAGTCCAACAGAGAGAACGAATGCGAGCAGTTGAGTGGGATGCAAGGAAGCAATAAAACAGAACATTGGAAGAACATTAGGATTCAAAGACAAAAAGTTTCAAAATGAACGTTATGAGACAATGAAACGGGCTGCAAAAAGGAATTCGTAGAGAGAGGACAGAACATTAAGGATGTGTTTTATTTTTTATTTTGGAAAGGATGTCAACGTTGTTTTTCAAGTAGCTAACAACATTGCCATTCAAAAGGTGAGTATTTATTCTAATCGTTGACAGTTTTTTCATTGGCGAAAACACTTTTCCATTGACAGGACAAGTTGTCATGAACTTGACCTGTTTTTCTTTTAGATTGGTTGGTTTTTAGGTTGGCTAGTCGAAGAGTCTTTGTTGTTCTTAACATGCAGCGTTTCGACGAAGCTCACTTCATACACTAGTTAAGGCCCCGAAATAAACTGCAGAGTAATCTTGTCTGTTTTCACCAGTATTATGTCACGACATGAACTCCTCGCTTTGTAGAGCCCAGTGAAACCTGTTTTGTCTTCTGCTGTTCACCGTCCTTCAGACAAACACTGTAAAATGATCAATGAATCCGCTAACATAACGCATTGTTCTGGCCTATAATGTCAATCAACTGTAAATGATGCGCAGGCAAATCCTAATTGTGTGACATATTTTATTGACTAGGCCGTAGGCGATGTGGCATGCCAGTTTCAATATGCTGAGAGGTTTGATTTGCAAAACTCGAAATTAGATCAGATATGGACATATAATTCCTATATTCAGACATTCTTGTTTCCTATATGCGCGGGAATAGATTTCAGCACTGGACAGCTCTACACGTCAGCATCAACTTTGATATAGTTTAACAAGTGCGTAGGCCTACCCTGCACTGTGTTATAAAAAAAAAGTATAATTTTAGTTTATCATTGGCTATTCAAAGAATGGGATATCTCGTCATCCCATATTTTTTCATAGATATGGGAAGGACATGTTTTTTTTACACAATCATGTGCATTCGTGACAGACCTGCAGATCGTGCATATTTGAATGAGATACTGTGTTCATAGAGCTCCCATCAAAGCCATTCAAAAAAGACGGACATAACTTTCCCCCCTTCCTATTACTTGCCTACAATAACGTCTGCCATAATCATGTATAACAATGCTTCATTCAGTGATGACGACGCCACAACGCCACCAATCACCGCTAAACCGGATCAAAAGTAACACCCCATCCTCTGATGTCATAATCTCTATACCCCCTGTTCTTTCTTCCCTTCATCCATCCATCCCTGACAAGCGGATGCCCTGCCCTGTGCTGTCACCTAAATACTTCACTTTCTTTTTCCTTTCTTTCTCCCCTTTTAATGTCATTATCAGATTAAAGAAGAACATTTAAACTAGGTCGTTTGACTGCATCCACCTTTCATATCACAGTTTGGATTAGGAGATTACGACACACGCACATGCAAACGCCAACATACATGCATACACACACACGAGGGCGCGCTCGCTCACACACACACACACACACACACACACACACACACACACACACACACACACACACACACACACACACACACACACACACACACACACACACACACACACACACACACACACACACACACACACACTTTCATCCATTCATATTAATTTCCCCTGGGATTAAGTGTTTCCGGATTCAAGGCATATCTGAGCTGCATTGACAATTTCAGGCCCTAAATGTTTTGTGTTGTGTAGAGTTCTGTTGTGGAGTAGGTTATGGTGTGGAGTAGGTTATGGTGTGGAGTAGGTTATGGTGTGGAGTAGGTTATGGTGTGGAGTAGGTTATGGTGTGGAGTAGGTTATGGTGTGGAGTAGGTTATGGTGTGGAGTAGGTTATGTTGTGGAATACGTTATGGTGTGGAGTAGGTTATGGTGTGGAGTAGGTTATGGTGTGGAGTAGGTTATGGTCGGGGTGCTCAGTTGGTAGAGCATGGCGCTTGTGGCGCTGTGGGTTCTATTCCCACGGGGGACCAGTATGAAAATGTATGTATTCACTACTTTAAATCACTCTGGATGAGAGCGCCTGCCAAAATGTAAATGCGCTGAAACATCTGGGTGTTTGTCTCTGTTCTGTGTGATTCAGTTTTACCCACATTAAAGTGAATCAGTCCTGTATGTGACTCAGTCACTCAGGAGAGCACTTACACCTCTGGTGTCTCTACCCTCTGGCTTCACCTCGGCGGCGGTGCCTCATGCTAAATCATCCCCGCTCGACACGGCAAATCAGAGCGTCGAGGAGGGGAAAGAGGTTCCTATGGAAACGGCTAATAACTATCATCAACATTTAATTACTCCTGCTCTCCCTCAGGGACTAGTGGTTCCTGACTGTCTCTGGTTGCGTCCTAAGTGACACCCTATTCCCTATATAGTGCACTACTTTTGACCAGAGCCATATGAGATGTGGTCAAAAGTAGGGCACTATGTAGAGAATAGGGTGCCATTTTCTTCCTACTCTCTATATACAGTACCAGTCAAAAGTTTGGACACAACTACTCATTCAAGGGTTTTTCTTTATTTTTTTACTATTTTCAACATTGTAGAATAATAGTGAAGACATCAAAACTATGAAATAACACATATGGAATCATGTAGTAACCAAAAAAGTGTTAAACAAATCAAAATATATTTTATATTTGAGATTCTTCAAAGTAGCCACCCTTTGCCTTAATGACAGCTTTGCACACTTGGCATTCTCTCAACCAGCTTCATGAGGTAGTCACCTGGAATACATTTCCATTAACAGGTGTGCCTGTAACGTTTGTCTGTGGGAGAAAGAGAGGAGGACCAAGGTGCAGCGTGGTAAGTATTCATTATGCCTTTTAATGAAAATGAATACTCAAACAAAACAACAAAACGATAAAACGAGAATGACACGAAACGAAACAGTCCTGTCTGGTAACATACACAAAGACAGAAAATAATCACCCACGAAACACAATAGAAAACAGGCTACCTAAATATGGTTCTCAATCAGGGACAACGATAAACGCTGCCTCTGATTGAGAACCATACCAGGCCAAACACAGACATCCTAAAACAGAAAAAGGAACATAGACAACCCACCCAACTCACGCCCTGACCATACTAAAACAAAGACATAATAAAAGAACTAAGGTCAGAACGTGACAGTGCCTGGTTAAAAGTTCATTTGTGGAATTTTCTTAATGTGTTTGAGCACAATCAGTTGTGTTGTGACAAGGTAGGGGTGGTATACAGAATATATTTGGTAAAATACCAAGTCCATATTATGGCAAGAACAGCTCAAATAAGCAAAGAGAAATGAAAATCCAAGATTAGTTTATGACATGAAGGTCAGTCAATACGGAAAATTTCAAGAACTTTTAAAGTTTCTTCAAGTGCAGTCACAAAAACCATCAAGCGCTATGATGAAACTGGCTCTCATGAGGACCGCCACAGGAAAGGAAGACCCAGAGTTACCTCTGCTGCAGAGAATAAGTTCATTAGAGTTACCAGCCTCAGAAATTGCAGTCCAAATAAATAATTCACAGAGTTAAAGTAACAGACACATCTCAACATCAACTGTTCAGAGGAGACTGTGTGTATCAGGCTTTTATGGTTGCTGCAAAGAAACCCCTACTAAAGGACACCAATAAGAAAAAGGAAAAAGAGACTTGCTTGGGCCAAGAAACACGAGCAATGGACATTAGACCGGTGGAAACCTGTCCTTTAGTCCGATGAGACCAAATTTGAGATTTTTGGTTCCAACCGCCGTATCTTTTTGAGACACAGAGTAGGTGAGTGGATGATCTCCGCATGTGTGGTTCCCACCGTGAAGCACGGAGGAGGAGGTGTGATGATGTGATGGTGCTTTGCTGGTGACACTGTCAGTGATTTATTTAGAATTCAAGGCACACTTAACCAGCATGGCTACCACAGAATTCTGCAGTGATACGCCATCTCATCTGGTTTGCGCTTAGCAGGACAATCATTTGTTTTTCAACAGGACAAGGACCCAACACACATCCAGGTTGTGTAAGGGCTATTTGACTGAGAATGAGAGTGATGGAGTGCTGCATCAGATAACCTGGCCTCCACTATCACCCGACCTCAACCCAATTGAGATGGTTTGGGATGAGTTGGACCACAGAGTGAAGGAAAAGCAGCCAACAAGTGCTCAGCATATGTGGGAACTCCTTCAAGACTGTTGGAAAAGCATTCCAGGTGAAGCTGGTTGAGAGAATGTCAAGTGTGCAAAGCTGTCATCAAGGCAAAGGATGGCTACTTTGAAGAATCTCAAATATAAAATATATTTAGATTTGTTTAACATTCCATATGTGTTATTTCATAGTTTATGTCTTCACTATTATTCTACAATGTAGAAAATAGTAAAAATAAAGAAACAACCTTGAATGAGTAGGTGTGACTAGTACTGACTAGTACTGTATATTCTACAAAATGTCCTAGATCTGTAGTACATCAAATGTCTTGGAAGCCTCCGATGTTGAAGATGCTGATATGGTTAACAGTATGGCTACATTAGGATTTTCACGTCTCAATGGGAATCAGGTTGACTCGAAAAGACTACTGTTTCCTCAGTCTGTAGCGATGGATTCGTTATGATCTGGCATTATCCCATAGACTCTCAAACTGAGAAACTCAAGCTGTCACAGTCTTCCATTCATATGCATTATTCTTCTCCTCCAACCTAACTCAGATACACATTCTTGTCCAATCAAACTCCCAGGATCCTCGGGAAGTGGTATGGAAAGACTTGATACGTGTGACCCTGGTTAACACTGTGTACACTAAACACTCCTTAAGATACAGTGGAACTGGTGTGATGATGTCAATAATGTCATGTCAGCCCCCTGGATCTCTCTCTCTCTCTTTCTCTCTCTCTCTCTCTCTCGCTCTCTCTCTCTCTCTTTCTTTCTTTCTTCCTTTCTCAGCCCCTTTGGTCCAGCTGCTACAGTGGTTGATATGTAACAATGCTGACGTAATCTATCCCAGCCTCTTACTGAGGATTTAAGTTGGGAAGGATCCTGGATCCTCAATCCGGCCAATAAGCACACGGCAGGAGCAACATCTGTCCATCTGCTGTGTGTGTGTGTGTGTGTGTGTGTATTTGGGAGGGAAGAAAATTGCCATAGACTGTCACGCAAAGGTAAAAAACAACCCTGCTAAATCCTGTCAGTCTGTGGACTCTGTGTGTGTGTGTGTGTGTGTGTGTGCGCGTGTTTTAATAGTCTGTGTTTTAATAACTCCGTGCTGACGTGTGTCGACGAGTCAGTTTCGTTGACCCAGCAGTGATGTCACAGCGCCTTAGTAAGCTACTGCCACTATTTTTCTACACATAGCTAACTCCACACCTCCCTTCAAACCATCCAGTGCTGCTGTTCTATAGCGTGCAGCTACAAACCTGTTACGGCTGTTATGCAACGCTTTCCCTTGGTCACCCTGATAGTCTAGCGATCACATAATGGGTACTAGCTCTAACCCACTACGTCACCCGGCCTCTAACCCTGTCATCAAGCCAAACACCAGATCAATTGTTCCCTTAACAGTAGTTCAGCACAGATTCCCCTCTCTTTCAGACCTTTGGCCCCTCCTATGTCTGTTAGTGTGTTCCACCCCATGCTGACATAAAGGGGCCTCGGGCGACCGGCTACGAGGGACTCAATCTATAACCATCATGATGAATATTTGTCTGTTTTTCTTCACGCATGAAGAGAGTTGACCATCCCACCCTCCTCCTGCATGACATGTGTAGATGTGGGAATACTGTGCATTGGGTGCTGTGATTCTGAATGACCTTAAAAATTCATACTGTTCTCTGATTTGCTGTCATTCCAGGAAATGCATCAGAAGGAGGCAACGCTGATATCTCCAAGGGGTCCTTAGACCTGAGGCTGTTGTCCTCCTGCCCCTCTGCCCACAGCCTCCTACCAAGCTGGTCTCTTTTAATGGTTGGCACTGGCCACCGCGGCCCTGATTACTGCCCACACAGACACAGCCTGATGATCACTGGTGCCATGGGAGCGGTGCGAGTCAACAGGTAGGACCGAGGAATAGGACAATCAGCTCCTTTTCTCCCCCTTTTCCTGCCTCTAAACGCCTGTCCTTGTTGTCTATTCTTGGACTATAAAACACAGGGAAATCATGTTTTTGACTGCACTGGGCCTTTAACTCTTAAACCTGCCATGTCTCCTTCGCCCTCCTCTCTAAACTCATGTGTTTTGTTTGGGTTTTTGTTTCACATCAGATACAGCATTGTAGCCACCGATGAAGACCACTTCAAGATCTCCACCTTGGGCCTCCACAATGGCCATGGTCCCCTGATGCACCACAATATGACTGGGAGGGGTATGGGGGGCGGAGGAGGTGGTGGTGGTGGAGGAGGAGGAGTGTCAGAAGGAGGAGGAGGCGGCAGCTCGCTAGCCCTGCGAGCAACAGAGCCTGTCCACAACGGCCGCCAGATCTCCACGACGGGGCCCAACCATGTCCGGAGCCGCTTCGTGAAGAAGAACGGCCAGTGCAACGTGGTTTTCCACAACATGGAAGACAAGACGAAACACTATCTGGCCGACATATTTACCACCTGCGTGGACATCCGCTGGCGTTACATGCTGCTCCTCTTCACCTCTACCTTCCTGCTCTCCTGGTTCCTCTTCGGGGTGGTCTTCTGGGGAGTGGCCCTGGCCCATGGGGACTTCGACCTTCGACCCGGCCTGGGAGAGGGGCCTCTGGCCGGCTTGGAGGGAGGAGGGGTGGAGTGGAAGCCCTGCATCCTACACGTCCAAGGCTTCGTAGGGGCGTTTCTCTTCTCCATAGAGACCCAGACCACCATTGGGTATGGGTTCCGCTGCGTCACCGAGGAGTGTCCGGCGGCGGTGGCTACGGTGGTGGTCCAGTCCATTGTGGGCTGTATCATCGACTCCTTCATGATCGGAACCATCATGGCCAAGATGGTTCGACCTAAGAAGCGGGCGCAGACCTTGCTGTTCTCGCACCACGCGGTAATCTCCATGCGGGACGGGAAGCTGTGCCTGATGTTTCGCCTGGGGAACATGAGGAAAAGCCACATCGTGGAGGCTCACGTCCGGGCGCAGCTCATCCGGCCGCACGTCACTGCCGAAGGCGAGTACCTCCCCATGGAGCAGACAGACATCGACGTGGGCTACGACGAGGGCCTGGACCGCCTCTTCCTAGTGTCTCCACTGGTCGTGGTCCACGAGATCAACGAGAACAGTCCGCTGTACTGCATGAGCAGCGCCGACCTGACGACAGAGGACTTTGAGATCGTGGTGATACTGGAGGGGATGGTGGAGGCCACGGCCATGACCACCCAGGCCCGCTCCTCCTACCTGGCCAGGGAGATCCTGTGGGGCCATCGCTTCGAGCCTGTGGTCTTCGAGAAGGAGCACCGCTACCAGGTAGACTACTCCCGCTTCCACAAGACCTACGAGGTGCCAGCTACTCCGCACTGCAGCGCCAGGGAGCTCCGGGAGATGACGGGCCGATCCCGCTCCCCCTCGTCTGCCTCCGGCTCTAGTTCTACCCGGTCAGTGTCCCCTCTCGGTCCCAAGTCCTCCGGCCTCCACCTCTTGCCTCCACACTCCCCCAGCGCCTTCTGCTACGAGAACGAGGTGGCCCTGTGCTGCGGGGAGGAGGAGGGGGAGGAGGTAGGGGAGATGGGTGTGATGCTGGGGGGGAGGGACGACGGGGAGGGGGAGGAGAGGGACGTACAACTAGACATCTTCCAGGAGAGATTTCAGGACCAGGTAGCGGTGGACATGAGCATGCTGTGTGTGCTGGACATGGACAATCAGATTGACAGGCTGCAGCCGGGTATAGCTCTTGATGCGCTGGGCTTCAGGAGGGAATCAGGAGTGTAGTGACTGATTCACGCTATCGAGTCAAACTGAGACAAGACAATCCTGGGCTGGCCTGGTTACGCATCCACTGTAGTTGCTGGAACTGTGCTAGAAAGGATATTGTGAGAGGAAAATATCCAAGCCAGCCCGGGCCGTAGCTACATATGAGGACACTGAGGTCCAGACCTAGTTAATTAAAAAAAAAATATATATATATATGTATTTTTGGGGAACTCATTTGGGGTCTCAACTTGCTGTTGAGAGTTAGATTAGTAGAATACACAAGGTGCGATTTTGAAACTTGGCTGCCCCAGTTTTTCTCTGTCACTCACTGACAGTCACTCATTTAGCCCATGTCGTTAAAAATAAAATTAAAATAGGTGAATTAGTCTAGTTAGTCTAGACTGAACTTGTAGTAATCATGACCAAATGACTGACCTCCAGGGTTCCCCCATTGATTTTGTTAGTCACTCTCACTCAGACATCATATTAACCATAAGTCACGTCAAAATGTGTAGAATTGCAGGAACATTTCAAAACATTTTTTTTAATGCTTTACCATTTGTTAATAAAATACTTTCTGCTAACAGATTCCCTCAGTACCTAAATTATAGTTTTTAATCCTGGTGCTGAGCTACTTGTGTAGCTAGGCGATGCATTTGTAGATCGACTGAGGTGAATGAAGCATCAGAAACCATAGTAATAATGGCTTAGGTCGTGTTTTTTTTTTGCTCTTCTCCAAATAGCATTTTAGAGTTTTTTAATTGTACAGCCCTGAAGCCAGCACATTGTGGTTTGGGTCGGCCCTGTAGTGTGAATCAGTCATAGAAGACTCTCGTGTCTCGTGTCCCGAATGAACGATGTGCCCTTGGTACAGTTCCTCTGCTTTTTTGTGTATCCAACCAAAGTCCTCACAGAGAGAAGGAAAGAATTCTGCAGCACAGCGAAGAAGGAAGGTTGAATGACTTTATTATTCTCTTGAGTTTCTTTTTGTTTTTAAACATAGTTGTGTTCAGTACATGAGTCTAAATTTGTATTTTATAGCGTAAGACTTAAATTCATTCTTATTGTATTCAATATTCAGTTGTATATATTCTCTGGAATAATATTCTTTGTGAAGTGACTTTTGGTTCCATTCAACCAAATCTTGGTACAGTTTTTTTTCATTTACAGATAGCTGTCATGAGTCATTAATACTTTCAAAACCACAAATTAAGTTGATGTGGTATTAAAAAGTATTTTCTGTTTGTAAATAAATCATTTTTCATGCTTAGAAACTAGGGCCGGGATGATACCAATATCACGATACTCGTTAATATTGTGTCAAGGAAACAAAGCATGACGCGGATTTAACTTCTTCAGGAAAACATCCGTAATGTTGGAAACAAACATCATTATGTTGTCATTCAGAGTCACATTTATTTATTATCCAAGCTATAGCACCCAATAATTTACATACATTTTTTTAAGAACCAAAGAGTTTGGTCTGCTTTGTGTTTCCAATGAATATTGCGATACTGGTAACATCACAGACCTATTAGAAACCATGGTAATTTTGTCTTCCTGCTTAAGGTATATTACTGTTAATGTTTGATACATGAGCTATGTATTCCAAAATTAGTAAATATTTTATGACGGAAAATAAATGATGGAAAAACAATGAATCTGAACAGAAACTGAGTTGGAAATAGCGTGTATTTTCCAGATAAAGAATAAAGAGCACTTTATTCTGTATTTTATCAAAAGGAATATCTAAAAATAAAAATGAAATATTTTAATTGCTGTTTTGTATGAATGAATAAATGTCTAGTAATAATAATAATAAACAAGCAGCAGTAGCTGTTCTGGTTGACACACTCTGCTCTGTTCTCACACAATTTTTTCCCATCAGTCACAAAGGTCAAAGGTCAAACTGACCCCATGTTGATGTCCACCTGTTTCTGACTGCTCATTGGTTGGCCTGGTTTGGGGAAGTGTGTGTGTGTGTGTAATGTGAAGGCAGGGGGTTGTTGTTCTCTAGCTCAGTGACTCAGAGGTAATTCCATACACACACCTGTCTTTCTTACCATTCTCTCTTTCTAATCCAAAACTGGGGTATTACCCCAAATCTGTGTCGTACTCAAATAGCTCAGTACAGAGAGTTTTTATTTGGCAAGTTGTTTTTTAAAACGTCCCAGAGAGTGAGGGAGAGAGGCTTAGATAAAAATAGAAATAGATACAGACTGGAGAAGGACATACTAGGCCGAGGGGCAGTGGGGAGGGAGAGATAGAGAGAGAGGGGAGAGGAGAGGAGAGGAGAGGAGAGGAGAGGAGAGGAGAGGAGAGGAGAGGAGAGGAGAGGAGAGGAGAGGAGAGGAGAGGAGAATAGAGGAGAGGAGAGGAGAGGAGAGGAGAGGAGAGGAGAGGAGAGGAGAGGAGAGGAGAGGAGAGGAGAGGAGGAACAGCTTGCTAACACAACACAGTCGATTACTGTACTTAGCCAGTTCACCACTAGGGGGCAGTGAAGACTGCTCCACCACAACAGACCAACGGAAGAGAGAGTATGGTATACCAGCTCCCTCATGTGGTAAATTATCAGTCAACCATAACAATTTTTTTAAAGACGACTAGTCACAAAACCTTTATTTTCTGAAGTGCTAAGGCTCACCGGAACCCTTTATTTTCTGAAGTGCTAAGGCTCACCGGAACCCTTTATTTTCTGTATATGAAGAATTTCATTCCAAAACAATATCCCTTTTCAGAAATGTTAGTAAATCAACTTTTATTGTTTAAAGATGTTATGAAAGAGATTGGTGTGTTTTTTCACTGTCTAATCATGTCATGGGGTTGTTCAATGACAGACATGTATTTGTTTAAAATCTAACACTTGATGGCTTCGTTTCAGAGAGACAAAATGCTATATAGCCGCCTCATTCTCAGAGGAATAAGTAGTACTGCTAGGTTTTACACAGTCGAATGGAACAAATAACTACATTTTTTATAGAGTACTGTACAAATTATACATTTATAAAATCAATGTTTATATAAAAAATTAAATAAAATGCAATACAGTAATAGGAGATCTGTCATTTAGCAGATGCTCTTATCCAGAGCGACTTACAGTAAGTGCATTCATTATAAGATAGCTCGGTGAGACAACCACATATCACAGACAAATATACAGGATAGGACCATTCAAGCTAAACAATGGACTTACAGTATAGCATTTTGAAGACACACACATCAAACCCATAAGCAATCACTGGTTAAAAAACGCAAATGTGAAATTGGTGTATATATATATATATATATATATATATATATGTTTTGGAAATAAACTCTTCATTTAATCTCTTGATGTGGTGAGGTAACTATAAGCAAAAGCTATAACTTTTTAAACTCTATTTTCAAGAGCAAAAACGAAACAATTCTTCTACACGTCTTCAGCAGTCGGTGTTGCGGAGCTCCGACAGGGGAAACTCCAGCAATGTCATATGTCTCCCCAACATCTTCCTCTCCTGTAATCAAATCATTCCCATCTTTAATTGTATTAAATGTGTTCTCCTGCTCTAACAGGCCACTTCCCCATCTCTATCTCTCTCTCCTTCTCATCCTTCCATCATTCTCTCCTTCCTCTACTACTGTCAGTTCAAACGAGCCTTTTCCCCATCTCATACGCTATCTCTCTGTCCTCCCTCCCTCCCTCCCTCCCTCCCTCCCTCCCTCCCTCCCTCCCTCCCTCTCTACTGATGTCGGTTAATTAGCCACTGTGTCACACCCCCTTGTCATCAACATCCATAAAAACGACCAGCTGGGTGACCTTTGGTGACCTTTCTCCAGACTCCGTCAGTCATAATGGCTGACTAGAGGATCTAGGATCTGGGCTGTCTGGCAGGGGGCTGCTTTAATGCTTTGTAGACCTCCTCTGCTGCTGTTGGTTTCTGCCCTGAGGTTGTGAGGGGCTGTGTGGGGCTGTGTGGGGCAGTGGGGCTAGTGTTAGGGAATAGGGGCTAGTGTGTGTGCTCAGTAGGGGACAGTATTGGGGACTAAGTGGTGGAGGGTTGGGGGTCCTAGGGCCCATAATGACCTGTTGTGTGTTGTGGAGCTGTGAACCATTCGTTGGAGGACAGAGAGGCATTGTGTTACACTGGGCTGCCCACGCTGGCTACACCACTGAGAACCACCACAGGCTGTGTGTGTGGGGGGGGTGGGGGTAAGTGTGTGTGTGTGTGTGTGTGTGTGTGTGTGTGTGTGTGTGTGTGTGTGTGTGTGTGTGTGTGTGTGTGTGTGTGTGTGTGTGTGTGTGTGTGTGTGTGTGTGTGTGTGTCTGTGTGCGTGTGTGCTTTTGTGTCTGTCTGTCTGTCTGTCTGTCTGTCTGTCTGTCTGTCTGTCTGTCTGTCTATTTGTCTATTTGAGGCTCTGAGATCAGGTGAGGTGTCTAGCCTGTGAGGAACACCTGTGGATATCACATGTATCAATGCGTGCTGCTGTAACCACATGCAGATCATCCGTTATTGTCTCGGTGCGTGAATATACAAGACTGTTTATGTTTGCTGAGAAAAACATTGACACCACGTATGAAGAATACTGAAAATCCCCTTATTTCTTTTTCCTTTCCTCTCTTTCTTCCCCCTTTCATGTCTTCCTCCTCTCCGCCAACAACAGAGTCTTTCATTCGGGCATCTCAGTGGCTGCCTCAGGCCCTCAGGCCCTCTGCTGTTCGCTCAGCTTAATTAAATGTTCTGAGAAAAACTCATGATTGGAAAGTGACTAGTCTCTTCTCTCCTCTCTCGTCCCTCAGGCCAATTTCCCATTGATTTTCCCATGCATCTTCCTTTTACCCCTCTGATCAGCATCAGAAAGACATTTTCCAGAGAAGTAAACTATGTTTTGCAAGTGAGTAGTCTGCTGGATCTTTCCCTCTGTATCCATAGCTACACAGCCAGGTCTCTCTTGGGAAGGAGGTCTTCTGAACTCAATAGGACTTCCTGGTTCAATTAAATGTGACAGAAAAAGTGCATCTGCACCAACACCTTGTGGTTAGAACGTCTGCCCTGAGATTGCAAGGTTGGGAGTTCGATCACCGGCTGAGTCATACCAAAGGCTGTAAAAAATGGGACCCGATGCGCCTCTGCTTGCCACTCAGCATTAAGGAGATGGATTGGGGGTAAGGCCCTGCGATAGACCAGCGTCCTGTCCAGGGGGGTTACTGGCACATCAAGCTGCCTCACACTACAGAAACAGAAGATCAGCTCCTGCTCCTATGAGCCGTTCTGGCTCTCACAAGCAAGTCTACTTACCATGGTCTATATAGACAACATAACTACATATGCGTCAAACTCCTTTGCTCAATAACACAGGAATCCACAGCAGTCCTGGGCAACCATACAGGTGGATATTGGTCTAATGATGCCCCCCTCCACCCAAAACCACATGACACCCGAACTCAGCACAGTCTGAATGAGAGGGGGAAAGGTAGGGGGAGGCCTGGGGCTGAAAGTGGTGCTGTCTGCAACCTCTCATACCACCACTACTATAAGCCCTAATTGGTTAATTGGATCACTGCTGATTGAGGGAGACCTCAGAGGTTATTATTATGCTCGTCGAACATCTCATTCCAAAATCATGGGCATTAATATGGGGTTGGTCCCCCGTTTGCTGCTGTAACAGATACCAGTGTCTATGAATTTGACAGTGGTTACATTTCTCCAGCCCCATCCCTCCGATTTTTACTGAAAGCAAGATCGCTTTGTTATTATTTCAATTGCTGATTGCTGCTTTAAGTGCTCAGACTACAATATTATGACAAAACATGAAACACAATTCCTTCCTTGTTGGTAATTGGGATATCTTTGATTATTAATCATTTCAGATGTAGCAACACTGAGAGATACATTGTACACCAAGAGATACAACCCCCTTTGGGTTGTGCCGTGGCGGAGATCTTTGTGGGCTATACTCGGCCTCGTCTCAGGATGGTAAGTTGGTGGTTGAAGATATCCCTCTAGTGGTGTGGGGGCTGTGCTTTGGCAAAGTGGGTGGGGTTATATCCTTCCTGTTTGGCCCTGTCCGGAGGTATCATTGGATGGGGCCACAGTGTCTCCTGACCCCTCCTGTCTCAACCTCCAGTATTTATGCTGCAGTAGTTTATGTCGGGGGGCTAGGGTCAGTCTGTTATATCTGGAGTACTTCTCCCGTCTTATCCGGTGTCCTGTGTGAATTTAAGTATGCTCTCTCTAACTCTTTCTCTCTTTCTTTCTCTCTCTCTCCTGGAGGACCTGAGCCCTAGGACCATGCCTCAGGACTACCTGGCATGAGGACTCATTGCTGTCCCCAGTCCACCTGGCCGTGCTGCTGCTCCAGTTTCAACTGTTCTGCCTGCGGCTATGGAATCCTGACCTGTTCACCGGACGTGCTACCTGTCCCAGACATGCTGTTTTCAACTCTCTAGAGACAACAGGAGAGGTAGAGATACTCTTAATGATCGGCTATGAAAAGCCAACGGACATTTACTCCTGAGGTGCTGACTTGCTGCACCCTCGACAACTACTGTAATTATTATTATTAGACCATGCTGGTCATTTATCAACATTTGAACATCTTGGCCATGTTCTGTTATAATCTCGTCACAGCCAGAAGAGGACTGGCCACCCCTCATAGCCTGGTTCCTCTCTAGGTTTCTTCCTAGGTTTTGGCCTTTCTAGGGAGTTTTTCCTAGCCACCGTGCTTCTACACCTGCATTGCTTGCTGTTTGGGGTTTTAGGCTGGGTTTCTGTACAGCACTTTGAGACATCAGCTGATGTACAAAGGGCTATATAAATCAATTTGATTTGATTTGAAGAATGGTTAAGCTAAATAAGTAGTCAACATCCTACACGTCTGTGTGTAAAAATGCCATGACTAGCCCGGTGCTGACACTATGACTGAGGGGCCACTGCCAGCCAGTCACAGACGCCATTGTCCACCTTCACATTATTTTAATACCATAATTTTCAACCTCCTGCTAATGACTCAGTCCCATAATTCCATCTCTCTCTCTAGTGGTCTCACTCTACCCATCTTTCCCCATCTCTCTTTCTCTTCTTTCTCTTGTTCTTTCGTTCTCTCATTTTCTTGATATCTTGTTTTCGAGTTCCATCTCTCCATCTCTCTCTCTCTCTCTCTCTCCATCCCTCCATCACAATTGAGGTAACTCGGGCCAGTGTGGATACGGACCCAGGGACGAACAATAGGCCATTCATGATGCCTTGCAAATGCAATGATGATCCTGCTCTCTCTAAAACCCCCGCCCCAACCTCCACCAGCCTCCACAGCTGCACAGGAATGCGGTCCAACAAGTCCCCCCCCCCCACCAAACTTCCACCCTCACCACTATCGCCGCCGAAGCCAACCTCAACCCCCTTCCCAAATAAAAAGAGAGAGGGCAAGAAATGGGCAATTCTGCAAATGGAACACAAAGAGAGGATTCATGGCTTTAGTCACAGACACTCACGGGAAGAGAGGGGCACCCATTTAAGTGTTGCGCAGCTGCAGTGATTCATTGCAAAAAATGGGTGAGGAGAGACAAAGGTCAGCAAGCAGCATAATTTTTTATTCATCCTTCTGGAATCTGCATGAGGCCGTGCACATTAAATCACTATATCACTAAATCACTAAACTATGAATCACAGGGAGCCGTGGCATCAGTATGGTCTGACAGTGGTCCTGGGTGGCTGAGTTGGTAGAGCATGGCACTTGCAGTGTCAGGATTGTAGGTTAGATTCCCACTGAGGCCCCTCATATGAAGATGTATGCACTACTACTACTAGTAGTCTCTTTACAAAAAGTGTCTGCTAAATGGTCATAGACAGTGCATTCGGAAAGTAATCAGACCCCTTGACTTTTTCCACATTTTGTTACATTACAGCCTTATTCTAAAATGGATTAAAGAGTTATCCCCCTCATCAATCTACACAAAATACTCCATGATGACAAACCAAAAACAGGTTTTTAGAAACTTTTGCAAATTTTTGAAAACCTAAATTTCAGTTAAATATTACTTTTACATAAGTATTCAGAGCCTTTACTCAGTACTTTGTTGAAGCGCCTTTGGCAGCGATTACAGCCTCGAGTCTTGTTGGGTATGACGCTACAAGCTTGGCACACCTGTATTTGGGGAGTTTCTCCCATTATTCTCTGCAGATCCTCTCAAGCTCTGTCAGGTTGAATGGGAAGCGTCGCTGCACAGCTATTTTCAGGTCTATCTAGAGATGTTTGATCGGGTTCAAGTACGGGCTCTGGCTGGGCCACTCAAGGACATTCAGAGACTTGTCCCAAAGCCACTCCTGCATTGTCTTGGCTGTGTGTTCAGGGTCGTTGTCATGTGCCTTTTTACTGAAGAACGTCTTCCGTCTGGCCACTCTACCATAAAGTCCTGATTGGTGGAGTGCTACAGAGATGGTTGTCAGATCTGTGCCTCGACACAATCCTGTCACGGAGCTCTACCGACAATTCCTTTGACCTCATGGCTTGTTTTTTGTGCTGACATGCACTGTCAACTGTGACACCTTATATAGACAGGTGTGTGCCTTTCCAAATCATGTCCAATCAATTGAATTTACCACATGTGGACTTCAATCAAGTTGTATAAACCTCTAAAGGATGATCAATGGAAACAGGATGAACATGAGCTCAATTTCGAGTCTCATAGCACAGGGTCTGAATACTTATGTAAATAAGGTATGTCTGTTTTTGTTTTTAATAAATGTGCCATAATTTCTAAAAACCTGTTTTCGCTTTGACAATATGGGATATTGTGTGTAGATTGATGAGGGAAAAAATGGTTAGATCCATTTTAGAATAAGGCTGTAACATAACAAAATGTGGAAAAAGTCAAGGGGTCTGAATACTTTGCGAATGCACTGCATCTGTCATCAATAAGAACACGGTTTCAATTAATCACAGCATATTTTATATCTGGACATGATCTACTAATAAAATATATCCTGTATGATGTGGTATAAAATACATCTGAATGTTAGTCCCAGGATATATCAAATCAAAGTGTATTTGTCACGTGCGCCGAATACAACAGGTGTACAACAGGTGCATTTCACCTTACAGTGAAATACTTACTTACAGGCTGTAACCAACAGTGCAAAAAAGGTATTAGGTGAACAATAGGTAAGTAAAGAAATAAAAACAACAGTAAAAAGACAGTCAAAAATAACAGTAGCGAGGCTTCATACAGTAGTGAGGCTATATACAGTAGCGAGGATATATATAGTAGTGAGGCTATAACAGTAGTGAGGCTATAACAGTAGCGAGGCTATATACAGGCACCGGATAGTCGGGCTGACTGAGGTAGTATGTCCATGTAGGTATGGTTAAAGTGATTATGCATATATGATAAACAGAGAGTAGCAGTAGCGTAAAAGAGGGGTTGGCGGGTGGTGGGTGGAGGGACACAATGCAGATAGCCCGGTTAGCCAATGTGCGGGGGCACTGGTTGGTCGGGCCAATTGAGATAGTATGTACATGAATGTATAGTTAATGTAACTATGCACATATGATAAACAGAGAGTAGCAGCAGCGTAAAAGAGGGGTGGGGGCACACAATGCAAATAGTCTGGGTAGTCATTTGGTTACCTGTTCAGGAATCTTATGGCTTGGGGGTAAAAACTATAATTACTAAGATGGTATCCAGAGCAGGCTGAGTGTCATAATGTAACTAGGAGTAAATATGTGAAATATGTGAGCCATGGAGGGTAAAGGCTACCCCTGAACCATGGAGACGTGGGCTGGGGCCTTCCATCCACATTCTCCCTTTCCCAGCATGAATGATACACAATTTTGTCACTCACAGGGCCTGGTTGTTTATGTTGTTATGAAATTCTCCTTTTTAGAAGTGATATTAATCAAATAGAGCAAGTTGTTAAAAAGATGTAGAGATTTGGGTCAGTTGGAGAGGGTTGATTAGGTTTTAATTCCTGTTAGTTGCTTTGGATGTGGAATTTGTCGATGAGAATAGTTTAATTCCTGAATTGTCCTTAACCCTGATTGTGTCAAACCTGTTTACAAATGTTCTGGCCAATAGGTATGTGATGAAATGATTTTGAACTACGTATTTTTACTTGTTGCTAACTGTGAAATTGAAGTGTCAACAAAACATGTCACAATTAATAGGGGAAAAACCCAAACAAGTATAAGCTAACTCTGACTGTAAGTACAGAATATTTCCATCATTCAGGAAGCAATAGGTTGTCAAATACAACCGTGCTAATATATGCAGTTCCTCCTTGTCAAATTATTTCGGGGCTTCTATTGAGTGCGTCATCATTCGGAACAAACAGCGCCATTCACATCAGCCCCACGTGTCCATTGACATGGGAATGACTGACTGTCTTTCCCTCAATTATACACACGACAATCGAACGCAGAATGTGACCCACTGCATGAATATGTTGACCGCTGTCCATGTTCCCTTGTTCTCTCTCTCTATTTCTCTCTCGTCAGATTTCAGGAATTTCCCAGTGAAACTATTCTATGGACTGATGCCAACACAAAAGGGCAGCCATCTCTCTCTATTTCCTTCTCTCGTTCCTTCTTCTTCTCCTCTAGGATTTCACCATCAGCATGCTGTTTTCCAGGATGCAAAACTGGATTCCCTTTTTAAAATATTTTTCTGCCACCACTATCATTTTAGAACATGACATCGCAATGACATTCATAGTATGTCGCTGCAGGCTTATTGGTTCATTTGAGAGTAAGAGGTTACATTTTGTGGGGACAGAGCCACAAACATGAACACAAAATGGCTACTGCTGCTCCATATCACCCCACATGCACCTGGGGAGTCAGACATAGTGAATCCCGACCCCTTGAACCTGCTAGTCATGAGTTCCCCATCCCCTCTCTCTCTTCTGCCACAGCACCATACAGACTCTTCTGACAGCGACAGGAGCAGACACATTAGTGCAGCCGGTCACATGGCAGGTATGTATGTCTCACTGTGGTTAATAGATGGACATGTGAGTTCTATTTTCCACAGAGCTATGTCAGCCCCTGGGGCCCATAGCCCTGGATGGGAGAGATGGGACCTGGATAGGAGAAAGATATGGACAATATGTTATATGAAAATATTACCTTTGTACCAAAAATGTACATAATTCATTGTATTGATAAGCACATCCAGTCCCTCATCTTGTGTAAAGTGGAACAAACTAAAAAGATTGAGTAAAATGCATTTACAAACAATTCAAATAGACTTTCTTTAAAATTAATAGATTGACATCAGTATTTTGTTGTCTTTTTTACTACTAAGACTATTTTGTAGTCTTAGTAGTAGTCTTAGTAGTAGTCTTAGTAGTAGTCTTAGTAGTAGTCTTAGTAGTAGTCTTAGTAGTAGCCTATAGAATATGTCTCATAGTTGACTATAAACAGACAGAGATTAATTGTATTTAGGCTATAAAGTTGCACTCAACTTTAATTTCCTAAAAGCCCCACTTTTTCTTCATAATTACTAGCTATTGAACTAGCTATTAATATTTCAAAGATAATATTTAATCAAACGAATGTTAACTTATACATTCAAAAACGGATGATCTTTTAGACGTAAATAGTTTATAATAATCGACTGATTAGGCCTAAAAAATAATAAATTGCAAGTATGTAATTCTTGAGAAAAAAAATCGAAAGCGAGATGGAAATCAAACGAACGTTATTGGACCAATACATCAAGTTCACTTTTTTTGGCAGGCCTCCTTTTAAAGTTGTTTACAACTCGTATGCGCCTAGCTGTTCATTCATTTGATCTATCTTTAGTGCGTTTCTCCCACACTATCAAGACAATTGTTTTTAGAGCAATTTGTACAATTTATATATATATATTTATAGCATATGAATGCATTTCTCCACGATTAATGCTACAACAATGAATAACATAGTATGAACATTCTGATTGAACTGACCCTATGATAGGCTGAGTAGCACAGAGAGTTTTGTTGCGTTATTTAACAGGAATTCTAAACAGAATTAAACCATTTCTAGAAGACCTATAACATTTCTCGCAAATAATTGACTGAAGTCACTCTTCTCGCATCGCATTGGAGCATGATCTCAGTGTTATGAACGTATATTATACAATTGCAGTTTTGCTAATTTGCGAAAATTGTAAAGCAGGTGCTTATTTCGTTAGTTAATGGTATATTGAGAATTTATAGGATATCTAACGCTAATTTTGGCAACGAAAGAAAATGAGGATTTCATGTGAATTAACAAAATAATGACAACTTGAATCACTGCTAATTAACTATTTACTTTTAATTTGGAGTCTCACTAAAAAAACAGTTTCGTTTTAAATAAATTCAAAACATATTTTTACCTTCTAGCTACAATACATTGGGAATACTCTAAGTAAACATCTCGCATTCACATAAAAAAATAATGCCATGCCCTGCATAAATTCACAGTGATTTTTATTTCACCTAATGCATAATATAACATAGCCTACAGCACAGTCACTCTGAATCACAAAATACTTATCACAATTCATTCCAACTTGTTCTTAGTCTGTCAGATTCCTTTGCTTGCTTATATAAATCCACATCAAATCAAACCTTTTGTCAGCATATGAGTGAGAGGGATTTTCTTTAAACTCCTCTCACTCATACACAAACAGAAGTAGTCACTCACATCAAGGCCAGGACAGGGCCTCAGTATCCCAGTGTAGTCAGAGGGGTGTATGTAGCCCCCATCCTGAATCCTGCACCCCCAACCAACCCCTCTCGGACGAACCCACCAAGACCAGCACCCAAAGGCCCAGACCCATGGTCTCGGTGGACATGAGAATAAAACAGATGGAGAAAGCTAGTCCAGCTAGTGCAGTCCTTGGATGTTGTGTTATGTGTGAGATACTGTGTCTGTGTAGGAACACAGGGCCCAGAGACACACATCTCTTTCTTTTCTCTTATCATTTTTTCAAGATGCACAAAACTGCTTTTTGTTCCTCTCATTTTTTTTCATTTAGGAGGCTAATGGAAGGGTGCTTGCAGGGCATCTGATCACATGGTCACAATTCACCTGAGATGACAACAAAGAGGCTAAAGAAGAGAGAGACGAGAGGGAGAAAGGGAGAGAGAGAGAAAACTGAGACACGGATTCAACATGAGAAGGAAAAGGGAAACACTGGCGGTTATTGTTGCAATCAGTGTGTGTGTGTGTGTGTGTGTGTGTGTGTGTGTGTGTGTGTGTGTGTGTGTGTGTGTGTGTGTGTGTGTGTGGCCCATAATATTCAGTCCCTTAATATATCTTAACGTGTGACAATGTACGTATATACTGTAAATATCTGATATTAATGACTACAAGTAAGTTATTACAAGTTACATAGAATACAGCCAGTTACAGTAACAATACATTCAATGCAGTCAACATAATGAATGATTTGACCTCAACAGCACAACCTTACACACAGAACACTCTGGATCTTGACATGCATTTTAGATGCATATGCAATATTTTTAAGGGACGTCCAAGAGCAATTTGGAAGAGCAATATCGGGGAGTGAGAAAAGTTACGTATTTCATAGAGTATAGGGGTGAAAGGTCACGTACATTGACCTCAGGATTGGGCCCATAAGGCCCTTAATGCTGGTCAACAATATAGGGATGATGATTTCGGATCTAATTCAACTCCTCCAGCAACTCACTCTACCCTATATCACTTTTTGTCATATTTCAGTACTATATCAGCCACAGGCAGTACTGGAAATGTACCCAATTATCATACTTGAGTAAAAGTAAAGAAACCTTGATAGAAAATTACTCAAAAGTGAAAGTCACCAGTAAAATAATACTTGAGTAAAAGTCTAAAAGTATTTGGTTTGAAATATACTTAAGTATCAGAAGTAAATGTCATCGATAAAATATACCTAAGTATCAAAAGTCAAAGTAAAGGTATAAATCATTTCACATTCCTTATATTAAGTTAACCAGACATCACGATTTTCTTGTTTTTTACATTTCTGGATAGCCAGGGGAACACGCCAACAGTTCATTTACAATCGAATCATTTGTGTTTAGTGAGTCCTCCAGATCGGAGGCAGTATGGGATGACCAGGGATGTTCTCTTGATAAGTGTATGAATTGGACCATGTTCCTGTCCTGCTAAGCATTCGACATTTTTACGAGTACTTTTGAGTGTCAGGGAAGGAATGTAGTAAAAGTAAAAGTTGTAAAAAAAAATAGAAATAGTACAGTACAGATACCCCAAAAAACGTATTAAGTAGTACTTTAAATTATTTTTAGGCCATAGACCTAATTCTTTCATTATTAATTTCCTGGGGTTAACGATGACCTAGATATAAGTAACATAGTCACTCATCAAATAGGGCCCACCAACTGTATAATGACGTTATAATGAATATAACGACGTTATGTATTTGAATCCCTTGGAGATTTTTCGTGAAATTTAGTGTACTTTGACCACAAATGTATTATCATGATTGTTTATTTATTCAATATAACATGTCAACACATCAAACAAAGCGGGCCTTATTTGGTTCCTAAATAGAGCCAGTGTAAAGTCACTTAAGCCACTCTGATGTAAAATCTCACCTCCTTTCATTGGAAATATTAGTGGTGACGGACGGACAGGCAATAACAGTAACCCCGTCGTCCAGTAAGAAAGCCGGAGAATATTAAATGACCAATAGGCGTCCGGCGTGTGCGCAAGAGGGTGGCGTCGACTCAGTGTTGGAATGCTGCCTCTCAGAATGTTTTCCACTTTCAATCACTTTTTTTCTCTCGTTCCTTCTCACAACGGCGCTCTTTAAGCTCCGGTGCGCGATACAGAGCGGCCATTCATTGAAGGGCAAACCAAACGAGGGGGCAGGGGACAGGGCGAGCGTCACACTGTTGGACAGGGGAACGCACGAACTCCCGTGTTGAACGGGCGACCTCCTAAACTCTGCATTGGTAAGTTTTGTAACTTTATTTTCCATATGAACATAAAATAGATTTGTTTACGCTTTTGGGTGGAATTTCAGAAATATCCAAATCTTATTATCTAAGAGGTTTTTTTTAATTCCCAAGATGATGTTGGGCTGAATTTTACGGGCTTTTCCAGCTTTAGCCTTAAAATAGGATTAAAACATTAAAATACATATTCCCAGAATGATTTAAAGATAAGTACTGAAACAGTTATGATGTTAGTTTTTAATGTTCAGTTTTCTTCACGAACCTTGTTTCTTTGGAAAATAGGGCATCTTGGGTGAAGCAAACCCTCCTATGATTAGCCTGTAATGGCATATGGACTGATGCAAAATGACAAGAACCGGCGAAGAAGAAGTTGGTCCTCTTATTATGTAGCCTATAAATTGGTTCCAGTGGACATATATTAGCCTATCATTCGTTACATTTTGTGGCCTAACATAACTGTCAACAAGAAAACATTGTATGAATGTCTTTCTGTTCGTCTCAGAGCTAACGGTCATTTCTAGGCCTACCATTGTAATGGGACATATCCACTGGGAATAGACGTTGAATTGACGTCTGTTCCCACTGGGTACAGTCTCTGCTTAGGTCTATAAAAAAACATGTGGAAAAAGTTATCAAATGGGGTTCTGACCTCATTGCCCAATGTAAAATGTGTTAATTGCCTAATGTTGTTCTATTCTATATTATTCATTTCAGGCGACATCGGTGGAAGTGAATGGGAAGTGCAAAAGACAGGATTTGGGTACATTCGATTACGCACGAGTAGGCTATGGGTTTACGCGTGGCATATAGGAATAATTCCACATAAAGGAGCGAGTCCGGAGCACATCTCTCAGCTGTAGCTTAAAGTTTTGCATTCTCTGAACAAATTTAACAAATTTTCCTGCAAGGATATTTTTTTTTGTTGCCAATCGATAATAGCCTATACATTAAAATGTCTGGAGAGGAGCACAGTCTATCCGAGGCAGAGTTGAGTCCCGGGGGCTCAGATGATGGTCACTCTCTGTCACCGGCACACTCCGGGGCCACCGGCGGCCGGGACTCCCCGCTCATCGGTCCGTCGCAGCAACTGACGGGGCTTTCTGGCGCAGATGGCGGCGGAGAGGACGGTGGACTAGTACCCAAGTCAGAGGTGGATATGGACCGGTTCCCCATCGGCATCCGCGAGGCGGTCAGCCAGGTGCTGGACGGATACGACTGGACGCTCGTGCCCATGCCCGTGCGCGTAAACAACGGGAACAAGAGCAAGCCGCACGTGAAGAGGCCGATGAACGCCTTCATGGTGTGGGCGCAGGCCGCGCGCCGTAAACTGGCGGACCAGTACCCTCACCTGCACAACGCGGAGCTCAGCAAGACACTCGGCAAACTGTGGAGGTGGGCATTGGCAGGCATTGAAATGAATAGGCCTACGTGGGAAATTGATAATCTACAGGCTACCTGTAGGCCTTGTTGGCGTTTGTGTGCAATTGAAGCATGAGTCATGCATAAAGTCCTACTTACTTCTGATACATTTCCTTCCCGTATTTTTAAAATATGTTTCTGAAATTGAAGGCACTATATTATATAATCATTAAAGTTAACTAGCAGAAACACTCATCCAGAGCAACTAGATGCCTTTAAATGCCTTGGTAAAGGGCACATTGACAGATTATTCACCTAGTCAGCATTGGGATTCAAACAAGTGACTTCTCAGTTACTGGACCAACCCTCTTAACCACTAGGCTACCTGCCGCCCTGCCATGACCATGTTTTGTTCCACAGGCTCCTGAATGAGAGTGACAAGAGGCCTTTCATTGAGGAGGCGGAGCGACTGCGGAAACAACATAAGAAGGACTACCCAGAGTACAAGTACCAGCCCCGCAGACGCAAGAACGGCAAGCTGGGGACCAATGGTGAGGGAGGGGAGGGAGCAGAGGGGGATGGCAGCCACGCCCAGTCCCATTACAAGGCCCTCCACCTGGATGTGCACAGTACAGGGGCTGGGTCCCCCCTGGCCGACCTCCACCACCATCATCACCACCACCCTGCAGGTGAGTTCAGCTTTATTGGTTAATGAATTTACCCAATACTATGAGTAAGTCCTACTTCAACAAGCTAGGGCAAACAATAGGCCACCTGGCACCACACGGCCTTCTGTAACCTGAGAGAACAAGAAGAAAACTGAACTACTGGTCTCCATTCCAAGTGTTTCACTTCTATTGCTTTGCTGATCGGTATGTTCCCTTTTCCTTCCAGGTCAGGGTCACAGCCCGCCAACACCCCCCACCACCCCAAAGACAGAGCTCCAGTCTGGAAAGATGACGGAGGGGAAGAGGGAGGGCGGAGGTGGCTCAGGATCCTCCCGTGGAGGAGGCCTGGGGGTTGGAGCAGAGGGGGCCTCCGGGGGCCATTCATCAGCGGGCGGGAAACCCCACATCGACTTCTGCACCATGGACATCGGCGAGATCAGCCACGACGTGATGGCCAACATCGAGCCCTTCGACGTCAACGAGTTTGACCAGTACTTGCCGCCCAACGGGCACCCAGGGGTTGGCCAGGGCGGCGCCGCCACATCAAGCTCCTCCGCTACATCCTACGCCTACGCCCTCGCTGCTGCCAGCGGCCACTCAGCCGCCTGGCTCTCCAAGCAGCATCAGCATCAACAGCCCTCCCCCTCAGCCTCAGACGCCACCAAGGCCCAGATCAAGAGTGAGTCCGGGGCCGGGAGCCACTACGCAGAGTCTTCCTCCTCTTCGTCAGGAACCCACGTCACCTACACCCCCCTCAGCCTCCCCCACTACGGATCAGCCTTCCCCTCGCTGCCCTCCAGGGCCCAGTTTGAGTACGGGGAGCACCAGGCTCCGGGGCCGTACTACGCCCACTCCAGCCAGGCCCCGGGGCTGTACTCAGCCTTCTCCTACATGGGGCCCAGCCAGAGGCCCCTTTACACTACCATCACTGACCCCTCCAGCGTGGCCCAGTCTCACAGTCCTACACATTGGGAGCAGCCAGTCTACACCACCCTGTCACGGCCATGAGAGACTGAGATGCATGGGATCGGATGTGTGTGTGTGTGTGCGTCTCTACACCACCTTCTCACGACCCTGAGAAAGGGATAAAGAAAGACAAAGATTGGAAGGGTGTAGGGTGGCTACTGAATGTGTGTGTGGCGGGTTAACAAAGGATGGATATCTTACTGATGTTGTATTGGGATTCATTGGGACTTGACAGTGTATCTCTACCCATGGAGTCCTTATAATATTTTACTGTACAGTATATTTTCTATCACAGCCAATGGTCAATAGCCAATCAGAATAAACCTTTAACCAATGTGTGCCATGTTTTAGTGTGTAAGGTCAGGATCCCAGCTGCCAGAGTGTCATAGTGTATAGTAAGAGGGCTTATTGTGATGATGAGCCCAGAGCACACATAACTAATACCGTAGTGGTAAGAAGGATACACACAGGGTTTCAAAATGCTGCTAACTTCCCCAAAATTCCCAGGTTTTCCAGAAATCCTATTTGGAAGTTCCTGGAATTAGGAGGGAATAAGCAGGATATCCAGGAATCCTCTTACTGGGATTTCTGGAAAACTGGGGAATTTGGGGAAAGTTAATGGAATTTTTCCAACCCTAGCTACCTATATAACAAGGTTTGAGTAACATTGCCGGCAAGGACTGGCTTTCAGCGGGTTTCGACAGGCTATCAGCCTAGGAAAAATACAACATGATGTTTATCAGAACTGGGTTGTTTTAGATTGAAATAATCCGAGTCTATTAACCAAACTAAAGGAAATGTTTGTGTGACTTAATTTTAGTAATTTTTTTTATGACTTAAGTGATGTATTTTGTGGTTATTTTTTATATGACTTTACACTCTGGTTCGATATTACACTGACATATCTCCACCACTGCTTTTGAAAGAAAGGTCAGTTTACCGGGTCAAAAACGTTATGCGTTGGTCTACGGGCGTCAGGTAGCCTAGCCGTTAAGTGCATTAGGCCAGTAACTGAAAGCTTGCCGGTTCGAAACCCTGAGCCGGCGTGGTGGAAAAATATTATATTCTGCCCTTGAGCAAGGCAGTTAACCTGCAACAACTACTCCCCGGGCGCCATGGACCTCGATTAAGGCAGCCCCCACTGCACATCTCTGATTCAAAGGGTTTCTGTTAGATGTGGAAGACACGGTTGAATGCGTTCAAGTTGTGCAACTGACTAGGTATCACCTTCTGGGATGCTGCTTGACTCCTTATGTGTTGCGTTGTGCAAAACCAGAGTTGACGAGGAAAAAGGACAAAAAAAAGGAGGGAAAGAGAATTCCTGGAAACACTTTAGCATAGAGTTCTGGAAAGCAGCACATTACCTCAACTCAATGTACATGTGCCAATAACACTCTACTCTAATATCTTCGATGAGAATATATGGCACACATTTCGCTTATACTACTCATAAATAATAAAACAATTGTTGAAGTCACTGGATTTTTTTTTTTATTGATATGGATTGCATTTGTACGCTCTGGTTGCTTCTAATTCCATTTGTCTACCAAATTATCAAAGCAAAACAATCTACATGACTCAGCAAGTACAAAGTCGGTAAAATCCTTTTGTGAAGAATTCTCCAGCTTTAAACTAAAGATTTACTCTTAGTGAGAATTAGTGAGCTGTTTAGAACAAATGCCACATGCTATAGTTTACGTACAAAGGTTTCCCCTCTGCATCTCCCTTTTCTGTATCCTGTTTAATGTCCCTCTCGGCTCCCTCTGCAATGTGAATGATCACCACATGCCTCTTCTTCCATAGGTGATTTAGACGGGAGTCATTTTATACTGACCACCTCTGCTATGAAGTTTTTATCAAAAATAATTTCACGTTTAGCTTTTTTTCTCTCTCCATTTTGTACATTCCTGGATAGTTTCTAAAACTTTGTATCCTACACATTTGATGTATCTGCTTTCTTCTACAAGAAACAACAATGTACAAATATTATTGATGTTGTCATTACGTCGTCATTCTATTAAAGCAATTTATTTATACAAAACTGAAATCTATTGAAATTCATTGCAAATTTTGAGAATATATATATATATATATATATATTGTTTGTAGGACAAATTATATATATTGTCCTACAAAAGCATCAGGTAAAATAATAACAAGTAACAACACAACATATACAGAGCATTCGGAAAGTATTCAGACCCCTTCTCCTTTTCCACATTTTTTTATGATACAGCCTTATTCTAAAATGGATTAAATAAATAGTTTTCCTCATCAATCCACTCACAATGTATTTTTTTTTTAAAATCCTTATTTAAATAAGTATTCAGACCCTTTGCTATTAGACTCAGAATTATACTCAGGTGAATCCTGTTTCCATTGATCATCCCTGAATTGTTTCTACAGCTTGAAGTCCACCTGCAGTAAATGTAATTGATTGAACATGATTTGGAAAGGCAAACATTATTAGGTCCAACAGTTGACAGTGCATGTCAGAGCAAAAACCAAGCCATGATGTTGAAGGAATTGTCTGTAGAGCTCTGAGAAAGTATTGTGTCAAGACACCGATCTGGGGAGGGGTACCTAAACATTTTTGCAGCATTGAAGGTCCCCAGGAACACAGTGACCTCCATAATTCTTAAATGGAAGAAGTATGGAACCACGTATTGCCACTCGGTCAAACTGAGCAATCGAGGACCTTGGTCAGAGGGGTGACCAAGAGCCCAATGGTCACTCTGACAGCTCCAGAGTTCCTCTTTGGAGATGGGAGAACCTTCCAGAAGGACAATCATCTCTGCAGCACTCCACCAATCAGGTCTTTATGGTAGAGTGGTCAGACAGAAGCCACTCCTCAGTAAAAGGCACATGACAGCTGGCTTGGAGTTTACCAAAAGGCAACTGAAAAGACTCTCAGACCCTGAGAAACACGATTCTCTGGTCTGATGAGACCAATATTGAACTCTTTGGCCTCAATGCCAAGCTTGAAGTCTGGAGGAAACCTGGCACCATCCCTACGGTGAATCATGGTAGTGGCAGCATCATGCTGTGGGGATTTTTTTCAGGAAATGGGAGACTAGTCAGAATCGAGGGACAGATGAACAGATCAAAGTACAGTGAGATCCTTGATGAAAACCTGCCCCAGAGTGCTCAGGACCTCAGACTGGGGCAAAGGTTCACTTTCCAACAGGACAACAACACTAAGCACACAATCAAGATGATGCAGGAGTGGCTTCGGGACAAGTCTCTGAATGTCCTTGAGCGGCCCAGCCAGAGCCAGGACTTGAACCCGATCGAACATCTCTGGAAAGACCTGAAAATAGCTGTGCAGCGATGCTCCCCATCCAACCAGACAGAGCTTGAGAGGATCTGCAGAGAAGAATGGAAACAACTCCCCAAATACAGGTGTGCCAAGCTTGTGGCGTCGTACCCAATAAAACTCAAGGCTGTAATCGCTGCCAAAGGTGCTTCAACAAAGTACTGAGTAAAGGGTCAGAATTCTTATGTAAATGTAATTTCATTTATTTTTTAATACATTTGCAAAAAAATTGTTATTGCTTTGTCATTATGGAGTATTGTGTGTAGATTGATGGGGGGGGGGGGGGGGGATAATTTAATCCATTTTAGAATAAGGTTGTAAAGTATTTATTTTGGAGAAAAAAATCAAGGGGTCTGAATACTTTCCAAATGCACTGTAAACATCACTATTAAATCAAATCACTGCCATGTAGTCAGTGCTACAACAACAAGATCTCTGTCCCACAACACAAACCCTTCCCCTAAGCAGTTTAATTTCTGTTTGTGTGTGTGGCAAACTAAAATTGACTGCTAATTCGCTGCGTTTAATCGGCTGAGGCTGCATGTTACTCAGAGAGACAAAGAGAACCATTGAATATGAGAGGGCGGGAGGGAGGGAGCTAGAAGGGGAGAGGACCAGTGAGAAGGCCAATAGCTACCACAGTCAGTACCCTACTTTACACATGGACTTTCATAAATGCCCTGCCTTAACTTACTCCCTCATGCCCTGTCTCCCTTGCCATGCCCTGTCTCCCTTGCCACGTTTTCCTCGCACTTCACAGTTCAGCTACGAAATTTAATGGATTCAAGCATTCAACAGCAGTCAGCAACCTAGATGACGGGGTAAAAAAAAAATAGATGTTTTAGCTAGTTAGACAGTCTCACAACGCACAATTTGATACCCAAACTCTTTGGATTGATAAATCATGTGCCATGCTCTACACAGTTGATACTTGAGTCAAGAAACACAAATAGAAAACATAATAAAAAAAAGGTTCATTCTTAAACGTTTAAAAATATAAGTTATACTCACAAACACATTATTGCACAAAAATGAGCACCTCCTTTATCCATTGCTCTATATGCCTTGTACAATTATCTGTGGTTTTGCCTCTCTCTAGTGGGTCAATGTTGTACTGCAAGGCCAAATGTGTCATCACGTGGCTTTAAGACCTATGGTTTCTATGGCAGCCGCCAGTTATGTCCGGAAGAGACACTGCCATCATTATCCCATGGTGCAGCGTCAAGAACGTTGAAAAAAAATAAAAAATAGAAATCCATGGTAAGAAATACAACACTGTTTAGTTATGTCTTAATAAATATATTACATGTTTGCAGTTTGGGTATCTTAGCTTCCTAGCATGCAACGTTTTGCTATCTGCCATGGTCTTTGCTCAGCAGCAGCTAACGTTAGCCAGCTGGCTTTAGATAACTTCTCCGTCATTCGTTGCAGATGGAGACGTCTTCTCGTGATCAAGCTGGTGGAGGTCTGTGGAACTGTCCTAGAAGGACCCAGTACAGCAAGGAGATTCAGGACATACTGAAATGTGGGGTTTTGTTCTCTCTCTTTGTGTGTGTGTGAGAGAGCGTTAGATCCACACACATACAATAAGCCTACCTGTGCTCTGGTTTCACAGTAATGATGCAAGAGTCGAGACTCACCAACTTCCAGCAAAGACAGCTTAATGACAAACTTAAGAGTGAGTGTCACATGTTTGTTATCCATCTTCTCTTGGAAAGTAATGTTGACTTACTGCTTGAACTTCCTCCACACCTGTTGCTCTATTTTGAGTCCTATCATTAATTTAAGTTTTATGAATAATTTTGCCAAACAAAGGTAAGATGTTATGTTTTTTTTGTCTGCATTTTCACAGGGATCAGCTTTGCCATTGACCTGCGACCCCACATCATCGGCTCCTCCGTCACTGCACAAACCACACTCCAGCCAAGCCCCTGGGGCGCACCGCTGACAATTGTAGTTCTAGGGACAACTACATCAGCTCTACTACATTTCAACTATCCGAGATGCTTGGAATTCTAAAGATCGAGGCCCTGTTCTCCTGATATCAGAACTAGTTCACTGATAGTTGGTCAGGGACACCTGGAAACAAATGTACCACTGTTCTTGTATAAAAAAAATGTAATTTAGGCCTGTGTGTATGAGCCCTCTTTTACAGTAGTTCTCTCACATTTCAGTTGAATGCATTCAGTTGTACAACTGACTAGGTATCCCCCTTTCCTTTTCCTTCTATGAGAGATCTGGATAAGAGATGTATGTGCGTTCATTCTCTCCCTCACTTCTCTTGTAAGAAGATTTAGAGGAGGAGAAGAGGAGGCTCCAGAACATTATAGCTACGGGGCAGGAGGAACCCAGACCCAGTCGTCCCAGGAACATTTCCCTGGACCAGGGCCCAGAGGAGGAGAGGGACCGCTTCCAGGGGGGTGAGGATTACCACAGAGAGAGTTGCTGCTTTCTGGCTATGGGGAAACATGTCATCCACATCTCTGGCTCTCCTACATATCTCTCCTCCTCACATACATAACTTTCCCCTCATTTCAATTCAGTTCCATATGACTCTACTAAACTAATTTGCCCCAATCTACTGTAACCCCGTCCCAACACAGTGTTTGATTAAGGAGTTTCTCCTTCGCAAGTTTTCTAAGGATTGTGTTTCTTTCCTAGTTTTGGATGAAATTGAGGAGAGGAAGGAGTTTCTGGAGGAGATGACAGCCCTGGGGAAAGGGAAGCAGCAACATCATCAACACAGAGATCTCACAGGTAAGTTGTCTGATATACCTCATGTCACAGGAATGTCTTTAAGGAAAGTCATCTACACCCAAAAACAACAGTATTTACACTGTACGGTTTCGATGATACAGATTCACTGGTGAACACAGCGTGAAATAACACACACAGGTACACTCACTCTCTCACACATTTTTAAACGGTTGTTTGTGTCTCCTCGCCTTCCAGAAAATCCGCGAGCTGGAGGTGATTGACAAGGCCCGCAGTGCAGAGCTGAGGACCATTATGCCAGAGAAGAAGACTTGAGTGACAGAGAGGAATACTCATCTACTGACTTTGCTGAATGGATCTACTATACTGCTAATACTCTCCTACAGAAAATACACTGCACAGGAATTCTGAACTCAAACTTGGATACTAGTCTTCATTTGTGCATAAATGCTTGTTCAAATTATGGCATGGTAACAAATGTTGCTGGGAAGACCCCGATGCATCCTTGTCAAACTGTGAAAAAGCATTGTAGTGTACATTAAAATATGACCACACATCTCTTTAGCGGCATTAATATGTTTTATTTCTCAGTCTCCCAGATTTCAATGCGATCCTGTTGTTTCTTTAGGAGCATGTTTCAACATAGCTCTACAGAAGCCCTTGGTGTGAGTTTTTAAATAGGAAGAAGAGGCACAAACACACAAGCAGCCATTTTGAATGGAAGACAAGATCGTGTACTAGACAATATATACGAACAGACTATAACAAGACATTCGGTTTAACTCCGGACAAAAACGAGACTTCATTGACGAATACATTTAAATAAGGGCACTCTTAACATAAACGGATCTCATAGTGCTATCGACTTTGACGGCAGATTCTAAGTTAAGGCAAAACTCAATGGAATTAGACAGCGTTTACAGAGTCAAACAAAGGCATTGTAAAATATATACATTTAAAAGATTTGCATATTTTGCAGACTTTCCCAAAACAGTTAAACTGATAACAACTGGTAGGTAGTAACAGTTTGCTACATTGTTAAAAAGATATCTACGGAATTTATATACACCGAGTGTACAAAACATTAGGAACACATGCTCTTTCCGTGATCTAGACTGACCAGGTGAAAGCTATGATCCCCTATTGATGACAGTGTAAATGAAGGGGAGGAGACGGGTTAAAGAAGGATTTTTAAGCATTGAAACAACTGAGACATGGATTGTGTCTGTGTGCCATTCAGAGAGGGAACGGACAAGAAAATATTTAAGTGGTGGTTTGTGTTAACAGCAACGCTGCTGGGCTTTTCACGCTCAACAGTTTCCCGTGTGTATCAAGAACGCTCCACCACCCAAAGGACATCCAACCAACTTAACACAACTGTGGGAAGCATTGGAGTCAACATGGGCCAGCATCCCTGTGGAAAGCTTTCAACACCTTGTAGAGTCCATGCCCCGACGAATGTAGGCTGTTCTGAGGGCAAAAGGGGGTGCAATCAATATTAGGAAGGTGTTCTTAATATTTTGTACACTCACTGCATGCATATATATATTACAAACGAAACAAGTGGGAACAGTTCTAGGGGCTACAATATACAATAAGGATTGTAATAAATATATGCATATATATATATATTTATTACAATCCTTATTGTATAATGTAGCCCCTAGAACTGTTCCCACTTGTTTCGGTTGTAAATCTGGTCAGATTCTGTAATACTATTAAGTCAGTGACCTGTCATGATACAACTATGTTAGTCAAATACACTGCTTTACATTCCTTGTTTCAAGTCATTACTTACATTCCATCTTAACTATTTCTTACCTGTCTGTCTTATGTCTCATTCTCAGACCCGTGATTATCCAACATAATATCTACAGTACAATAGTCAGTGATTTGGAAAACATGGTAAGTAGCTAGTTAAGAAATAACCTTTCCGCTAAAATTATTTGGGTTGTCATTACTCCATCTTAACTGGCAGTATTTACTCACAACAACGGGTTCCTCTTTTAAAAAAGATTCACAATAGTTCAGAAGTACCACAGACTCAAACCAGACAACCGACTGACACACACAACTCTTCGTTCTGTATCCAATCTACAGACAATGAGACATACGCAGCGTCCATGAACAAAGGGGAAACCTTAGGACCACTGAATAAGCAGGAGATGAGAGAGTGTTCTTCCTTAGTTTCTACCATGATAAGAGACTGATGAATGGTAAGAAACCTGCAGTCATAGTATTTATATCTTTGTTAAAATCCCATTTTTCAAAGGCCTGGGTCACAATGTGCAAAGTAATAATGAAAAGGGACAGAATAAACCACATTTTGCGCGGAACCTCAAAGCTACAGAAAATATACCTCCTCTTCAATTCAGTCTTCAGATGTTTAAGGTTTTAGTCTTAAAGCAGTTGAGTTCTCTTAACTTTCTCTTCACACTCTTCACACACAGGCAACTTCAAATATATACACAGTATTGGAGTGGCTGTATTTGAAAGAGCATCATGGGAGCTACAGTAGGGAGCAGAGTATGTGAGCAGAGTGGAGCTACGATAGGGAGCAGAGTATGTGAGTAACGAGGAGCTACGGTAGGGAGCAGAGTATGTGAGCGGAGTGGAGCGAGGAGCTACGGTAGGGAGCAGAGTATGTGAGCGGAGTGGAGCGAGGAGCTACGGTAGGGAGCAGAGTATGTGAGCGGAGTGGAGCGAGGAGCTACGATAGGGAGCAGAGTATGTGAGTAGCGAGGAGCTACGATAGGGAGCAGAGTATGTGAGCGGAGTGGAGCGAGGAGCTAAAGTAGGGAGCAGAGTATGTGAGCGGAGTGGAGCGAGGAGCTACGGTAGGGAGCAGAGTATGTGAGCGGAGTGGAGCGAGGAGCTACAGTAGGGAGCAGAGTATGTGAGCGGAGTGGAGCGAGGAGCTACAGTAGGGAGCAGAGTATGTGAGCGTAGTGGAGCGAGGAGCTACGGTAGGGAGCAGAGTATGTGAGCGGAGTGGAGCGAGGAGCTACAGTAGGGAGCAGATTATGTGAGTAGCGAGGAGCTACGATAGGGAGCAGAGTATGTGAGCTGAGTGGAGCGAGGAGCTAAAGTAGGGAGCAGAGTATGTGAGCGGAGTGGAGCGAGGAGCTACGGTAGGGAGCAGAGTATGTGAGTGGAATGGAGCGAGGAGCTACAGTAGGGAGCAGAGTATGTGAGCGGAGTGGAGCGAGGAGCTACAGTAGGGAGCAGAATATGTGAGCGGAGTGGAGCGAGGAGCTACAGTAGGGAGCAGAGTATGTGAGCGGAGTGGAGCGAGGAGCTAAAGTCGGGAGCAGAGTATGTGAGCGGAGTGGAGCAGAGTATGTGAGCGTATGTGAGTAGCGAGGAGCTACAGAAGGGAGCAGAGTATGTGAGCGTATGTGAGTAGCGAGGAGCTACAGTAGGGAGCAGAGAATGTGAGCGGAGTGGAGCGAGGAGCTACAGTAGGGAGCAGAGTATGTGAGCGTATGTGAGTAGCGAGGAGCTACAGTAGGGAGCAGAGTATGTGAGCGGAGTGGAGCGAGGAGCTACAGTAGGGAGCAGAGTATGTGAGCGGAGTGGAGCGAGGAGCTACAGTAGGGAGCAGAGTATGTGAGCGGAGTGGAGCGAGGAGCTACAGTAGGGAGCAGAGTATGTGAGCGTATGTGAGTAGCGAGGAGCTACAGTAGGGAGCAGAGTATGTGAGCGGAGTGGAGCGAGGAGCTACAGTAGGGAGCAGAGTATGTGAGCGGAGTGGAGCGAGGAGCTACAGTAGGGAGCAGAGTATGTGAGCGGAGTGGAGCGAGGAGCTACAGTAGGGAGCAGAGTATGTGAGCGGTGAATCAAGGTGACTTACAAGATGTGGACCAAGAGCAAGAGAGGGATTGCGGCGATGTAGCGTCCACAACTAAAGAATCAAATCGTGGAATCTGAAAAGACACGCATCCCAAAGCATGATGGTGTACTTACCATATGCACATGCTAAAAGAAATAGGCTTGGCATATTCCAATATATTTGTTAATTCAAATACTTTTAATTCAAATCATATGGTTTCATTACTTGAATACCAAATGGTAAGTCAATGTAGTCACAAAAATAGATGGGTGTTGGTTAAATTGTGATTTTAATGAATGGGGCGAATTTGGAGCGGCCATTTTTTTTCCTGTGAGCGCAGAAGGTTTTTTTAGCGGAGCAGTTGAAAAGAGGTGGATCACCAGCACGAGCCGGATTTCCAACCGCTTAACTCTGCTCACATACTCTGGTAGGGATGAGCGATTAGAAGGATATGCTACAGCAAGAGGAAGGAGGAGCGATTAGAAGGATATGCTACAGTAAGAGGAAGGAGGAGCGATTAGAAGGATATGCTACAGTAAGAGGAAGGAGGAGCGATTAGAAGGATATGCTACAGTAAGAGGAAGGAGGAGCGATTAGAAGGATATGCTACAGTAAGAGGAAGGAGGAGCGATTAGAAGGATATGCTACAGCAAGAGGAGGGAGGAGCGATTAGAAGGATATGCTACAGCAAGAGGAGGGAGGAGCGATTAGAAGGATATGCTACAGCAAGAGGAGGGAGGAGCGATTAGAAGGATATGCTACAGTAAGAGGAAGGAGGAGCGATTAGAAGGATATGCTACAGTAAGAGGAAGGAGGAGCGATTAGAAGGATATGCTACAGCAAGAGGAGGGAGGAGCGATTAGAAGGATATGCTACAGCAAGAGGAGGGAGGAGCGATTAGAAGGATATGCTACAGTAAGAGGAAGGAGGAGCGATTAGAAGGATATGCTACAGTAACATTACAGTCTTTCACATAGCTGTGAGAATCCTGGGTTGTTTTTCCTTCTCACTGTGTTTTGTTTTCATCTTCCGTTTCCTTGCTCTTTCCATCTGATATGTCCCCCTGTAAAGGATGGTATCCCTCTTCCTTTTCTTCCTTCCATCCATCCTCCACTTCCCTCCTTCCATACCTTGTTCAGCTCTTGTCCTTCTCTGCCATCTCTTTGTGTGGGCTGCCACCTTTTCCTTGGTTCACACTCAACCTCTTCAGAACCTTCATGGGTTTAAACTTCTCCTTCTTCTTCTTCTTCTTCTGTTGCTGCTGCTGCTCGCCCTCTGCTGCTGGCTCCTTCTGGAAGTCTGGAGGAAGGGCGAGATGGAGAAAGAAGAGAGAAGACGGAGACATGGACGAGAAGCGTGAATACTTTGAGCGGAAAGAAAGATGAAAGGGAGAGTTCTAACAAAACATGAAGCTTTTGTCTCGTCTTACCCTTTCTCTTCAACATGGTCGCCACCAGCTTATCCTCTTCCTCTTCCCTGTTGGAGAAGCACAGTAAGATCACCAACAAAAAAAACAGACATCTACTAGCCCATCCTGCTCTAGATGAGCTCAGACAGGAGATGATAGGTGATTGATTACCTCTGCCTGTCCTGATCCATGTTGTTGATGATTTGGTTCCGCTGTTCGATGACGGTGACCAGCTCTGTCATCAGCTCCTGCTCCCTGCCCTTGTCCTCCTCATTCCAGTCTTTCTCTACAAGATGGAGGGATTAAGAGGGGAGGATGAAGAGTAACGCAGTGACTTAAAACGTGGATTATTTTCTGGACCCCGTTCCTTTTCAGTGAATTCAGTCCAACAATGGAATCAGGACTTTAGTTAACAAGCCTCCCATCCCGGGTAGCTGCAAGGGCCTTGTGCTCTATGATGCCATTCACAAACAGGAAGTGAGATCACACACCTGGCTTGTTAAGAAGACATCTCAGCTCATACTCTACATCAGCCTGCCTCTCCTCCAGGTTCTGCTGCTTGGCCCTGTCAAGAGGAAATAAATTGTGTGAGAATCTTAAAGAGACAGCTGCTAAATGGGCCAATGAGCACAGGCTCTGGTGAGGCTCTGGTACGTACGTGTAGACCAGCTCAGCCTCGCGGCGCACCAGCAGGTGTTTCTCATGGATCAGAGTGAACCAGTCCACCAGCAAAGTCTCCTCCTCCTCATCTAGAACAGGAATATGGATAATATTATACTATAGATACAAATATGGACTATTGACCTGACTATTAAACTATTGATCTGACTATTGAACTGAATAGTAGACTTTTGGGGAGGCAGGTAGCCTACTTGTTAGAGCGTTGGACTTGCAAGATCGAATCCCCGAGCTGACAAGGTAAAAATCTGTCGTTCTGTCCCTGAACAAGGAAGTTAATTGAACTATTTGAACTATTGACCTGACTATTAGACTATTGACCTGACTATTAGACTATTGACCTGACTATTAGACTATTGACCTGACTATTAGACTATTGACCTGACTATTAGACTAGACTATTGACCTGACTATTAGACTAGACTATTGACCTGACTATTAGACTATTGACCTGACTATTAGACTATTGACCTGACTATTAGACTATTGACCTGACTATTAGACTATTGACCTGACTATTAGACTATTGACCTGACTATTAGACTATTGACCTGACTATTAGACTATTGACCTGACTATTAGACTATTGACCTGACTATTAGACTATTGACCGGACTATTAGACTATTGACCTGACTATTAGACTATTGACCTGACTATTAGACTATTGACCTGACTATTAGACTATTGACCTGACTATTAGACTATTGACCTGACTATTGACCTGACTATTGACCTGACTACACCCGCAATAACATCTACTAAACAACGTGACCAATAACATTTGACTTGGACCAAACATTTTTTTTATAGAGACTCTCAACTGAACATGCTTCTTAGTCCAGGGGTAGGCTTAATTTGGGACCACGCAACCTCCCTATATCATAAGACTAGTCTTGAGAGGTGTATATGATAGTTTTACCATTGGGGTTATCGCGTAGTTTTCTCTCCAAAGCCACACCTCTCTGCTCCAGCTCATCCAGCTGTTTCTCCAGCTCTCCCATCTCTCCATGGATGTCCTCAGCTGGGATGTACTGGTCTGACTGCACCTGGACAACACACACACATCACAAAACACACTAGCACTGCAATCTTTAAAAAAATACAATATGGTACAGTTCACATTATTTACATCCAGATTGAGTTGTTCCTTTGAAAACATTAGTGCCACTAGTCAAACTATAACCAATACCGTTGCCTATGGTAATAGCAGTAATAGCAGACTGTTGCTGGCTTGTCACCACATTCCATTAAAAAAAAGACTCTGTCTGATGCTGAATCCTCGAGTGACTCATTGAATTACAAACTTTAGCGGACTGTGGTGTCCTCACAATCTCACCTTGCGTTTGATGAGGGGGAAGCCGTGTCCAGGGGCGGGGGGCCGGGCGGGGCGAGGGCCACTAGGGGGTCTGGTTGTAGGGGAGGAAACGGGGGAGGGAGAGGCTTTCCTGTTGAAAGGGTTTTCCTTACAAGTCCGCTGGAAGTAGAGAGAAGAAGACAGAGATTAATGTCAAGGTATTAAATAATTATCATAGTATCTGTTAGTTAGGTATAAAGCTCATTACATTGAATATCTTGTATCATTAAAAGGTTATTGGAAGTTAGTGCAGTTCATGTATTTTTACATGGTGAAAAAAATGAAAAGTCCAGAATCCCTTACCTTGGGGGGTGGAACTGGGATAGCACTTGATGCTGCCAGGGGGCTGGGTGTCGTTGGAGGTCTTGGCGGCGGGGGCCTGGCGCTCCGATTGCTCTGCGGAGTGGCCGGAGCCGAGCTAGGATTGGCTGGCTGGGGAGGAGGGGAGGGGCTCGGAGAGAGGCGATTGGCTGAGTTGGAGGGGGTGGAGCCACCACAGGGCCCACAGATGGAGGGCTCTGATACGCTCTTGGTGAAAGGGTTGTCCTGATCGCCCGTGGGCCCGCCCCCTAGGGAAGCTGGGTGGGAGGAGCTATGGTCGGAGGCAGAGGATAGGCTCTCTATGCTAATAGCTGGAGAGGGAGAGGAAGAGGAGGGCTGGGAGTGAGGAAGGGCTGAAGAAATAGAGGGATGAAGTGATATCAGAAAACAGAAAAAAGGAGCAGAAGTTGAAATGGAAAACAAAGTAGAGTTGGATGGGAGGAGGATGGAGAGAAAAACATTGTGAACATCCATGTATACACATCGAATGGTAACTTTCAAAATGACAACAACAAAACCACAGCACTGTGCAGGACATACAAGACACATGATTGACATGATTTGAGGTGAAGTGGCTACAACTCGTCCAATGCTCTAACCCAGTGGTTCCCAACCTTTTTTGGTTACTGTACCAACTGAATTTTGCTCTGCCCAGAGGACCCCTGAAGTACCATTTTACCAGGCAGTCTATGGTCTGATAAGTCTTCTCAAGTACCCCTGTGGGTAGGTCCTAGGTCCCCCGGTCTGGGAACCACTTCTCTAACCAACCTCTATCATATCCTGTTGCCATCAAGGCCCACTCACCTGAGTTAGAGCCGGGGGCCTTTGGAACAGGCTTTGGGGGCGCCGGGCGTTTCTTGCACCTGAAGCCATTGGGGCTTGCAGAGCGGGAGGAAATACCCCCAGGGGGCGTGTCTTGGTCAGCCTGGGAGATGCTGTACCACGGATGACTCACCACCACAGTGGTAGAAACCAAACTTCCTACTGACCCCTCCCCTGACCCCACCTCCTCTTCCTCATCAAAGGGGTTGGCGGGTGCAGGGGGCGTGGGTGGTCTGGAGCCCTCCCCTTTTAGAGAAGATAACGAACCAGTGTGTGGGGGTGTGGCTACTCCAGGGGGAGGGGGAGGTGCTGGTTTCTTCTTGGGTTCTTGGGATTGGACGAGGGCCAGCCAGGGCGGGTTAGGGGGTTTGGGGGCGTCGATGGAGAGACTGGAGCTGAGAGACAGGATGAGTGGGGGAGACAGAAACAGAAAGGGAGGGGGGAGACAAAACAACAAAGACAGATGAGTGCATGAAAACATCAACATGCATTAACACACAAAGACTGCTGGACAGAGACTGGGAGAGAAACAGATGAAGTAGGCCAATCACTGTCGACTAGTAAAGATAGGTTAGTCAGTATACTGAACCTTCCAGGGGAGTGGGATCTTTCTCGAGGTCTGGGAGCTGGAGGAAGACATCTCCTGTGTTCACCACGATCACCTGAGAGTCAAAATCAAGAGGTTTCATATATTTTATATTAGGACGGAGTTCACAGTTCACAGTTCAATTGAGGATCTACAGTAGCAAATTGCACTAACTTATTTCAGCTGTCAATCACCTTAAATCGACCACTCACCATTGACCGCAAGGTTGTCAACGCGGGGTGGGCGGACCCTGGGGGCGGGACGAGGTGGAGGGGAGGGCTGTGACAAGCGGCGAGGGATGGGGACTGGCTTACTGTCCCCTGGTCCTAGATGACTGACAGGTGTAGAAGGGATAACCCCATTGGCTGTGGTTTTGGCTGTTGTCGGAGTCTCCTCCCCCTCCTCCTCGATGTCATCAAAAGGGTTGGGAGGAATGGAGGGTGGAGGTTTGACCTCTCTTTCTCCTGCACCGTCTTCCCTCTCGTTCTCTGTTTTCAAAGAGTCTGTTTTTGTCGTTGAGATAGGATATGGTGTAGAGTCAGAGTCATTGGTTGGTGTGGGGGTGTAATCCTCATTGGTGACGCCCTCTTGGGGAGGAGTCTCTTTTGGTAGAGTCTCTTGGGGCGGAGTCTCTTTTGGTGGAGTCTCATTTTGTGGCGTCTCTTGGGGCGGCGTCTCTTTTGGTGGAGTCTCATTTTGTGGCGTCTCTTGGGGCGGAGTCTCTTTTTGTGGAGACTCTTTTTGTGGCGGAGTGTCTTTTGGTGGCGTCTCATTTTGTGGCGGCGTCTCTTTTTGTGGCGTCTCTTGGGGCGGAGTCTCTTTTGCTGGCGTCTCTTGGGGCGGAGTCCCTTTTGCTGGCGGAGTCTCTTGAGCCGGAGTCTTTGCCGCCTGGTCCCTCCCAGAAGGAGGAGAAGTTTGAGGCAGCATGGGTCGACCAATCCTGACGGACGGAACCATTGTCGGTCGCTTGCTTAGGTCCGGTCGGCCGTTCTGATTGGCTAAGGCAGACCTGGCAAAGTGATGCGTGCAGACCAGGGAGCCGACCTCGTTTCCTAGCTTGTAGGACCCAGGCAGCAGAGTGCTGCTACACTCCCTACACCTGAGAGAGAGGAGAGCAGGAGGCAACATTCAGACTATAGCCTGACATAGGCTCTGACAAACCCTGTGGTAAGCACATTGTTTAAACACTTAAAATAAGTTGAATCTCTCTAAACTCTGGAAATACATGTCAACAGAGGATATAAACGGTCTGTTTTGAGTCACTGGAATAGCAGTGTTTAATCATTATACAGTAAAGAGACTCAGCAGTATGTTGTAGTAGCTGTGCAGACCAGATATGCAGTAACTGAACGGGTGTTCACCTGAAACAGTTGCGGTGGTAGAGCTTGCCGTCGACCAGGAACCTCTGCACCAAGTGGACGTGCCTCTGGCAGGCGGCGCAGCTGCTGCTGAGGGTGCTACGCTTCACCCCCGCCTGTACCTCTCCGTCCGTACCCATCGGAACAGGTAGGCTCAGCTAGCACGGGCGTGGCAGGCAGGTGGCCAGGGGGTGAGGGTCGCAGGTGGAGGGGGTGTGGGATGGGGGAGATGGAGAGGATAGGGGGTAGGGAGGTGGGGGGAGATCAAACATGGAGTCAGGATCGAGGATGTGGAGGATTCATTCTGCTTATCTAGCTACAACCAGTCTGTTATATTTCCATCGCCTCCTCGGCTTAGAGTCATTGCCTTAACTAGCTACATGTATTTTATAATCGCTGAAAAACATTGTCTTGATATTAAAAAGTGATATGTATTAAGTGGAAAAGTAGTAAAGTTCCAAACCAGCCGCTAATTAGCAAGGAAAGTCTAGTAGAACACTAGTACTAGTGATGTAAGAAACTCTAGCAGGTGTTTTTAGGTTGAGTTAAAAGTCAAAGGGTTAGCAGCAAGTGTTCAAACTTGGCACACAACGTTAGTAGTATAAAACAAGTGTTAAATAGACACTATGTACAGAGGTTAAAGTTCAAAATGACTGACCTAACGGTTTTGATCCCCCTAGCCCCCCACCCCCCGCCCATCCTACTGTCTAGGCTCAGGACCAGAGAGAGGGGAGGAGTTCAGAGGCCAGGAAGAAGAAGAGGAAGAAGAGGAGGAAGAGGGGGAAGAGGAGGAGTGGATTTCTGTCTAAAGAGGGGGAAGAAGGGAGGAGGCCGGTATGGGGGGACGGTGGGAGGAAGTCGAAGAAAGGGCATGCGGAAGAAGGGGAGAGACAGGATACAAAGGCTATCTTTAAAAGAAAAACAATGGAGGCTAAACTTACAGGATATAGTCCACATTAATACTCTCTTATAGGGCATCTTTTTGAGATGGCCTTTCCTATAAGTTCAGACTAAAATGTATTTAGTCAATAGAATTACTCAATCCCGTACCTCGTTGATGTAACGGACAACGTGACTTCTATCGAAACACTCACACACCAACGAGTACCCAACCTCTACCATACGGTCACACCAATAGATGCCAGACAGACAACAATCCATTCATGCATCGGACACGTTAGCATTGACACCTGATACTGTGACAGTCAATGTTTTATAGAACACGTTTTCAGTGATTGTCCGGGTCTTGTCCGTGCCAAAATACCAGCACAAATAGTTTCCCTGTTATGTTAAACAAATACAATGAATTAGATCTAGTTATCATGCATGTACAATTAAAGTTAAATCAATGTCGTATTTTTTGGTATTTTATTAGGATCCCCATAAGCTGTTGCAAAAGCAGCAGCTACTCTTCCTGGGGTCCACACAGCCATTAGTTTAAATTAATAAGGCTTAGAATTAGAATCGCGTGAATGACATCATACACGCAATCCGTAAATCCAGAATATCTGCATATTACAAGTCGATATCCACGTAATAACAAGGAAAACATTATTTCCCATTGACCCCCAGTGTAAAAGAGGCAACTTTGTCGTGGAGTTTTGTTATACAGAAATAACATACACCAGGTCAGAAATCCCGACCTACAGTGCTCCCACCTTGGGAAATAGAGCCTGTGAGAAGAGCCCTTTGGCTTCAGGCTATTCGGCGTGGGACAGCGGGGAATTGTGGGGAGCCGGTGTTCAAGTAGGCTACACGTAGCTAGCTGTGTGTGTGGAAAACATTTAAACACAGGTAAGACATTTAACTTGTTTAGTGTAGTCTGTTTGTAGCGCCATTCACTACTTGTAGCCGTATAGTCTGTTTGATTGTGTTGACGGTCTTAGCTAGCTTAATGTTCTGGTTGGAAGCTAGCAACACATATAAACAATAGCATAAATGTTGGCTAATATTGCTGCGGCGCAATGAGGAGATTCAGGACCTTTCCCCTACGCGTTTCCATGGCAATTCCATTGTTTTGGTCGCATTCCATTGACCTCTTTACCACATGTATTCATGCATCATCTGACTCCCGATACCATCGTAGCCCTTACCTCGGGCTCAACCACTTTGTCTTCCAGAGGGGCCACCGGTCTCTTCTGGGCCGGCTCAATGTGGCCTGTACCACTGGACCTCTTCAAGCAGGGGGGGTTGGCTACAGGAGGGAGATGGTATCAGTCAATTTCTAATGGAGTTTATGCATTGGCTAACTGTAGATATTTTCCTTTGCGTCAGAGCACTATAAAACCCAGAGGGCCTTTTGAGAGACCAGTTACAAATGCAATCGTATAGTAGTGACTCAGTGATGGCCTGTCAGTGATACTGTCACATCTAATAACACAGGACCACTTCTCATCCAGCCAGCGAACCGTTTAGGTTACAGCTGTGTACTAAAGGCCCAGGAGTACTGGACCACCGGTCAGTAAGCGATCGTTGTGGAATATTCAGATAGAACTATAATATGTAGAACAAATATGCCTTTCTGACAAATAGTAAAATAAATCACGTAAGCTCTATTCATGACAATTCTATCTGCAACATTCCACAACACAGCCCTGGATTTGGCGCTTTCACAGTGTCTGGGCCCTCCAACCCCAGTGCTGTACTACTCACCATGGGACTTGTTGGTGAAGAAGTTGTAGTACTGGGAGACATAGGTGATGATGCTCAGCCTGTCAGGCACTTTCATGGACACCATGTCCTCTGGGTCCAGCAGAGCAGGGATTCCCAGCTCCTCCTCTGCGACCTCAAACGCCTAGAGGAGGGAGGGAGGGAAGGAAGGAAGAAGGGAGGGAAGGAGGGAGGGAAGGAAGGAGGGCAGGAGGGAAAGAATGGAGAAAGACAATGTGAAAACCAGTTTTTTTATTGTGTGTGTGTGTGTGTGTGTGTGTGTGTGTGTGCACGCGCCTGTGTACACTTTGATACTTGACCCCCTGCTTCAAAAACCTCCGTGTTATTTGGTCATAATTAAATGTTAAAGCCTGCCAGAATACTGTTGGTTGGATAACCATCTGCCTAATGAAAAATTCCACTGAGGAAATGAAGGCCTTAATAGTTCTCTGCCCCAAATGGTACCCTATTCTCTATATAGTGCACTACTTTGACCAGGGTCCATTTGGCTCTGGTCAAAAGTAGTGCAATATGTAGGGAATAGGTGCCATTTGGGACGCAGAGCTGATCAGGTTACAAAACACTGGGGATAATACAATCACTTGGCAGCTGTTCAGTAAACAGGGCCACAATTGATGCAAAACTGTGTACATGTAAACAAACTGTGTACATGTAAACAAACTGTGTACATGTAAACAAACTGTGTACATGTAAACAAACTGTGTACATGTAAACAAACTGTGTACATGTAAACAAACTGTGTACATGTAAACAAACTGTTACAAACGGTGTACATTTAAACAAACCAGTGAACGGGAGCTGTTTTTGCATGTGAAAAACAGACATATTCATCAAATGTAATATCAGTCAAAACAACGACAGCTTGCAGACAGTAGGTGAGCTGAATGCTATCCCAGCAGCAAGATCAACTCTGGCAATTAACTCGAAACACAACGTCCCATGATGACTAAAACCTTCAAGGATTATCAGGAGTCAGATAAGTCTGAGAAACAATGGTAAACAAACGCAGGGGAACAACTGAAATCTACCGTGTAGACAGTGATTGGACGTTAATCACCTAGCTTTAGTTTAGCATGCTGCGTGTTTGGGTTCAGGATTAGGCTGTCTCGGGCTAACTCAGGCTAATGCTGTAGCTACAGTGAATCACTGCAAATGTTCACAGATATCTGACATGCTGCCAGTGAAACAAACAGTTATGTCAACCACCAACTGCTTCAACCCTGAAAAAGCTCTTGGATAATTGGAAAGAAATGTAACTAGTAGCATTCAGTAGACAACACTCAAGCTCAGTTTGAGGATTGCTATAAGTAGGCCTACTCAACATCAGGGCAATGTTATTTTGGCACCTTTGCAGTTTTTGATAAACAAATATGTGGCTTTGTTATTTAAATGATTGCTACAAACAAACCTATAGCAGAGGACTATTTATTTTTCATATCCTCCCTTTGGTTAACTGTTCTGTCTTTCTTTCCTGTCCTCATTTGCTTGCTCTCGCTCCCCCCTTCTCTCCTTCCCTCCCCCCTTCACATGTCAGGCTCCGGCAGGAACCAATAAACAACTATGCTCTCTACAGACAGACAGAGACACAGAAAGACAGACAGACAGAGACATAGAACGACAGAGACATAGAAAGACAGACATGAAAGAGACAGATGAGACAGATGAAAATGTATGATAGTTAGCTGACCAACTAACTGCAGACACTGCTCCACTGTCTCACCCACGTGACATCTGTTACTCATCTCTATTACCTTCCAAAACAACACTCACCCTCTCATAGACACTAGTAGGCCTACACCTGGCTACACTGTATTCTAGCATTACAGAACTCACCCAATACATACCCTACCACAGACACAGAGAAGGGAACCAAAGTAACGACCATGACTGACTTGTCACAGCTAATTACAGTATTCGGCAACAAGAAGTCACTAGCTGGTTCACAACTAATCATTACATCTAGGCCAAGGCTATTAGAGTGTGTCTGCGTGTGTGGAGAAGTGATATGTGTTCTAGTGACTCACCAGACGGTTGTTCTCGTAGACATTCTCTTTGGAGAGGGAGTCAAAGTCTCTAGAATGACAGGGGGGAAAGAGACAACATTTAAAATCTAAACAAATAACCTACTCTAAATCATAGATACAATCACAAGACTACGTTCAAATTATGAGAGATCACACTGCTATTGTTAGGTAAAAGGGTGAGCATCTAAGCAGACCAGAAATAACCCATATTGCATATTAAAGCTATAATATGTCACTTTTTGGGCAACCCGAACAAATTCACATAGAAATTTGAGTTATAGATCGGTTATAGATTGATTCCCATTGAAAGCATGTCTAAGAAGTGGTAGATATGTTCTATAAGTGCTTCGCTTCCGTTCTGAAGTTTTGCTTTTGCGTCTTTTACTTTCGGTTTTGTACACCAGCTTCAAACAGCTGAAAATACTATATTTTGGGTTATGGAAAATATTTTTCAAAGTGGTTTAGATGGTACAATGATTCTCTACGCAATGACTGTTTGTTTTGTCACACAAACTGAAATTAGGCTAACTATTAGAATTTTAGCAACCAGGAAATGGCGGAGCGATTTTTGCTTAGTGCATCTAAGTAATGACAGGCCTAACTATCTGGGGGGTGGGGAGTGATTGGCCCATCAAACATCATCAGGATCCGAACAGAACGACAGACAGTGTTTGGCCATACACAACCAGTTACCTCTATATTTCATTGAGAATGGGGCCACAGCACCCATCAACATCAACAGTGTTTTATGGGTGAACCCCACTGTGATGAAAGGACAGCAGGTTGGCTCAACACAGCAGTAATGAGTAGGTGGCTGGTTGACTGGGCCTGGAGCAGGGAACTAAACCTCATGTTCCCACCAGTTAACATCCTGCCGTAAAATTAGGTCTGTGTCTCAAATGGAACTATGTAGAGCACTACTTTTGACCAGAGCTCTATGGGCCCTGATCAAAAGTCGTGCACTATGTAGGGAATAGGGTGGGATTTGGGACACATCCTAGAACTTTTGAGAGTTGCTTTTGGACGCAAAGTCTCTGCTCTGTTAAAGAAGGGAAATAGAAAAAACACCAACCTGTTGGTTATCAGTCTGGATACAGGAAACCTCACCAGCACAGCCAGCCCACAGACTAGTATGAGACTGCCTATAGCACAGCCAGCCCACAGACTAGTATGAGACTGCCTATAGCACAGCCAGCCCACAGACTGGTATGAGACTGCCTATAGCACAGCCAGCCCACAGACTAGTATGAGACTGCCTATAGCACAGCCAGCCCACAGAATAGTATGAGACTGCCTATAGCACAGCCAGCCCACAGAATAGTATGAGACTGCCTATAGCACAGCCAGCCCACAGACTGGTATGAGACTGCCTATAGCACAGCCAGCCCACAGACTGGTATGAGACTGCCTATAGCACAGCCAGCCCACAGACTAGTATGAGACTGCTTATAGCACAGCCAGCCCACAGAATAGTATGAGACTGCCTATAGCACAGCCAGCCCACAGAATAGTATGAGACTGCCTATAGCACAGCCAGCCCACAGACTGGTATGAGACTGCCTATAGCACAGCCAGCCCACAGACTGGTATGAGACTGCCTATAGCACAGCCAGCCCACAGACTGGTATGAGACTGCCTATAGCACAGCCAGCCCACAGACTGGTATGAGACTGCCTATAGCACAGCCAGCCCACAGAATAGTATGAGACTGCCTATAGCATAGCCAGCCCACAGACTGGTATGAGACTGCCTATAGCACAGCCAGCCAATAGACTAGTATGAGACTGCCTGTAGCACAGCCAGCTCAAAGACTGGTATGAGACTGCCTATAGCACAGCCAGCCCACAGACTGGTATGAGACTGCCTATAGCACAGCCAGCCAATAGACTAGTATTAGACTGCCTAGAGCACAGTAAGCCCACAGACTGGTATGAGGCAGCCCATAGCACAAAGTGAGCTCTGTTCTCCCCCTAATCTGACTCCCATGGCCCCAAATGCACTTAGCCTAGCCGTCCTGACCTAGCGCTACGTCACACACACTGCCACTCTGCTGTAGGCCTACGGGTGCTAAAGCGCTAATGCTACAGCCCAGTCTGCTATTACTCAAAGTTGTGCAAAGTGCAGCAACTGCCACTGCCAAATTGTCCTTGAGTAACACTGGAGTGGTGCCCCTCAGTGCTTCAACAGTTGAAAGCCTGACAGGCCAGATCAGAGCAATGCTTCCCCTGTACTCATTTAGCAGCAGCTAAATTGTTGTTGCCACAACAAAAATTTAGAAAATAATTGACCTATCACATTTTTTTTTAGAATATAATCTTTGAGAACAATAAATCAATAAAAGCTAAACAGTCAGGGAGAAACAAAAATTCTACTAACAATAAATGGTGATATTTTTGGCATGGCTGGATCAGTGATGGGGCACACAGGGTTAGGGTACATGGGGCCCTGATTGATTTTGTTAGAATGTTTGGGCATAAGAACACAGAATCAGCCACGGCAAAATGTGCATAATTGAAGGAAATTCATTTTCACACTGCAAAATGTTCTCTCAGCCCCATGGAAAAATTTATAGAATTGCAAGAAATTTACTGGAAAAACAGCACATTTTTCTCTCTGCCAACAGTTCCAGACCGACTTAACCCACTCCTTCTGCAAGCATTGCACATTTTGGGGGGAGAACCTAATCCAACAAGTATTGCTGCCCTGCTCACAAGCTGATTTTCGATGAGGGGCCTGCCATCGCCACCGGTGTGTCAACCATCCTCACCATTAAGTCCTGTACTGTGTGTGAGTGGACTTGCTGTTGCTGCCAACAAGCTACATGGTCTGCTTTAAGCTACATGGTCTGCTTTAAGCTACATGGTCTGCTTTAAGCTACATGGTCTGCTTTAAGCTACATGCTCTGGTGGTTAACAACAAAACACAGAATGTAGTCAAATGTCCTCAGCATATTTGTTGGTGATGTTGCTGCGTGGACAGTATAAAGAGAAAAGAGGAGACATGTTGAACCGTCTGGGTGGGTGAGCTGCACGGTGTGGGAGAAAACGAACTTCAACCCGTCAGAAAGGTTCAACTGAGAAACACAGAGGTAGAGAACACCGTGTCAGAGTGGAAACGGGAAGTGAAATACACAAAAGGGGAAAAGAGAGACAATACGGAGGCCACTAGCGTCATGTGCAGGGGAGAATGACAGATCAAACAAAACACGTCTGACACGAGGAGACCGTAGAGGCACCGAAATCACATGAAACTGAGGTCAATAGTGACGGAATAATAACTGATAGGGGCCAATCTCTCTGAACCCATCGATGGATCTACTGAATAAGGCTTATTGTTGGTACTGAGGAAATAATACCAGTTGCAGCTACCCAACCTTGGTCAGGCTTATAGCTTCTGTTTAATCACCTTGCTTATTCACCCTGAACCAAGAGCCACTTCAGTCAGAGAGAACTGGACCCGGTCTGATCCTGAATGACATTACTAGGTTTCAGTCAGATAAGTCATCTGTATAGTACAGTGGCGTGCTGAACGCTGTCAGTGATAAGAACTGGAGTAGCATCGCTGTGCAGTACTGTACACCGGCTGGCTAGAGTAGCATGAGAGCTAAATGCAGGTTGGCAGGAGGAGGCCCCTTGCTGCAGATTACCCTGACGGCCTGTCTGTCTGGATCAGACTGAAGACAGTCACAGAGAGGCCAGGCCACTGCAGCGCTGCTGGTTGGCTGATGAGGCTGCCTGGCCAAATAGCTCTGAGCTCAGGAGACAGAGGTAGAGCTGGATCTTCAGCCTTTGACCCATAGAGGAAGATGTATTGTAACATATCTGGTGTCATTTGCACTCACTCACTCCCTTTCTACTGTATGTAGTAGTTGAAGGCTTAGGTCACGCCGTGTGATCTCATGTCCTGTCACACACACAAGCCAGGATAGGTGTAGTGGGTAGTACTGGTGCATCGTGTATGAGATCCTGCATGCAGGTCATGCAAGCTTGGTTTTCACACACTTTGAAGGACATGGACACAGAACATGTGACATCTGCTGTACACAGCAAAGTTACAGTACAAGGTGCATGGTTGTACCTGAATCATCTGTACTGTATTGAATGGGAGGCATCATCGTTTGCTCACTCCTACTCTCAGCCAAGGCAGTTCTATTTACCATCTTCCGCCTTCTTGCAGCCCATCATTGCAATCATTTTAATGCAGTTAGTTTGTGGCCTAACTGTGCCCTTGTTCTGCGACTGCAGTGTGTGCGCGCGAGTCCCACACAGGAAAAGGGGTGTGTTGTTACAGACAGGGCCAGACCCGTCAACCCACATTAGATACCGTACAGCACACTTGGCTTACCCTTGGTTTTCCCCTTTCTAACGCTGCTTAGAAACAGTCTCTGCAATGACGCCTGGACTACAAGTCAAGCCTAGGTTTGCTGGCTGTAATAGCTCACAACAACGTTGTTGGTGGAACACTGATTGTTGTGGCGAAAGGCAATGTAGGTTAGCAAAACATATCTTTCTGCACACAAACACTGGTGCCAAAATGATAAACAGCAACACAAGCTAGAGGGCACTTCCTCCCTATATTTAGTTTCATGTTGAAGTGACATGATCTTGATCGAGTTCAAAAGGTTTCCGTTCCACAGTTCTGTGACGGTGAGGACAAACTTAGTTCCCTGGCTACATCATTCCGAAGGTGGTCTGGCTCTGGCTGAGAGCACTAACTTGCCACCCCATGATATTATTATATTATTATTAGTTACAGGCGAGATTTTTTTTTAATTTAACTAGGCAAGAACTAGATCAGTTCATTTGGCCTAGAGTTTGACCAGGAACACAGAGTGTACTTGAGTGTCCTGATAGGATTAGATTACAGTGAAATCAGCAGTCACGCATTGTATCGAAGTATCGAAGTTCAGCACCCAGATAGTTATGGTGTTAACAGTTGTTACATTGTAACAGCACGTTGCAACATTGTACTTAGTGATCCTATTTTGGAGCAAATTGTTAAATTCTTGATGAGTTAGTGAGCTCCATTGTTATTTTAGAATTCTTGTCAATATTGACATTTTGCCCTGATGTAAATAAACCCACTTTGTTGCTGGCGTGTTATGTTTCTAAATATTTATTGTTTCTGAGGGACAAGATCATCTTGTTTAGGCCTGGGAAGAAGTGGAGAACGTTTTTCAAAGTTGATTGAAACTAACTAAATACTTACATCAAATCCGGTCTATATCGGTGGATTATGGCACAGAATGCCAAGCCATCCCGGAAAGAAGATGACATGTTCTTGATGTCTACATCGTTGTAACTCTCGCATTGTATCCGACACCATTCTTGAAGTGCTTTTAAAGACCCCATGTTCGGAAACATTCAGATTTTATTCCTTTCGATATAGGTCTCATCCCACGTGTAGCGGGATGAGAAATCAGCTTTTGTAGGATTCTAGAAGCTGTCCTCCTGCTTTTCGAATTTTGGAGGACAACACCCGAAATGACTCATTCGGAATTCCATTGACTGGTCGAGGATAGTAGTCACGTTTGGTAGCGAGCAGGCTAACTTTGCGATGTCAATGAAACATTGGTTTCCACAACTCCGCCAGCAAATGTGATCAAAGCTTCGATCTGCAAGTTTTCCCAACACGCACAATCAATAATCACCATATAAAAAGAATCCCACATACAATGGGTTTGACAGCTTGTCACAGAAACGTTGTCAGTGGCTAGCTAGCTACCTGGATTAGCTAGCTTCGGTCCAAATTTAGACGAACATCTCAACCCTGCTTCAGATTGATGCAGTTAGCCTTTTAGCGAGTTAGCTAGCTGAAGCTAACTAGCCATGTTTTCACTTGGAAAAACACATTCATTGACCCGAAACGTGTCAATAAAATAATATGAAACACGTCCCTTATTCGTGTGTATTCAGTTACAATCCTTATGTTGAAGCATTCATCCAAAACTTTAAATGGGAAGCGTCGTTGCTTGTTGTATGGTGCAGTCCCATCTGTGTCGTTATACCGGTCAGACTCCAGAACAAGGCGCTTTTTCTCTCTCTTCTTGACGCCAAAACAGAAGATACATTTATCAAACGCACAGTTGTGTTTGGATGGCGATGATGGTTAATTAAATGTATCATGGAAAATTAATTGTAATCAAGGCAGCCGACCATTCTGCCAAGCCTTGCTTCGGCTGCCTGCTGTTAAAATGAAACGAATTCAACAACGTTACTCCTGTGTTCGCTAGAGGGAGCAGTTACATTTTTTGGGCAACTTTCTTGGCCGCTATAATTACAGGACACACACTCAGTCTGTTGTTGACAGCCACACAAACTCACAAATTGACAACTTTTATGGAATATGTTGTTGGTCTCTCCTCCTCTCTGTGGAGTTTAATAGACGTATAAGTGAAACTCTAACTGCGTATTGCTGTTTATGTTTCCAGTTTCTGCGCTATTAGGAGCAGATTAATGCACAGGCTTGTCATCAATGGTTGGGGGTTGAGAACACACTTTGTGGAGACAGAGAAGGATCAGGTATATCAGTCATTAAAAAAAATATATATATACCATGGGCAACTGCCAGAAGGCTTTAGCCTACTGGGTGTGTTTCTATCGCAATGTATCTGTCTCTCTCCCGATGGAGCCTTTACATGTGACGACGAAACATAGAACTTTGTGCCTTTTCGTGGTATCTGTGTAGAAAAGTGACATAAACATCCTGGAATATCAATCATGGAAGATGAGATGATCGTACATGATATAGAGTTATGGTGTCTGTGTCTTTGGATGAGAGCAGCAGGTCTTGGGCTGACATGTGGCAGTATGACTTGACATTGTTTTATTTTATATTAAGAAATATCATGACTTGACTTGACATGGAGGCTTTTGGTGCAAGATGATTTCGGTCATAAAATGCATCATCACGCACCTCAGTTTTTATCCTTGACAACCGTGTAGTAGAGGGACGACCAAGAATGGCTTGATATGATGACGCCCACGTCGTTGCATGAGACTGGCAAAGTAACGCGATAGCTGCCAGTTAATCGGAATCCCCGAAAATGGCGGCGCCGCCAGAGGAGGAGAGCTTGGAGTCTCGCGTCAGTGAGTCATACGATGCTTTTACTGCTATAACGACTCAATACGTGACCAATTTACTTTCAGAAAACTGAGGTAGAGAATGCCCTGTAGTTGTAGTGTTATGAGTATAATTGTTGTATGTGTAGTGGACGAACAGTGATGATGATGCTTTATCCAAAGTGCTAGCTAGTGTGCTATACGTAGCGCTACTAAGGTCGGAACAAAAACAGACCTCACCCCTGTATTGTTTACGCAGAATAATGCATTGACAAGCACGAATATCGTTTATTTTAGGTGTTCTTAATACGCAATGTATTACAAATACAACAAAGTCCGACTTTGAAACTGGTGAATCAGACTGGCTAAGCTAAATAGACACATTATCCAGTGGCTAAGTGTCAATGGGCAAATAAATTGGGGAGGAGTCATTCTGCTAACGTTTGCAGCAAGTAAACACGAAAACTTTCTTTGTGCATTTGGTTCTAGAGTAGCGAGAAACCCTTGAAAATGTTGATAAGCCCAAGGATCTGGAATTTGCTTTTATTCTCCCCAGACAAAGCCACCAACCCTCTGAACAAGGAGGCGGACTGGGACAGTATCCAGGGCTTCTGTGAACAGCTCAACAATGAGCCTGAAGGGTAAGAAGGACCAACATGTGGAGAGCTGGTCATAGGCTTGCTTTGTCAGTTAGTACCTCAACATGTTTAAACATATGGCAAACAATACAGGTACTCTTATTTGATGTCCCCTCTCTCCCCCCTAGTCCTCAACTGGCTACCAGACTTTTGGCCCATAAGATCCAGTCACCCCAAGAATGGGAGGCCATGCAAGCACTAATGGTGAGTATACCGTTATCAGGGTAACGTATTGGTTGACATGCTCACTGACATCTCCATTAGCCAGAAAATGCTTATTGTAAGTGATCCCACCACCAGCAGTGTCATAACATATATGTGTCCCTAGGTTCTAGAGATGTGCATGAAGAACTGTGGGAAGAGGTTCCACAATGAAGTGGGCAAATTCCGCTTCCTCAACGAGCTCATCAAGGTGGTCTCACCCAAGGTACTGTCTGGAGGGCTATTTCTTTAGGGTTCCATTTGAATGAAATCACTTTTTGACTGTGCCTGTTTTGATCTGAATGAAACATTCCATACATATTTCCCATGGTAGAAGTGCAAAATGGGTCCATTTTGAGCACTTGAATGTTTTGACATTTTGGTCCAATAAGTTACCTTCTGACCACTTCTACCATGGGCAAATATGTATGGAAAGTTTTGGTCAAATCTAAAAGGGTGCGGACAACTATTGATTGAAATCAAATGGAACAACCCTTTATGTAACTCGACCCCTTTTTTATAAACAAACAAAACACAGTATTCCATTCTGTCTGTTTTTGATGTTCCTAAATCTCGTCTCCTGTGCAGTACCTGGGTACTCGGGCCCCAGAGCCAGTGAAGAAGAAGGTTCTGGAGGTGATGTTCAGTTGGACGGTGGGTCTGCCTGACGAGCCCAAGATAGCAGACGCCTACCAGATGCTGAAGAAACAAGGTGAGCTTTAATAGTGATGACACACCTAGAAAGAATAGGAGTCAAATAAAACGTTCTCTCTGTGATGATCCTTTTCTATCATCTCTCATTGTTTTCACTATGATGGAACTTCAGGATGAGGAATATGGCTAAATCATATGATTTATTACAGTACTGTAACTGTATGATCCCCTAACGTCCCCTAACGTGTGATCCTGATATAAATAGTATTTTGTCCATATTATTTTTTCCTGACAAGTCAGTTAAGAACAAATTCTTATTTTCAATGACGGCCTAGGAACAGTGCGTTAACTGCCTGTTCAGGGGCAGAACGTCAGATTTGTACCTTGTCAGCTTGGGGATATGAACTTGCAACGTTTCGTTTACTAGTCCAACGCTCTAACCACTAGGCTACCCTGCCGCCCCATGTCAATCTCACTTCTTCTTTTTATAGTTTATGCACCAACATAAGACAAAATCATATTGAAACTCCTGAGTCTGCATCCAGAATGATTATTTTTTTCACTTAGTCTGTCTAATTGAGAGAGAGAAACTGTTTGTTTAGTATGGCTGTTTGTTTAGTATGATGGAAGATAACTTGAGCACTGTGTAATTAAGTGTTTTGCTCCAGGGAGTGACAGCCAACAATATTTCTTAGCCTGGCCCTAAATCCGTTGGTTACGCTGCTTGTGTTTACAATAACTTCATGGGGAAAACAATGTTATTACCAACATGCCGGAAACCTACGGTATATACATGATGTACTGTAGGGAGTGCCGGTGACAGGCTGTTTATTTATGTGACATGGATGGGATTCCCTGCTCTCTTCCAGGCATTGTGAAGCAGGACCCGGTACTTCCTGATGAGCCCCTCCCACCCCCTCCGCCCAGAACTAAGAGCGTCATCTTTGAGGATGAGGAGAAGTCCAAGGTAAAGATGACAATGAATCAGCCCCTTGAGTTTTGTCAATAGAGATGACATTAGCGGACATTTTGAATTGATGTCTTTCCATTCTTCCACTGTAATTTTCATGTATTCCCTAACGGCCTGCTCTCCCTCTTTTACCTCTCTCCTCCTGTTTTCCACTCTTTTCCTTCCTCTTCCCTCCCTTCCTTTGTAGATGCTGTCTCGGCTTTTGAATAGCACTCACCCTGAAGATCTAAGAGCAGCAAACAAACTCATTAAGGAAATGGTGCAGGAGGTGTGTCCTACTCTTTTTACTCCTGTCTGCGTGATTGTGTGTTTGTTTGGGTGGGAGTCAATCAATGCATATAGGCCTATTGCATTCACAACGCAGTCGATTTATTACTCGTACGCTAAGTAAACAGCGAGCCCTTCATATCGTCAAAGCACTTCTAATGATTTTTATGGATTGAATTCTGAACTCCCTCACGATTGTGATCTACTATCCCTACAACTGCTCTCATAATTGTACTGTATATGCCTGCAATAAAATAACCTATGCAGACTTCAGAGCGCTCCAGCTTTTATTTTATGGGATAATGTTTTTATTTGATTGCAGTGTTCTCAGTGTGTGTGTGTGTGTTCTGTTACGGTCCTCCAGGACCAGAAGCGAATGGAGAAGGTGTCTAAGCGTGTGAACGCCATCCAGGAGGTGAAGGAGAGTGTGGGCCTGCTGACCCAGCTACTGGGAGACTATAGCAAGGAGAGCAGCTCCCAGAGCAATCAGGAACTCATCAAGGTTAGCACAGAGCAACACCACTAGAGGTGTGTGTGTGCAATGGGCTATTTCTAAATGTGTTTGTGTTTGCAGGACCTATACCAGAGCTGTGAAAAGATGAGGCCTACTTTGTTCCGATTGGCTAGCGACACAGAGGACAATGATGAGGCCTTGGGTGAGAATCTTATGTTTCCATATAGTGTGATAGAAAAGTTTGGTCATACGCACATTCTTAAAAACATAGGTGCTGGGCTAATAAAGAATACTGGTATTGAACAAGAAGGCCCGTTTTGGATCGAAACGTTGTCAATAAAGCAGTGAATTGGGAGCCTTAACAGTGTGCAGGCCTTCTTTGTTCTATACATATAGTGTGATCAATACAAGAGGCATGATTCAAAATGGCTGAAGAGTGATGCATCCTCTATACGGTTGTTAGACAGTACTATATGGTTATGTAGTGTTCTGTATCGACGCATTGCATAGCTCACCTCTGTGTACGTCTCTGTTACGCCAGCTGACATCCTGCAGGCCAACGACAGCCTGACTCAGGTCATCAACCTGTACAGACAGCTGGTGAAGGGAGAAGAGGTGAACGGAGACAGCACAGCCATGCCTACACTACCAGGTGAGAGAGAGGGTCACGACCTGAACCTGCAGGCGTCTCAGAGGGGCAGACACACTGTTCTACACACTCCCATCATGTTCACACATGCACAGACTGAACCTCAGGACATCCAGCATAATCAACCAGGTTGTTTCCCTGTTCACTTTCACAGATGTGTTCAATGTGTTTCGTTCAGTAGTTTCAAAACATTTGATCACAAAGACTGACGTTTGATCTCTCCACAGGAAGTAGCACAGCCCTCCTAGACCTGACAGGGTTAGACACATCGCCCACTGGACTTCCCTCCTACCCAGACACCCCCTCACTACAGACCACGTCACAAGAACTGGGTATCAGCCTGCTAGATGATGAGCTCATGTCACTAGGTAAGCAGCAGTTCTGAATGTCGTTTCGCTAGCTTGTTTACTCTTATTAAATTGCCCAATTATTTTCCAACATGCCATGACTCGTCCAACTGTGGTTATGCATCGTGTTCCCTCTCGGTTCGTGTCGACAGCCTCTTTCTATTGTTGTTTTCACTCAGGACTCAATGACGTAACGCCCAACTCTACCCACACCCCTCAGTCGGGAGACTGGAACTACTTTCAGGTGAGAGAGTTGTCAGCATATGACTCATGCGCACACACACAAAATGTCCCTAACACAGTGTTTTTCTGCGCAGTGTTTTGACAGTGTAGAGCCAGTCGTCCCAGCGGTGCCTACTGCAACAGTGTTGCTACCGGCCGTGACCCCTATCCCCCAGGCTCCATCAGGGGGGGCCCCCGCTGCTTCCCCTAAAGCCCTGGATGAGTTAGACCTGCTGGGCAAGACCCTGCTGCATCAGTCCCTACCCCCGGGGACGCAGCACGTCAATTGGTAAACACTGCAAGCCAGAGAGGCAGCTGCTAATCTGTAACGTAAACACTTGTTTTCTCTTAAAAAAGCTGACCCCTTGCTCTCTCTCCCTCTCACAGGGATAAACTGCAGTCCAGACCCACCCTGCGAGACCTCCAGACCAAGTCCAGTACCAACACTACTAGCACCTCCACCCCCAGCCCTGTCCTGGCCTTCCCCTCTGAGCAGCCTGGGTCTCTTCTAGACTCCCTGCCCAGCCCCGGGCCTCCTACCCCAGTCCCCCAGAACGACATCTCCTTAGCTAACGTGACTGTGCCCTTGGAATCAATCAAGCCCAGTAAGCCAATTGTCTGGTCAATCTGTATTACTGTATGGTTGTTTTGAACGTTAGCAAGAAAAATACCAAACCAGACTCCAAATAATAACTATAACATACCCAGCCATTACCTGTGTTGCAACATATCTCCAGACATGGTGATGGCTGGGCATGAACTAACCCTAAGCCTCTGTCTGTCCTCTAGGCAGCTTGTTACCAGTGACTGTATTTGACAAGCACAGTTTGCGGGTGCTGTTCCACTTTGCCCGTGACTCTCCTCCCTCTCGGCCTGACGTGCTGGTAGTGATAATTTCCATGTTGTCCTCGGCCCCCATACCAGTCACCAACATCCGCTTCCAGTCTGCAGTACCCAAGGTTGGTCCTGTCTCTTCTCTGTCATCTCTCACTAACCCCCCCCCTCTCTAATTTGTCTTGGTGATCCATCTTCTACCTCTATCATTTGTTTGTCCCTAATTTCCACTCTGTCTGATTAGGTGTGTTCTGCGGTAACCTATGTGCGCTGAGTTGTGACTGTAGTTTGAGTAATGTGTTTCCTCCTGTCTATTTCTAGGTGATGAAGGTGAAACTACAGCCTCCTTCAGGAACTGAGCTTCCAGCCTTCAACCCCATCTTACCCCCAGCCGCCATCACACAGGTCCTACTGCTGGCCAATCCTCACAAGGTACTACACACACACACTACTCCCGCCTTCTTTCCAAGGTGTTTAACCTATGCTCATTTAAAAGAAACTGCCAAGTCAGCATCTCATTTGTAGCTGTGAAAAGCCCTGAGGTGACAAACTGTCACCGTGGCAACAAAACAGAACTTAAACATGTGCAAGCAGAAAGCATGTTGATTTGTCCCTTTTCCTGTTGTAGCCTAACATGGTTCTGTTCTTTCTTTCAGGAGATGGTCCGGTTGCGATACAAGCTCACATTTGACCTGGGAGAAGAATCACATGATGAATCCGGCGATGTAGAACAGTTCCCCCCTCCAGATACCTGGGGGAACCTTTAGTGGGACTGATCAACTTCCTGTCACCTGATCCGCTGCTTCCCTTAGGTGTAGGTCGAAGGTCCCCCCCAAGCACTGGTCCAGGGAAAGATGGCGTTTTTACATTGTGATGGTTACGGGAAATATGGTCTTAGACCTGTTATTTGGGATCAGTTTCTCCCTTAAGGGTCACACCAAATGTGTGCTGTTGACATCTGACTACCGACTTTTTCGCGTAATTCTACATGTAAAATCGGTTTGCACTCAGTTTTCAAATTACCTCCGGTTCTCTGTTCAGAGGTGCTAAGTACACTCGGCAGGTAAACGCTATTGGTGTGTCCGAGCCCTTATGTCTTCCCATTTGTTATGGATTGAATATCGGCAGGGAAAGTGGATCCTAGATAAGTTATTTGTGGGCAGTTTCTCCCTTATGCCATCCATGTGTCCCATCCATGATCCACCACCCCATGTTGTCATCTTTCATACTCCCATTTTGTGTTTTTCTTCATTCCATTGACTGTACTACAATCAGCCCTTAGTCTCCAATGCATTACTGTATAATAACCATCTCACGTGATCTGTCCAAAACAAACCATTGCTGTGAGAAGTCGAAGCCTTTTAAACTGAATGTGTGTGGAACGGTTTCTCTCAGGCTATGCCTGATAGCATTATTCTGCACAAAATATGACACTCAAATAGTGTAGTCCCAAAGTATTGTATTATTTTCTATTATTTGTACGGTGTAAGACCAGTTGGGTCTGTGACTGTTATATAAGTTGGGCAGTAGGTGTCTGAAGCTGTAACAAATGTATGTCCTGTCCAATCTTCTGTGAAGGAATATCCAATCTATGACGCTTTTATCCATTCTATTGAAATCACATGATCATATTGTTTTGATCTAAACAGCAGTTTGTTGCCCCCCCCCGATTTAAGTGATTTCATTCCACTACATGATGCATGCACTTCCTGTTAGTTTGGTTATGGACATGAATATGATTCCCTCATTTGCTGTTGACGTTGACCCAAAGGGAGAGGCGTTAGTTCAGTACTGAGTTGTCAGTGCTGACACCGTTTAAATCTGCCGTATGTGCCTAAAGCTGAAAGTTTGTTCTTTATGTATCTTGGTATTTATTTTTTACCTTCCATGTACATACCAATACTAATTTGGTTGTCAATTTTGTTTCTGAGTTGGACTACTGATTTTCTTATGAAATTTGGTTATGCTTCCTTTGGTGTGAGATGTGAAACGAATATGGTCATTAATGATGCGTTCGTTCAATCTAGGGGCGACCAATCATATCCGCTCCAGTCAAGTAGTACCACACCCGATTCAACCAATAAAATTATTTATAGAAGACTAAGATCAGGTACCATGTTAGTGCTTGGCTAGAAGTAAAGCCAGCAGCCCCACCTGTCTATTGCAGATACAGTGGCTGCATCTCTCACATCATTCTGCAGCTCCCCTCCACATTCCACCTCCCTGCCTTTATTCCCTAGCCTGTGTCCCAGATCTGTTTGTGCTGTCTTGTGAACTCAATGACTGTAGGAGCTGGTAAAACAGCCCAAACAGATCTGGGACTCAGGCTACCTATTCCCTGCTCTGACTTTGTAAATAATAATGGTTTTGCAATTATGTACATTTGCCAAAAAAAGTATAATTATAGAGAGCAAATAAATATTGACGGGGGAATGGTGAATGTAGTGCAAATATGTATTTAAGGGAAATAAAGTTATTCTTTTTCTCGGGGGTTTAAACTGACTTTTGTCTATTGGTGGTTGTCAATGAATGTTCACTCATGCTTACTTATTCTGTACTCCGTACAACAATTACAAGGATTTTGGTTTCAGAAACTTTATTAAAATCCTGTGAAATAAAGCAATGTAGAAAAATAACATAAGTATGAATTACCTCTTTCCAATAAAATGTTGATTAAACATTCACAACGCAACACTCAATGTGCTGACTTATGGGATTATGACACGTGTCTGTGATTATCATTCCCAAATTCTCCTGATATAGTTTTAATATGAATCTGAAGAAAATGGTATAGCAATACAGTTTCTAAACAGTTTATAGAAAAAGTTATAGGATAATAGAGAAGGATATAATGCAACATTTACTTCCCCAAAAGAGAAGTAGAAAGCATAGCTGACTGACAAAATCACTGGAGTTCTACATGGCAACAAAATAATATCACATTTTAGCATTTGTTACTCACTAAAGGACTAGAACCTCACCATTCAGAGTAAATCGCAAATGGAAATATCAACTCCTGTCGTGCCAATTAATACCAAATAGTCACAGCTTCAGATTCACAGAATATCATTTTCTGGACACGCACTACTCTTGAACACATGAAAAGCGAAAAGTGTATCATGCATGAGTACTATATATTTTCAGACGTAGTTAAAATCATCGCAAAACAAACAAGTACAAAAACATGTAGCTAGCTATATGTTAGTCCTTACCTCATGCTTTCTTACCATGGTAGGTAAGGGCAGGACGGCAACTCTAAACACCCTTTCAGAGGAGTAACGTTACAGTTACACACTGATAAACACTAGGGTTTGAAGACCATGGGGATTTGGATTCCAAGCACCATGACTGTATAGTAATTCTACTTCCTGGGTGGGGGTGTAGGAGGCGGCGGTGGGGGAGGAGTGAAGGGGTACGGAGGCTGCCCTATGAAGCTCATGAGAGGGGGCTGTGGCGGGGCCATCAGCTGGGCCATGAGGGGCTTGGGCCCTACTGGAGGTGGAGGAGCTGGACCGAACACACCCTGGGGCTGACTGGACTGATTCTGGCCCCCACCACTACTACCCCTAGGGGCCCCATTAGCTGCTCCCCCAGCCCTGGAGCTGTACTGGGTACCACCACCACCACCACCATAGCTCTGGTATTGGTCGGCCCCCCCGGAGCCGTAACTCCCCCGGCTGACCCTGCTTCGGTCCCTGTTGGAGGAAGAGGATGAGGACCTAGGGTCTCCATCCCGACCCCCGCCACTGCGCCCGTCCCGGCTAAAACTGCTGCCGCGGCTGTCTGGCTTGTTACCCCCGCTGACGGAGCGCAAGCGACGCTCACACACGTCCTGGAACATCATGTTGGGGTTGTTGGCGCTGGAGCCGCCGCCACGGTAACGCATCCTGCCACCTGGAGAAGAACATTCACATAGGAGGATTAGAATGTCATAATATAAGCTGAAATATTTTAGTTTAAGAATGTCAAACATCATTGGTTACACAGAATGTGTAGTTTATGTTTGGATGTGAGATGGTAAAGGTGATAGAATAGAATAACACCCATTCCTCAATTGAGCCAGCATAGTATGGTTCGGGTTGACCCTATAGTGTGAATCAAGCCAGTCTCACCACCTCCTCCCCCATGTCCAGAGTTAACCAGCTGCAGCAGTTTGGGATTGATGGCCTGCCGGGCCTCCTCCAGGACTCGGACCAGGTCCCTGGCCTGGCGCAGGTTACCCGGGGTGAAGAAGGTGTAGGCCGTGCCCTTGTTGGTGCTGCGGGCTGTACGGCCGATCCTGTGCACGTAGTCCTCAGACGAGTTGGGGTAGTCATAGTTGATGACAAACTTGATATCCTCCACGTCTTTGGGGGAAAAGTGGTTTTGAGAGGTGGGAGAGGAAGATGATGGGTGAGGAGGGAGAGATGAGAGAGGAGGGTTAGGAGGGTGAGATGAGAGGAGGGTTTGGAGGGAGAGGAGGGTGAGATGAGGAGGGTTTGGAGGGAGAGGAGGGTGAGATGAGGAGGGTTTGAGAGATGTTTGTACAGTGAGAAAGAAGACAGATGGTAGTCAAACAACACCAAAGCTATGAGAGAAAAGTGGATGATTATTTAGAAATCCATTTCTAATTAATATTGTATAAATATTGATTACCACTTACCTGTCCAATAATAACAGAAGAATAAATATACATGTATCCAAATTGAAGTAGAATAAAAGTGTTAATTCTTGAAGTAAAACCTTTGACATTTATTCAGTTTTGAGTCAAAATATCTTGACTGGAGGCCTAGAGGTTTAGTGGTAAACCCCATCAGAATGTGACAAGAGAGAACCACTCAGCATTAGGAAGGCTTCAGTAGAGATGATGATGTGACATTCTCTGTCTGGACCTTCACCAATGCACACTTTACGCAATCTTACATAATAGTATAACCATTCAGAACATTTAGTTCTACCATGGTAACATGTTCCCTGCTGAGAAATGGTATGAGAAGAATATGGGGAAATGAGTGACAGTACACTGTCAACACGATCAGACCAGAAGAGTAAAAAGTATTTCCAATGTTTCTTTTAAATTCGGATGTTGAAATGACAGTAGAAGGACAAAAAAGTCTGTTTCTCATTACAGAAGCTCTGACAACACTGCTGGGTTGGTCCGAAAACAACACATCTCCTTGGACCTTTCCCCTCTGTTTTCCATAGTTACAAAGGGAGGCCATTTTACTACTCACAGAACCTGCCAAACCTTCATATGTTTCCACCAAGAGAAAATGTGATGGAGTACATGTTGGAGGATAGAGTTCAACACAATTCCTTCAACAAATACCTTTCTGTGACTGACTTCAATATGGATCGATGAAACTACCTGAATGAGTTGATGCGACTGGGGAGGTCGTGGAAGGTGTAGTAGGAAAGGGGGTGTTGAGGTACTTACCCCTTTAGAGTTGTTTTACAAGGGTAGTCAGTCACCCCCTGTCCTGTCCTGATCAGTCCTGGTTCGCTTGGAGGCGCTGGGGGGGAGGGAGAGAGGAGGGGGCCCAAACTAGCCCCCCGTTTCCCCCTCACCCTTCGCATACACCAGCAACGTCGGACATGAGCAGAACCGCTAAACCCCCCCCCCCCCCCCCCCCCCCCAACTGCCGGTTCTGTTGCTCTCTCGCCGAGTTGCAGGACCTCCGCAAATCGATCAGGACTCGATCCAGCCGAGCTCCTAACTCTCCCTGTCTGTCTGCCTTTTGGACGGACGAGCAGAGGGACAGACAGGCACCTCAGGTTGATCCCAAGGAGAGCTCGCTGGAATCACATACCCTCAGTCTATGATGGGGGTCTATGGGGGTGTTTAGGAACCAGATAATCATATACCCTCAGTTTATTGTGGGGGTCTATTTGGGGTGTTTAGGAACCAGAGAAGGAGGAGAATGGGGGGGATGAATCCTTCTGATAACTAGACAAGCCCCTGGCTAGCTGCTAACGTGACTGAGGGCAGCCCCAGTACTGTCTGACACCAGCATGTGCTGGAGCTGCCTTGTGCTGCACAACCCTGAGGGGGAGAGAAAAAGAACAAAGACACAGTCATAGGTAGCTTGGCAAAACCAACATGTCTACTTCCCCTTCTCAGATTCCAGGTTTAACCTATTTAGTTAGGGAGGTGGAATAGGGCACTTCTGTACAAGTTTCAGGGTGGGCATGGGGAGAACTGACTGTCGATTTCACTTAGATGCCCCTAAAACACACCCTACCTAGAAAATACCTGGAGAAAAAATACAGTACTATGAATGATGTAAACATAGAGGAATAATCAAACATAAAATACTGAATATTTGAGATGTTTTCCTTCGTGTTTTGGGTTACATCATATAGGAGACATGAGAGGAGGGTATTGGGGCGAGCACGGGGACACCGCCCCCCCCCCCCCCCCCCCCCCCCCCCCCCCAATCACACCCCCATTTAGGCAGCGTGCCAGAGTGCCCCGGTCGAAGGACGTTTTGGACTGCAGTAACAAGAAACAGACTGTAAAACATTGTGGAGTTGAAGGCCTGGGGGATTGTCAGGCTACTGGTGCTTCTACTTTCCTTCAGAAAGTCATTGACAGAGGTCATGCTGTAGAAAGAGTGATGACCGATTTTCCGTTGTTGTTTACAGGTTCAATAACACCGCTATTACATGTTTGCAGACAAATGCATGATTTTGTCATTGCAAATCTTAAACCTGGAAAACGGGATGGGAAATTATGCAACAACAAAAATCACATTCATTAATTGTGTGTGTTTTTCTCTGAAAATGTTTTTGTTTGTGTGTGTTGGAGAGTGTGTATACGTTTTGAATCTGTATGTTGTGCTCTGTAGGAGTGTAAGTGTGAACACGTGAGTGTGTGTATTCCATGTTGAGAAGACATACCCAGACCGCGAGACGCCACGTCAGTGGCGATGAGGATAGGGGCTTTGCCGCTACGGAATTCTGAAAGTTCAGACAAAATCAAAGGCGTTAGGTAGAAGACTGAAAAAGGAAACAAAAAAACGGAAGAAAACCCCCATACTGAAACACATTTCACCAAAACCAGACTAAAGCATGGCCGTTGAAATGTGACCTACCAGTCAGAACCCAGTCTCTCTCTGGCTGGCTCTTGTCCCCATGGATACACATGGCTGGCCACCTAGAAAACACACCACAACAATGTTGCCATGGGACAGACAGCTGAGACAGCAGAACAGGACGTGATAAGGCAGGCAGTTGTAAGAACAGTTAGACAATTTCTCTACACTCTTATCTGACTAAGAACCCCCAACTGGCTCTTGTTTTGCATAGTCAGTATCATAGCTTTGAAAGAGGACTTAAAACCCATTTCTGCAGTCTGTGCTTTCCCTCAGTCTCTCTCTGTCTCACCCATCTCTTCTCATCCTGCGGGTGAGCTCGTCACAGCGCTTCTTTGTCTCCACAAAGATGATGGTCTTGTTCTCCTTCTCAGCCATGATCTCTTCCATCAGCTGGAGCAGCCTGACATCAACAAAAAGACAGAGGAAAGATATAAGGAAAACATCCCTCAATCACTACAATCCCAAGACTAATATTCTCTCACCGTTACAAAAAGATAGCATCCGGCACTCTGTTCCTGTCCATAACCAAGAATACCGAATACTTTTAACTACATTGGTTTCATCCCTTCCAGATCAGCGATGATTAAGGAAAGGAGACATGAACAGAATGCAAAACTAGAGATGGATCTTGTCCATTGGCGGATGGCCTCACTAACTTGTTGTCCTTCTCGTTCTCCATGCAGACGTCTACTATCTGCAGGATGTTGTGGTTGGCGCTGAGCTCCAGAGCTCCTACGTTGATCTGGACATAATCCCGCAGGAAGTCCTCTGCCAGCTGACGCACATCCTTGGGCCAGGTGGCACTCCACATCAGAGTCTGCCGGTCCGGCTGGGGCACAGGGAGAGAACGGTAATGGGGATATTCCTCCTCAGAGGACACTACACTATTACTCTATTCTATAACATGAGTATTTAGTTATTTGCGATGGATTGATATTATATCAACTGTCATTAAGATAGATTGGACAGACAGAGATGATCTACCACCCTCTGTAGTATCCATCTACCTACCCAACAATCCATGAATGGCTATGTATTACACATTCATAATAATTGCCTAATTCCAGGAGATGTGTGTGCGGTTTGCTAAGTATAGCATGTGCCTGGCTTACCCGGATCTGGTCCACGATCTTGCGTATCTGTGGTTCGAAGCCCATGTCCAGCATGCGGTCAGCCTCGTCCAGCACCAGGTAGGTGCAGCGCCGCAGGTTGGTCTTCCCTGCCTCCAGGAAGTCTATGAGACGCCCCGGGGTGGCGATGCAGATCTCTGTACCTATATGGACATAGGATGCAAAGTGTCACAGTTTCAAAAGAGACGCAGAAGAGACCAATTGTGAGATTACTTCCAATACTTGTAACTTTTTCAATCTTAATACTAGTAACTGAAGGGGAAGTGCAGAAAATTAAGCTAAGCTGGGGCCAGGGAGCCAATCAGGTTTTAGATCATCAGAAGTGGAGAGGTCTTGTCTGTAGTAGGCACAAACAATATAAGTAAGTAAGTGAGTAACTTGTAACAGCATTTAATTCAACCCGCAGCTCCTCACCTCTCTCCAGGTCACGTATCTGCGGTCCCTTGGGTGCTCCTCCATAGACACAGGTACTCTTGATGCGGGAGGTCTTGCCATAATCATGAGCCACCTGCTGCACCTGCTGGGCCAACTCTCTGGTCGGGGCCAGGACCAGGCACTGAGGAGAGAGATATCAATACATTTCCTAACCGTTTTAAAGTTTGGGGTCACTTAGAAATGTCCTTGTTCTTGAAAGAAATGCAAATTTTTTGACCATCAAAATAACATCAAATTGATCAGAAATACAGTGTAGGCATTGTTAATGTTGTAAATGACTATCGTAGCTGGAAACAACAGATTTTTTTATGGAATATCTACATAGGCGTACAGAGGCCCATTATCAGCAACCATCACTCCTGTGTTCCAATGGCACGATGTGTTAGCTAATACAAGTTCATAATTTAAAAAGGCTAATTGATCATTAGAAAACCCTTTTGCAATTATGTTAGCACAGCTGAAATCTGTTAGTCTGATTAAAGAAGCAATAAAACTGGCATTTTTTAGACTAGTTGAGTATCTGGAGCATAAGCATTTGTGGGTTTGATTACAGGCTCAAAATGGCCAGAATCAAAGACCTTTCTTCTGAAACTAGTCGGGCTATTCTTGTTCTGAGAAATGAAGGCTATTGCATGCGAGAAATTGCCAAGAAACTGAAGATATCGTACAACGCTGTGTACTACTCCCTTCACAGAACAGCGCAGATTGTCTCTAACCAGAATACAAAGAGTGGGAGGCCCCGGTGCACAACTGAGCAAGAGGACAAGTACATTAGTGTCTAGTTTGAGAAACAGACGCCTCAAGTCCTCAACTGGCAGAATCATTAAATAGTACCCGCAAAACACCAGTCTCAACGTCAACAGAGGCGACTGCAGGATGCTGGCCTTCTAGGCAGAGTTCCTCTGTCCAGAGTCTGTATTCTTTTCCCCCATCTTAATCTTTTCTTTTTATTGGCCAGTCTGAAATATGGATTTTTCTTTGCAACTCCGCCTAAAAGGCCAGCATCAAGGAGTCGCCTCTTCACTGTGTTTTGCAGTTACTATTTAATGAAGCTGCCAGTTGAGGACTTGTCAGGCGTCTGTTTCTCAAACTAGACACCCTAATGTACTTGTCCCCTTGATCAGTTGTGCACCGGGGCCTCCCACTCCTCTTTCTATTCTGGTTAGAAACAGTTTGCGCTGTTCTTTGAAGAAAGTAGTACACAGCGTTGTACGATATCTTCAGTTTCTTGTCAATTTCTCGCATGGAATTGCCTTCATTTCTCAGAACAAGAATAGACTGACGAGTTTCAGAAGAAAGGTCTTTGTTCCTGGCCATTTTGAGTCTGTAATCAAACCCACAAATGCTGATGCTCCAGATACTCAACTAGTATAAAGAAGGCCAGTTTTAATTGCTTCTTTAATCAGAAGCAATAATCAGAAGCAATAACATAATTGCACAAATGTTTTCTAATGATCAATTAGCCTTTTAAAATTATAAACTTGGATTAGCTAACACAACGTAGTATTAGAACACAGGAGTGATGGTTGCTGATAATGGGCCTCTGTACGCCAATGTAGATATTCCATTGAAAAAACAAATCACCCATTTCCAGCTACAATAGTCATATACAACATTAACAATGTCTACACTGTATTTCTGTTATAAAATCCACCCGGCACAGCCAGAAGAGGACTGGCCCCCCCTCAGAGCCTGGTTCCGCTCTAGGTTTCTTCCTAGGTTCCTGCCTTTCTAGGGAATTTTTCCTAGCCACCGTGCTTCTACATCTACATTACTTGCGGTTTGTGGTTTTTGGCTGGGTTTCTTTACAGCACTTTGTGACATCGGCTGATGTAAAAAGGGCTTTATGAATACATTTGATTGAAATTTGACTGATTTCTGATCAATTTGATATTATTTTAAAATGGACAAAAAATTTGATTTTCTTTAAAAAAACAGGGACATTTCTAAGTGACCCAAACTTTTGAACGGTAGTGTATAACCTTTAATAACACATGATATAAAGCTACAGCATACCATAGGTAAGTCTAAACACAACAGAGTTAAGTACACTATAGAAAAGGGCCAAAACATTCTAGTCTCACAGACATGAAATATATGAATAAGTAACCGTGTGCAGTTTCCAGTTGTGTACTCACAATAGGTCCGTCTCCCCTCTCTAGATAGGGCTGATGGTTGATGTGCACAATGGCAGGAAGCAGATACTGCAAGAAAAGGCGCCAAGTAGTACAATGAGGTCATGAGGTATATGTCCCAATCTGACAGTCCAGGGACGTTGGTCCTCATGTGTCAATATGTCTTTGTGTGTTTCAGCTGTCAAATGTTCCTCTGGGAGTTTGTGTTTTTATACTGCAGCTGTTGGTGGGTGTGTGTGTGTGTGTGTGTGTGTGTGTGACAGAAAGAGAGACAGAGATGTTGCAGCTGTCGGTACTGTGCGTGTTGTTGGATTATCATGGCGTCCTTACTGCCAGGGTCTTGCCGGAGCCAGTCTGAGCGATGCCCACCATGTCCCTGCCACTCAGGGCCAGAGGGAAGCCCTGTGACTGGATGGATGTGGGCTCCTTGAAGTCCTGACTCAGTAGCACATCCATTACATACTCTGTCAGCAAAGAGAAACAATTAAAGGAATAGTTAGCTATAGCCAGGGGTGGGCAAACCTTTTGGCTTTTGAAATTCAACCGAGGGCCACACAGATTAATTTTTGACTGATTTGTCAAAATCAATTTGCAGGCCATTATAATTTCAACATACTATGTATTTAGTTTGACGTTCAAGAGTGGCCTGGAGTGTTGTTTTTTTAAAACCCAATAATGTGACCCATGAGCCCCCCTCCCCTTCCCAATAGCCTATGGGGTTAGTTTTTTGTAAGCTTGGGCTGTGTTCCAAGAACTCTTTAAAATGGGTTCAACTTCCTATTCTCATCTCTTTACCGGCATGACTGCTGAAAAGGTGAAGGGACAGGCTATAATATAGGTTCAACAAGTGTCAACTGGTATCTACTGTTGTCTACTTACGGGGAAACTGTGCTTGGTGGAAGCCGGTGATGGCCCTGGGGCAGCCAGTACCTCTGACTGTGATCTCCTTCCTCCTGCGGAACTCATCTATGTCATACTGCAGACACAGACAACAGAGAATCAACAGGCTCAATAGACACACTATGGATAGCATCCTTCTAAGAGCATGTGTATATATTGTGTTTGTGTGTGTACCTGAGTCATGCGCTGGAGCTCTGGGTGCTCATTGTAGAAGTTCTTCTCAAACTTGGGCAGCTCGTCCAGATCCCACTTCTTCTTGCGAAGGCGTTCTCCAGGGTTCCCAAACTTCTTCATAGGGGGAGGGCCGCCCCAGCTACTGGACCCAAACCGAGGCCTATGGAACATGCAGCGAGAGGAGTGATGAAAAATGGGATGAACGATCCATGATTAGTAACACTGCAACATAGTCACTAAATAGGTTCCTGGCCCTTTTAATCTATTTTGAGTTAGTGCAATTTTCCCTGGGTGGGGTGGGGCACCGCCTATAACTATGTTGCAAGCAAGTAGAGTTATTTATCATACACGAACAGGGCGCGTGCACCATGTCTGAGACACGCCCGTGCACGTAGACATTCAGCAAGATAGTTGTGTTTCAACGAACGTCTAACAGCTTTCCAATATATCCCCGTATCATATAAAAAGCACACTTATGACAGATATTCATTCCTACGTGGCTATAACTATATTTCACGTGCTGCAGAAAATATCTGCTTACCCTCTGTCTCGTCCACGGTCTCTATCTCGGTCTCCGTACGACGAACTCCCCCTCATGTCGTCAATAAATAATTGCTTGTAGAAATATTTAAGAGTTGCACGGTGTTGTGCAGTCTCGATACTACAATTCCGATACAATAGATTATGTTATAATGAAAGTGCAATAAAGTTAAACACTTATTTACAAACACAACTTAAAAGGTAAGACGAGCCCTGAAGTTACTGAACAAACCAAAACAGAATTTTGTTTTGCAGTTGCTGCTGCTTCACATCACGTCACGTCAACTCCCCCAGTCACTCCCTCCCTGTGAACGTAAGGTTTTGGGTCGTAACCCCACATAAACAACATGCACGTTTCGTGTCAAAAGGGCGTAGGGCAAATGGAGAATTCGGCGTAGCCTACATTTACATTTTATAGCGTTCATGCCCTAATAATACTTGTGTACAGTTGGTGGCAGTAATACATCTTGTGACAGTGAGTGACGTTCTTGAGGAGAAAGCCTACAAAAGAAGAAGAAAATGGATCCAGGAAGTGCAAGCTAGCTAACCATCTGTCTTGTGTAATAGGTCTAGTTTTCATGTTTCATGAAGATAATATGACATTATATTAGGTAGATTTATATTGTAGAAAGAAATGCCTTTGCTAATACAAAATAGAATAATCGAACGACCAGGTTCGACAGTCGATTTGTTCGCCAGATATCCGCATTTGCAGGTGAGTTGACTGGAGTAGCCAAGCAAACTATTTGTATTTATTTTATTTTATTTAACCTTTATTTACCGTTGAGTTGACTAGTTAGCCAAGCAAACTAGCAGCTGTCATGTCGTAAGCAAGTTGTCATTGTTGAAATTAATCACCATTAAGTAACATATCACTTGCTCTTCATGCTATGACATTTTTATTTTATACCATAGGAAAACGCCCGAGTCTTTCGGTCCAAGCCGGTTGTAGATGTCGACCCGAAGTGCCTCCTATACATACAGCAACGAGAGTTTGCAGCCACAACACCAGCGGACAGTGAGTATAAACCTATAGTTAAATCAATCGGTCAGCCTAGCTTAACATAGTATATTGTTGCGTCCAACGGCTACCTACCTCTACACTGTAGCTAAAAATCCGCTGTATCCACGACCATGACGAAATGTGTCCCTCTGTTTCCCCAGACTCTGTCGCTGTCCTTGGTTCTGATGATGCAACCACCTGCCACCTAGTTCTGGTGCGACACACAGGTACTGCAGTTCTCTATGTAATGTGTGTTTGTAGATACTATGATAGCATCAAGATATGAGCTTCTTAATGTCTGCATTTGTACCATCTTGTAGGAAGTGGAGCTGCTTGCCTGGCTCACTGTGATGGCTCCAGCACGTGGAGTGAGGTTCCCCTCATCGTCAAAGCTGTCACATCTCTGAGCAAGGACCCTGCCAAGGAGGGCAGGTAAGAGATAACACACACCCCCCCCCCCCCACACACACACACACGTAATTGTCCCCTTGCTTCTTTTCCTTCAGGCTGGACCTCCACCTCGTTGGAGGATTTGATGATGAGTCAAAGACGTCCCACAAACTCAGCCTTAACCTATTGTGTACGTGAATCTCCTTCTCTTCCCTCCTGTTTGAATGCAACTGCCACAGTGGCAACACCATTATCAGGCTGCATAGAGAAACTACAACCCTTCTATTGTGTTTTGCAGCGGCCTTCCAGAGACAGAAAGAGGATATTCACCTAGAGACCTGCTGCATCACAGGTACATGTTTCCACTCTGTTATATTCTCTCTCAGCCTGTTTTTCTTTATACAACCCAGAGCTATATATGTAGAGAGTTTGGCTGCCATGTTAGCACAGGGGCCATGTTAGCACAGGGGCCATGTTAGCACAGGGGCCATGTTAGCACAGGGGCCATGATCGAACGGCTGCCATGTTAGTGCCTTTTATTCTTGAAGTTTTGGTGATGTAACAATACGAGAGCGCCTCCGACAATTCCCAATGAAATGACCCCTGTAAACATGCAAAGCAGGAGAGCGAATTTAATATGTTTTTATTGATTCGCATTCGAGGTGTATCCAAGTCTGTACTGTGTTGTGGTGTCAACAAATTGCATATCTTCTTTCAGTGGACATATTCATAGTTTTCAAAACCTATCTGAAATAAACAGCACAACGCGGAAGTGTCAATTATCACTTAGCAACAGCTATGGAGGAGGAAGTGGCGCTCTCGGGAACGTTCAGACAGAAACCCTAATTGGCCCAACTCTCTGTATATCTGACTCTGCCCCTACCTATCTTGAGGCTCTTTCTCTTTTTTCCACTTGCAGAGATGAATGACGTCTTAGTGGACGGAGCGCACAGACCGGGTGTGCATGGCATAGGTACTGTATCTACACTGCAAATAAATTCACCTTTTGTGTAGCACACAGTTTATAGTATGGCATTAACTGTTTGTCTGCAGGTATAAATATTAAAACAGGGGAGGTGTTCCCCGCCTCGTTTCCTTACAAAGGACCCGCGGAGGAGCTGCGATCAGCACGGACATTCACTGGGGGACAGGTAGGGACTTCCGCATAGATATAGAACCTTAAATAGGCTGATGTCATAGAGCCACTATGCATCAGATTGGCAAATTTGTCCGCATTTTTAGCTGGGTCCTGCTCTAATTGGGACGTCAAGTAGAACTAGAATTCCTGTCTACTGCTATATTGTCTATGCTCTTGCACATCATCTCTGACACTATGTGAAGGATCGATATAAAGAAAGATCAAAGATGACACATTGAATGGCTTGTGGAGTGTCTGGATAGAACCCATGCGCCAGTTGCTAACTACTCTTCATCAGACAGTCATATAACATTGTAATTGTATCTCCACAGATGGCTGATATATATGACTCGAACAAAGGAGTTGTGAAGATAGGCCCATGTAAGTGGTCCCCGAATCTAGATATTTCCTTCTGGCTGTCGCAAGACGATGACACCATCTTAAAGGTAAGGTGTAAGAAAATAATACATTACTAATATTGATCCCACAATCACTAGAACTTTAGTTGTATGTCCCTTTAAAACCTTTTTGACAACCTCTGTGTTATAGTCCCTGTTTCTGTCAACACTGATACTATGCAACATTCATTGTATGTTATCAGTATACACACTGATATGTTACTCCCCTGATGTTTTTTTTTTTTCCCCCACCTCCCGACCAGTACCTATCCACGTCCCCTACGGCTGAGCCACCACACTTTGTCCAGCACATCAAGTCCACCATCCAGTTCCTCCTGGAGCACCCCAGTTCAGACAGCGTCTTCCCTGGAGGACAGCCCCAGCACTACCGCAGAACAGAGCAGGGGGACTGGGAGAATGTTAACCAGACATAAAGGGCTTGAGACCCTTCTCTAACCCCCTATTACTTTGACTTTCCCTGGAATCTGTCCGGAAATGGAATCACTCCTTAACTTCTGGAAGACAAGACACTGTGACCCTCCTCTTTACGCCATTGTGGGTGTCACATGTTATTGTTTTTTTGACTTGGTACCAGTACTACCTGTATATAGCCTCTTTATTTTAATTTTATTGTTGCTCTTTTATTTTTTACTTTTGTTTATTTAGTAATTATTTTTCTTAAATGCATTGTTGGTTAAGGGCTTGTAAGTAAGCATTTTACAGTAAGGTAAAATTGTATTCGGCGCATGTGACAAATAAAATTTGATTTATCCGTGGTAGCTATGTACAGTACAGAGCTATCTGGATTGAACCCCAGTGCTGTATCTATGGACTGTCTGTCTCATAGTTTACCAAACTTATTTTAAATCGACAATACAAATGTCCACTCCCACAGAGAGTGCTCTGGTCAGAGGGTGCGCTCGCCCCGAGGGGCTAACAAGACAAGGCCCCGGCCCAAAGAGATTTTTCCGAAGGCTGGAAAAACCAAGCCCGATTCGCGGGCGGGCATGAAAGAAAGCGCACCCATAAATATCAGGACCAGCACACATACCGCTCACAGCATGAAGCCAAACCACAAAACATAAATAACGAAAAGCAAAACATAGAATAATCACATCCTACCCTCACCCCTGATTGGCGGACATCAAACATTTGCCCTGTACATTTCTGTTTCAACACTCATAAATTCCGCCCTTCCGACAGCCACAGATGAACCCATCTTTCTCAATAACTCATCATTCTACCATGGTGTCTCACTAGGGACTTGAACCTCCCCAACTGCAACATTTCTGCTGAAATTGCCTTAAAAATAACATTTATTTTGTTTACTTGACTGGCTGGCCCCAGTGAAGACAGGACAGGCGGAGCTCTTGTGTATTTGTCCCAAATGGCACCCTTTTCCCTATTTAGTGCAGTCATAGGGCCATAGGGCTCTGGTCAAAAGTAGTGCACTATGTAGGGACTGGGGTACAATTTGGGACAGATTATATCTTTCTATTACTGATGATTGTTGTTGGGATGTTTTAATTCTTGAGTTGGCGAAGGTCTGCACCTACGCGGTCTGTTGGATTGCACAATGTGTTCATCTGAGTCCTACTATGCTATTACCTGGTGTAGTCATGTTATCCAGTAGCTGTAGATGTACCCTTACTGGACAAAACATTAAGAACACCTTCCTAAAATTGTTTCCTTTTGCCCTCAGAACAGTGGCTGCTTGCTATTTCTTTGTCACATTTTAGCTAGGCAGGTTAGGAGAATGAGGTTAAGGTTGGGGAAATGGTTAGGATTAGCTAAAATGTTACAAGGAAACAGAAAACATCCACGCAAGAAGGTATGGAGTGGCAACCAATCAAATTTGCATCAATGACTAAGGTTTGTCAGGATCAATTTTGAAAACCTTTAAAAAACATATTTCATGAACCCGAATTCCAAATAACATGGGTATGTGGCAGGTCTCTTAACTTAGTTTGAGAAAAGCTAAGGTTTTGGTTCAAATATGGCTGAGTTATTGATAAATCAATCTTTATCAATGGACACATTTTCCTTTCTAAATTCATTTCACAGTGGCCTATCAACTTGAAACTTTTTAGGGCCACCAAAGACATTGCCATGATGAACCATCATAAGGAAACTACTGTATTAACAATTCACTTTTTTGACTATGTCATGAGTTTTACTAAGGTTGGATGTCTTGTGTTTATAGCCATGGTGATCAACTGCACTGATGGAGTGGAAATCACAGAATATATATGTGGTAGTTACAGCAGAGAAATACACTGCTCAAAAAAATAAAGGGAACACTAAAATAACACATCCTAGATCTGAATGAATGAAATATTCTCATTAAATACTTTTTTCTTTACATAGTTGAATGTGCTGACAACAAAATCACACAAAAATTATCAATGGAAATAAAATTTATCAAACCATTGAGGTCTGGATTTGGAGTCACACTCAAAATTAAAGTGGAAAACCAGGCTGATCCAACTTTGATGTAATGTCCTTAAAACAAGTCCAAATGAGGCTCAGTACTGTGTGTGGCCTCCACGTGCCTGTATGACCACCCTACAATGCTTGGGCATGCTCCTGATAAGGTGGTCTCCAGAGGGATCTCCTCCCAGACCTGGGCTAAAGCATCCGCCAACTCCTGGACAGTCTGTGGTGCAACTTGGCGTTAGTGGATGGAGCGAGACATGATGTCCCAGATGTGCTCAATTGGATTCAGGTCTGGGTAACGGGCAGGCCTGTCCATAGCATCAATGCCTTCCTCTTGCAGGAACTGCTGACACACTCCAGCCACATGAGGTCTAGCATTGTCTTGCATTAGGAGGAATCCAGGGCCAACCGCACCAGCACATGGTCTCTGAGGATCTCATCTCGGTACCTAATGGCAGCCCCCCAAAGAAATGCCACCCCACACCATGACTGACCCACCGTCAAAACGGGCATGCTGGAGGATGTTGCAGGCAGCAGAACGTTCTCCACGGCGTCTCCAGACTCTGTCACGTCTGTCACGTGCTCAGTGTGAACCTGCTTGCATCTCTGAAGAGCACAGGGCACCAGTGGCGAATTTGCCAATCCTGGTGTTCTCTGGAAAATGCCAAACGTCCAGCATGGTGTTAGGCTGTAAGCACAACCCCCACCTGTGGACGTCGGGCCCACCCTCATGGAGTCTGTTTCTGACCGTTTGAGCAGACACATGCACATTTGTGGCCTGCTGGAAGTCATTTTGCAGGGCTCTGGCAGTGCTCCTCCTTGCACAAATGCGGAGGTAGCGGTCCTGCTGCTGGGTTGTTGCCCTCCTACGGCCTCCTCCACGTCTCCTGATGTACTGGCCTGTCTCCTGGTAGAGCCTCCATGCTCTGGACACTATGCTGACAGACACAGCAAACCTTCTTGCCACAGCTCGCATTGATGTGCCAATCTGGATGAGCGGCACTACCTGAGACTCTTGTGTGGGTTGTAGACTCCGTCTCATGCTGCCACTAGAGTGAAAGCACCGCCAGCATTCAAAAGTGACCAAAACATCAGCCAGGAAGCATAGGAACTGAGAAGTGGTCTGTGGTCACCACCTGCAGAACCACTCCTTTATTGGGGGTGTCTAGCTAATTGCCTATAATTTCCACCTGTTGTCTATTCCATTTGCACAACAGCATGTGAAATGTATTGTCAATCAGTGTTGCTTCCTAAGTGGACAGTTTGATTTCACAGAAGTGTGATTGACTTGGAGTTACATTGTGTTGTTGAAGTGTTCCCTTTATTTTTTTGAGCAGTGTATTTGGGTGTGAGAGATTGTAGTGCCGAAGATCTACAGGAAGTTTTGAGAGAAGGGGTTCCATCCTCCCAGGCTGACGGTCTGGTTTAGGATCGTTAAGGGCCAAAGTAGTGGGATGGGGTGGTGGATTTGGGGGGATAGTGTATAGGTGCAGTGTTAGATGGTGGTGCAATTCAAGATTTCCCAATCCCCTTTTCTTTATTTTAGGACCAATGTGTAATCCGCATTGTGAAAGGCAGGTAGCCTAAAGGTTAGTGTTGTGACAGTTACCGAAAGGTCGCTGGTTCGAAAACCCAATCCGACAATGTGAAATATTTCTATGTGACCTTGAGCAAGGTACAGCCCACACATGGCCCCAATATGCAACACAGCATCTAGTCTATTTAAAATTCAGAAGATTTTAAAAAGATAAATATATTTCAACTTTTCATTATTATTCCATGTTTATGTATTTTATGGCTTTTGAATTTGAAAGACATACCGGCTCATTTTCCTCGAAGCCCACACATGGCCCATGTTTTCCCTTTGAGGACCCCAGCCAAATAATGGTAATTCAATGCAACAAAAAAAGCTAACAATTTAGAATGGGCTGAAGATGGACCAGCCTATCAAGCATTTGTCAGAACTCTCCCATGACCAGTCAGCTGTTTATGTCTTATAATGTGTCCTCTTACTGTTATTTCTGATGTGGAATAAAAACAACAATTCCTAATAGATGGGCCTCCTGTGTCTTTATTACTCAATATCTATCCATTGTTTTATTGTTTCTTAGAAATTGAGTGTTTTTCATTTGGTTTTTGATTAGATTGTTTGCTGAAAATATGTTTACATTTTGATCGCTAAACTATTTAGCCTTGGTATCGCCCAAAAGAGGGTCGCTTTTTCTTTTTACCCAGCTGTTTTTTATTATTTGGTACATCCCATTTGCTGACCTGTACACACAAGATGGCAGCTTCGTTGGAAGAAGAATTTGAAGATGCGCCCGATGTGGAGCCTTTAGAACCAACATTGAAAAACATTATAGAGCAGAAATCTCTGAAATGGATATTTGTTGGAGGCAAAGGTGGCGTTGGCAAAACAACATGCAGGTAGGCCGATACAAAATAGTGCTTTGTCACTATTAGCTAACGTCACTAGCAAAATGAATGGCCTAGCCAAGTATAGATATCTAGCCAGGTAGCGTAGCTTGTTCAATACCGCTAGCCCGACGTTCAATTAATGTTTCTTTATTGACATTAATTTACCATCAGCGTAGCTCTTATTTCAGTGGGAAACACAGTGAGCTAACGTTAGCTAGTTATATGGTTAGCTAAAATGACAATAATAGCTAGCAACTGTAGCTAACTGGTTAGCTAGCTGTCAAATTAATAAGACTGTCATTACTTACTACGTTAGCTAGCAATCCAGCGAGTTTTAAACAGTTCTGAACAATCTTTTACATTAACAGCAAGCATCAGGTTAGCAAACTCTGCTATCTATCTAACGTTATCTAGCTAACTAGTTTTAGCTAGACACTACCATCAACTCAACATGGACCATCACTTTCAAACACCAACTTCAAAGTTCGGTGGTTAAATTTGTCAGTTTCATGTGAAGCTGATTTTTATTTAATTGAGACGACATGTTTCTAATGTAGTAACGTATACATACGTAAACAATTTCTAACTGAAGGGTTGAAAAAGATAACTGTCTGTCTTGTTTGTCTGTGCTCGTGTCTGTCTATCAGTGTATATGTCTATGGTCATATTTGTCTGTCAGTGCGTGCTCATGACATTTCTGTCTATGTGTGCTAATGTTTCCGTCTGTCCTTTGCCCCCACAGCTGCAGTCTGGCTGTACAGCTGGCTGCGGTGCGTGACAGCGTGCTCATCATCTCCACTGACCCGGCACACAACATCTCAGATGCCTTTGACCAGAAGTTCTCAAAGGTGCCCACAAAAGTCCAGGGCTACGAGAACCTCTTCGCTATGGTATGTCAGCATTAGACCCAGTCTCTTTGCCCCAGTTTTTCTCTGTCTACACTACAGACTGGTGATGTCGCTTTCTGCAGTATGCACTCACTTACTGGGTTTTGAGAATGAGTAGAGGCAAAGAGCTGGTTTGTCAGTCTACCTCCTCACCGTCAATATATTCATAGAAGTCGACTTAGGAGAGCTTATGTTGACTTGAGGGTGACATTCAGCAAGCTTTGTTTGGAGAATGACACAGGCAAGACTAAACTCTTATTTCACACAATAGTTTGTGTTTCACACACAATCTAGCCATCAGTATTAAAAAAAAGTCCTGCAAGCAAAGTCTGTTTTTCCCTAAGATGGAGATTTTCTCTTTCCTCCTGTGTCTTGCCCTAACCTCTGCTCTGTCTGTGTTGTCTGTCTGTGTGTGTGCCCCTGCAGGAGATTGATCCCAGCCTGGGTGTGGCGGAGCTCCCAGATGAGTTCTTTGAAGAGGATAACATGCTGAGTATGGGCAAGAAGATGATGCAGGAGGCCATGAGTGCCTTCCCCGGCATCGACGAGGCCATGAGCTACGCAGAGGTCATGAGGTATGGAGACGCACACACAGAGGTCATGAAGTCAACACTTAATGGCTCTCCACATAGTTATCGATACACATTGTGCTTTGAGTGTTTTTTAAAAGTTCTTTAAATTCAGTGAATCATTGGTTATGTTCAGTTTCTGTGCTATAATGCACCATATACATGGATGATAGTGTGGCTGTTGGTCTGTACTTGTGGTGGTAGAAATTAGTTGGGCTGCTGTTATTGGGCTTTATTGTCACCCGAATCAAATTCATACGTCTGGGTTAGCTTAACCCTTTTCCTACAATTTCCACGGCCATAATTTAAAAAAATACTTCTGTTTAAATGAAATATGTTTTTTTTGCAAAGGGCCTCAATCCACCGCATCTGCCGATATTGCCCTTCCGCACTTGCGGTGAAAGGTGGCAAAGCTAGAGCGGTGTTTGTCAGACCATTAGACATCCCGAAAATCGGTCTTCTCACGAATATGTCTGTAGTGTCTGAAGGGCTTGGCCTACAAACTGAGAGTCGCACGAACACGATGGTGTTCTCCATTTTGCTCTACGACCCCCACAAGTATCACGGGACTCATCTGAAGTCGTTACTGCCTCTTCTGCCTGTAGCGTCCAAGCAGTTTGGGCTACACACTAATATGACCACAAACACACACATGTCTCTAGGACACTCACACGACTCGTATGAAGGTCCCCCTGTACGGGATTTAAAAAGTAGTTTATTTCCTAAAATAAGAATAGATCTCTCTTATATCTCTCAGATATAGGATGGACAAACTTCCTTAGTATAGTAAAAAAAATATGTTCCAAGTAATGGATCTGTTATTCAATGTGTTTAATAGCTGTAATGCCAAACTTAATGTTTCACCAAATCTTTTGTGTGTGTGTGTGTGTGTGTGTGTGTGTGTGTGTGTGTGTGTGTGTGTGTGTGTGTGTGTGTGTGTGTGTGTGTGTGTGTGTGTGTGTGTGTGTGTGTGTGTGTGTGTGTGTGTGTGTGTGTGTGTGTGTATGTATGTTTATTTATTTATTATTATTATTTTTACGTTAAGGCAGCGGTTCCTAAATCATATTTTCTTGGTCACATACACATGGTTAGCAGATGCTAATGCGAGTGTAGCGAAATGCTTGTGCTTCTAGTTCCGACAGTGCAGTAATATCTAACAAGTGATCTAACAAATTCACAACAACTACCTTATGCACACAAGTGTAAAGGGACGAATTAGAGTATGTACATACAAATATATGGATGGCCGTGCGGCATAGGCAAGATGCAGTAGATGGTATAGAGTACAGTATATACATGAGATGAGTAATGTAGGGTATGGAAACATTATATAAAGTGGAATTGTTCAAAGTGACTAGTGATACATTTATTACATCCAAGTATTAAAGTGGCTAGAGATTTGAGTCAGTATGTTGGCAGCAGCCACTCAATGTTAGTGATGGCTGTTTAACAGTTTGATGGCCTTGAGATAGAAGCTGTTTTTCAGTCTCTCGGCCCCCGCTTTGATGCACTAGTTTAGTTTCTGGGGGGGTTCTACTAAGCTAAAATAGATTTGTTTTAAGATGGTCACACCAAGGATCATTTAGCTATTTGAATTTTAAGACCCGTTACCGTTAAGGCAGGGTTTTCCAAACTGTTTTGTTTTTTACTCTAACATTACACAGCTGATTCAAAGCTTGATGATTAGTTGATTTATTTTAATCAGTTGTGTAGTTCTAGGGCAAAACAAAACTCTGCCTTAATAAGGGGTCTTCAAATTCATAATCAAATAGCTAAATCATCTTAAAACAAATATATATGTTAGTAGAACCCCCCCCCCCCCCCCCCCCCCCCCCCAGCTTAGAAACTAGAGGGTTAATAAGGTTATATTGACTAACTCCAGTATTCCTCAGTCATACTCTTTTCCTCTCCATTCAGGTTAGTGAAAGGCATGAACTTCTCTGTGGTGGTGTTCGACACTGCCCCCACTGGCCACACGCTACGTCTGCTCAACTTCCCCACCATAGTGGAGAGAGGCCTGGGACGACTCATGCAGATCAAGAACCAGATTAGTCCCTTCATCTCACAGGTAAGGTCTACTAGCCCTAAACCAGATCAGCCTCTTCATCTCACAGGTAAGGTCTACTAGCCCTAAACCAGATCAGCCCCTTCATCTCACAGGTAAGGTCTACTAACACTAAACCAGATCAGCCCCTTCATCTCACAGGTAAGGTCTACTAGCCCTAAACCAGATCAGCCCCTTCATCTCACAGGTAAGGTCTACTAACACTAAACCAGATCAGCCCCTTCATCTCACAGGTAAGGTCTACTAGCCCTAAACCAGATCAGCCCCTTCATCTCACAGGTAAGGTCTACTAGCCCTAAACCAGATCAGCCCCTTCATCTCCTAGGTAAGGCCTACTAGCCCTAAACCAGATCAGCCCCTTCATCTCCTAGGTAAGGCCTACTAGCCCTAAACCAGATCAGCATCTTCATCTCCTAGGTAAGGCCTACTAACCCTAAACCAGATCAGCATCTTCATCTCCTAGGTAAGGCCTACTAACCCTAAACCAGATCAGCATCTTCATCTCCTAGGTAAGGCCTACTAACCCTAAACCAGATCAGCCCCTTCATCTCACAGGTAAGGTCTACTAGCCCTAAACCAGATCAGCCCCTTCATCTCCTAGGTAAGGCCTACTAGCCCTAAACTAGATCAGCCTCTTCATCTCACAGGTAAGGTCTACTAACCCTAAACCAGATCAGCCCCTTCATCTCACAGGTAAGGTCTACTGACTGTTGATTTTAATTCTGTGTTAAGCATGAAGCTCTAGTTGCTCTGTTTTTATTGACCAGTGTTGCTGTCTGAGTCGGTAGCATCAGTTCTCTTATTGTTGCCACTTGTGCATGATCCTTCTCTCTAGTTCTTGCTCACTCTTTCTCCCCCGTAGATGTGTAACATGCTGGGTCTGGGAGACATGAACGCAGACCAGCTGGCCTCTAAGCTGGAGGAGACCCTACCAGTCATCCGCTCTGTCAGTGAGCAGTTCAAAGACCCTGTAAGTCAGACCAACACCGACCCATTTAGAAACATCGATCTCCTTAACAATGCTTTACCAAACATCTTCGCTCTAGGAAAACATTGTGGTGTGTATATACACCTGCATTATGTACATTTGATTGATAACTCCACATTGTGAAGTAGAGTGGTTATTTGAGTATTGTGTGTTAATTATAGTTTTTGGAGTCCGTATAGTGACTATGTCTCTACTTGTGTTTGACGCCTCTCTCCGCTCCTCCCCACACACCCTCATAGGAACAAACAACGTTTATCTGTGTGTGCATCGCCGAGTTCCTGTCCTTGTACGAGACGGAGCGCCTGATCCAGGAGCTGGCCAAGTGTCGCATCGACACGCACAACATTATCGTCAACCAGCTGGTGTTCCCCGACTCAGACCGGCCATGCAAGATGTGCGAGGCCCGCCACAAGATCCAGTCCAAGTACCTGGACCAGGTAAAGCACAGCATAAGTAGTCTTCATGTTGTCAATGGCAGTAGTCTGTCACCACGTGCTCTGCCCCTACAATGGTGTCCTAACCTTTATTTTCTGTCCCAGATGGAGGATCTATATGAAGATTTCCACATAATCAAGTTACCGCTGCTGCCCCACGAGGTACGGGGGTCTGAAAAAGTCAACACCTTCTCAATGCAACTCCTGGAGCCCTACATCCCCCCTACCAAGTGATTGACCTCTGACTCCCAGTCTGAACTCACCATCTCCGTCCCCCTTGACCCCAGCCTCACTCCTGCATTACAGCAACCCAGCAAGAACATCCTCTTCATCTTCAGGAACCTAAACCACTACAGCAAGAACGATACTCACACAGGGGGCGGACAACACAGAACACCAGGACACACAACCACCTGCTCCTGTTGTAGGCCTACAGTCTAAAAGAGAAAGGAGGATCCACATGTGATTTATCTCTCTTTTCACTTTTCATCATTCTATCATTCTATCCATACCATTCTATCCATCTTGTCTCACCAGGGAAAAGATGAACTATTCCTAAAGAATGTAACTTTTCCCAGAGGAACACTCAAGGCCCCCCCTCCTCCTCTTCCTTCCTGCCTCCCTCATCCTATTTTTCCTTCCATATTCCAGCCTCAGTAATGTACAAGTGAAACTATCCTTAATGGCTGAGTTTGGTGTCTGGTGCCGCTGCTGTGTTTTTCAGTATAAAACAGCTTTGAGACGATGGACTGCATCTTTGGTTTTTACCATGTGATTTAATTAGACTGTATCTGTTTGGTTTGCATCTGAAATGGCACCCTATTCCCTGTATAGTGCATTATTGCCACACATTTTGACCAGGGCCCTGGTCAAAAGTAGTGCACTATATATAGGGAATAGGGTGCCATTTTGGATGCACATTCTGACTTCTTAATGCCCTCCATTGTGGGAATGGAAAATAATATGAGTAGTGGGAGAGTTTAGTCTGTTTTGGATGAAGGTGGGTGTGTGATGCAGGGTGAGGACTTACGACCCCAGGGTGAATAGTCACTATGAAGAGGGATATAGGCCTAGAGGGAAGGGTTTTCAGATCATGTTATATTTCTGTCCCACCAATCCCATCAGTCCACTGACCAGCCTTAGAAGGGCATTTGAATACTTGAGTAATAATAGCATGGACATACTTAACTACATTATTTGACCAAAATGTTCTCACGCACCACATGTTTATGGTGTAAATAGCATGTCCCCACCTACATTTAGTTCAGCTCTTGGATAAAGAAATTATATTTATTGATCACTGAGCAGTGTCATTCATCTATAATCTACAGTATCAGATGGCTACTTGTAATTATTTTATGCCAATGTCATTGTTTTCCCTACTCTAGGAGGCCACTGAAGCAGTCTTTGTGTAAAGCTTTTAAAGTGCTACTTTTCTCTCTAGCCTGGTTGAACCAGACTGAATGCTGCACTCACCATTGAGTACAGTGTTCAGCCTGGGTGGGGGGGGACTTAGCCTGGTTAAACACATCTCTTTCTCCCTGGTCAAAAGTAGTGCATTTTATATAGGGAATGGTGTGCTGTTTCAGACACACCCTGTCTGTTGTGTAGAGGGCTCTCTATTTGAGTCATTATTTAGACATCATTCAGTGTGGGATTTTTGTGTTGCCTGCATTTTTGCATTAGTGCACAATTGGCACAGCTTCTTTGTGATCCACAGGCAAAATGTCCCACTAGCTGTCAATTTGACTTGTCATCAAGATATTCACACACCAGAAGTGGTCATTATACTACCAGCTATAGCCCCATAATCTCTGCAGTAGCAACACAGGTCTTGGAAGGGTCCTTTTGATTTGATTTTGTCCATGCAATGTTATTAATGCTTCAAGTTATGCATACACCCCCCCCCCCCCCCCCCCCCAGGCAATTGTTAAACTTACGAAATAAAAACCAAACATGTCTAATTCGCAGGGAGATTTTTGGTTGTGTTTTTATTTATTAACACAGCTTTCATAACCAAATAATGTTACGGACGCAGGCGACCCCCAAGACGCAGCCGGGACACGCATGGATGGTCTGCGGTACAACATGCCTTGTTGAACAACAGATTCGTCTTGACAGGTCCTGACTTTGTGGGTGACTTCTACGCTCAGAACCTGCAAACAACAAGCCTCCTGTTGAGCTGACACTGTTTTGTAGAATTCATTCAAATTTGTCAATGGACTGGAAAAAAACACTTGCCTCGATCAAAAACATAACGCACCATAAACTTTTTCTAATATAAGCACAATTTAATAAATATTACCATACTGTTACATGGTTTAGTCTTTTATCAGTGGCAGTCTGACTATTTCCTGTTTTCCAATACTTGTTTTCTTCTAGTTTTTACGCACTTGCGTTTTTGACATTGTGTAGCTCTCCGCGGGCGGTCGCTTGTGGTCCATCACCGATTTAAAATGCACTGTGCAGAAAAGCTCGCTCTCCCAGTAGGGGACATACACTAACGAGCTCCGTCTCCCTCCAATTTTCGGGATTTGCCCCGGGGCGCTCTAACCACTGAACGCACTGCTGAGGCTCCAGCATCCAACGATTACCCTCTACTGCTGTCTTCTTTTACTGTATGATGTATCGGCTGAATGGGTTACCAACGGTGGACGTAGAATGGTTAGTAGAGAATATTAAAGTTGTACAGCTGTATTAGGCTATGGAATATGTAAGGGCTTTGATCGTGCGCAGCAATAATGCTAAGCGCGGAGATTGTTGATTAACCTGAACCTGCAAACACCCCAAAGATCCACTCACTTCACAACAGTAGACTAGAGGTAATACCATTTGTTTCATATCTGTCCTAAATTTGTCAATCGAACTAGGTGTTTTCATGGACTTTTACGCAAAGTCTAAATGTGTTGTGTTCTGGTGGGGTGTAGGTGGATGGGAAGGGAAGGGAAAGCTCTGGACACAACTCTGCAGTTGTCTGCTTAATTATGTCGTCTGGACTCTCATAAATAAGTATATTTGCCTCTCCTCGTCACGCTTTGAGCAAACTCGCAAAAACAAAAAAATGCATTGTACAAAATGTGCATGTTAATATTTTCAAAATACTAAAATTTCATTTTAGAAACATTGTACACCAATACACTAATTTGCTAATAAGTGCTAAATGTGTATTTGAGTGTACTATTGCACTACTATACCCGAGGCATACTAATGAGGTAACAACGCCATTCCTGACATGACCGGACAGGTTACAAAATGAACGATAGCTAAATTAAATACAAACACGTCACATTTCACAACATACCTGCATGGAATGGATACAAATGTAAGGCAAACGTTAATGCTGCCGTCTGGACTGTCGTACATAAGTATATTTGCCTGACAAAAGACATTGCAGAATTCCCGTGAGAAAATCGTCAGAAAACTCACGCTGTCTGTACCTGAAAGAGAGCCTCTCCCGCACCCAAAGCTAACGGTAACCTTGCACATTTGCAATCAAAGTTGCTCTCGAAAATTATCCCCATTCACGCGAATATATATTCCTACTAACAGGAGTGCAACAACACTAAATCAATGATGATATAATTGTTGCTTGTTTTTTTTTGTGTGCATTTGTGAACACTTGCTAACATGTGCATTCAAAATAAACAGTAACACAGACCTCTCATCATCACGCTTTGACCAAACTGAGGCGTAAAAGCATGGTTCTTGTAGATGACATCACAACATCAACACAATTTAGAAAATAAATACAATAAAATAGTTCACTCTTGAAAGTATTGTAATACATCTGAAAATAACCATAAATGAATAAATGAAAAATAAATATGAGGGATTTTCGGTGAAATACATAAAGTATATTTTACACCTGTTACATAAACAAAACTGTATAGGTATGATTTGTGGAGGGTTAGACATGGGTTTTCTTTCCATTTCCCTTGATTAATAGAAACAAAACTGTATCGGTATGATTTGTGGAGGGTTAGACATGGGTTTTCTTTCCATTTCCCTTGATTAATAGAAACAAAACTGTATAGGTATGATTTGTGGAGGGTTAGACATGGGTTTTCTTTCCATTTCCCTTGATTAATAGAAACAAAACTGTATAGGTATGATTTGTGGAGGGTTAGACATGGGTTTTCTTTCCATTTCCCTTGATTAATAGAAACAAAACTGTATAGGTATGATTTGTGGAGGGTTAGACATGGGTTTTCTTTCCATTTCCCTTGATTAATAGAAACAAAACTAACACAATATATGTTTTCCGAGATATACTATTTTTTATTTTATTTGATAGAATAATTGATAGATGACATCATGACGGTCACCTACACTGCGCAAGTTGCCAACGCGCGCTTCTGCGGGTTCTCCAAACTGCTCCTAGCCTGGAGGGGAAGTATCTACAAGGTCTTATGGAAGGAGTTCCTTGCTTTCTTCGCCATGTACACTGCCATCAGTGTCACTTACAGGTATGAGAGCCTTTGGCTACCAAGTTACATAATTATTTGAACTTCCCATTACCATTTGAAGATTTCAGTTTGTTTTAATTGGTGCACATTATTATGTAACTTTTACTTCTTAAGATTCTTCCTCTTTGATGACCAGAAGAGGTATTTTGAAAAACTGGCAATTTACTGCAACCACTATGCCAGTCTCATCCCCATGTCTTTTGTGCTAGGTGGGCAATATTACTAAATCAATAACACAGATTCTATTAGAATATTCTTCTATTCTAATATTCTTCTATTCTATAAGAAAATACCACCATTTATTACAGAACCATTTGCTGCTGTTTTCCAGGTTTTTACGTGACACTGGTGGTGAACCGCTGGTGGAATCAGTACACCCGCATTCCATTACCTGACCGCCTGATGTGCGTGCTCTCCGGCGGCCTGCAGGGTGTGGATGAGCGCGGGCGGCTGCTGCGACGCACCATGATGCGCTATGCAAGTCTGTCCGCGTTACTGATTTTGCGCTCGGTCAGCACCGCGGTGTTCAAACGCTTCCCGACCATGGACCACGTCGTGGAAGCAGGTAAATGTGTCATTCAGATGCAGCTAAGAGACTGCCTTTGAGGAGATATTGCACTTTCCAGATGTCGCCTTCAAGGTAAAATTGCACTTTGCAGATTTTCGGAATTCAAACACAAGAAAGTAGCCTACAGTGTACATCTGGATACACCATACCACTTGCAGTTTTGTCCTACATCCTGTGTCTTCCAAACACATACCTATAGTTTATGTAGCCGTCTAGCGGAGGTGAGTGGGACTCACGCTCTGTTACGGTGAGTGAATGAGGACCCAAAAGCGAACTAACTTAAACAGAGCTTCTTTAATAACCAAACATAGGTAGGCTCAGATAGACCGGCAGATTCCGACAGGACAGGACAAGGTTACAGCAAACATGACGATAGTCTGGTTCAGGCATGAAACACAACAAACAAGAATCCGACAAGGACAGGAACAAAAACAGAGAGAGATATAGGGGACTAATCAGAGGGAAAAGGGGAACAGGTGGGAGAAGGGGTGACGAGGTAGTCAAGAGGAGACAAGGAACAGCTGGGGGAAAGCGGGGGAGAAAAGGTAACCTAATACGACCAGCAGAGGGAGACAGGGTGAAAGGACAGGACAGAAAGACACAACATGACAGTACCCCCCCACTCACCGAGCGCCTCCTGGCGCACTCGAGGAGGAAACCTGGCGGCAACGGAGGAAATCCTCGATCAGCGCACGGTCCAGCACGTCCCGAGAGGGAACCCAACTCCTCTCCTCAGGACCGTACCCCTCCCAATCAACGAGGTACTGGTGACCACGGCCCCGAGGACGCATGTCCAAAATCCTGCGGACCCTGTAGATGGGTGCGCCCTCGACAAGGATGGGGGGGGGGGGGGGAAGACGAGCGGGGGCGCGAAGAACGGGCTTAATACAGGAGACATGGAAGACCGGGTGGACGCGACGAAGGTATCGCGGAAGAAGAAGTCGAACTGCGACAGGATTAATGACCCGAGAAATACGGAACGGACCAATGAACCGCGGGGTCAACTTGCGAGAAGCCGTCTTAAGGGGAAGGTTCTGAGTGGAGAGCCAAACTCTCTGACCGCGACAATATCTAGGACTCTTAGTTCTACGCTTATTAGCAGCCCTCACAGTCTGCGTCCTATAACGGCAAAGTGCAGACCTGACCCTCTTCCAGGTGCGCTCGCAACGTTGGACAAAAGCCTGAGCGGAGGGGACGCTGGACTCGGCGAACTGAGATGAGAACAGCGGAGGCTGGTACCCGAGGCTACTCTGAAAAGGAGATAGCCCGGTCGCAGACGAAGGAAGCGAGTTGTGGGCGTATTCTGCCCAGGGGAGCTGTTCTGACCAAGACGCAGGGTTGCGAAAAGAAAGACTGCGTAAGATGCGACCAATAGTCTGATTGGCCCGTTCTGCTTGACCGTTAGACTGGGGGTGAAAGCCGGAAGAGAGACTGACGGAAGCCCCAAGCAAACGGCAAAACTCCCTCCAAAATTGAGACGTGAATTGCGGACCTCTGTCCGAAACGACGTCTGACGGAAGGCCATGAATTCTGAAAACATTCTCGATGATGATTTGTGCCGTCTCTTTAGCAGAAGGAAGCTTAGCAAGGGGAATGAAATGAGCCGCCTTAGAGAACCTATCGACAACCGTAAGAATAACAGTCTTCCCCGCTGACGAAGGCAGTCCGGTGACAAAATCTAAGGCGATGTGAGACCACGGTCGAGAGGGAATGGGAAGCGGCCTGAGACGGCCGGCAGGAGGGGAGTTACCGGACTTAGTCTGCGCGCAGACCGAACAAGCAGCCACGAAACGACGCGTGTCATGCTCCCGGGTGGGCCACCAAAAACGCTGGCGAATGGAAGCAAGCGTACCCCGAACGCCAGGGTGGCCGGCTAACTTGGCAGAGTGAGCCCACTGAAGAACGGCCAGACGAGTAGGAACGGGAACGAAAAGAAGGTTCCTAGGACAAGCGCGCGGCGACGGAGTGTGAGTGAGCGCTTGCTTTACCTGCCTCTCAATTCCCCAGACAGTCAACCCGACAACACGCCCCTCAGGGAGAATCCCCTCGGGGTCAGTGGAGACTACTGAAGAACTGAAGAGACGAGATAAAGCATCAGGCTTGGTGTTCTTAGAGCCCGGACGATAAGAAATCACGAACTCGAAACGAGCGAAAAACAGCGCCCAACGCGCCTGACGCGCATTAAGTCGTTTGGCAGAACGGATGTACTCAAGGTTCCTATGGTCAGTCCAAACGACAAAAGGAACGGTCGCCCCCTCCAACCACTGTCGCCATTCGCCTAGGGCTAACCGGATGGCGAGCAGTTCGCGGTTTCCCACATCATAGTTACGTTCCGACGGCGACAGGCGATGAGAAAAATACGCGCATGGGTGGACCTTGTCGTCAGAGAGGGAGCGCTGAGAAAGAATGGCTCCCACGCCCACCTCTGACGCGTCAACCTCGACAACGAACTGTCTAGAGACGTCAGGTGTAAGGATAGGAGCGGATGTAAAACGATTCTTGAGGAGATCAAAAGCTCCCTGGGCGGAAACGGACCACTTAAAGCACGCCTTGACAGAAGTAAGGGCTGTGAGAGGAGCTGCCACCTGACCGAAATTACGGATGAAACGACGATAGAAGTTCGCGAAGCCGAGAAAGCGCTGCAGCTCGACGCGTGACTTAGGGGCGGGCCAATCAATGACAGCTTGGACCTTAGCGGGATCCATCTTAATGCCTTCAGCGGAAATAACAGAACCGAGAAATGTGACGGAGGAGGCATGAAAAGTGCACTTCTCAGCCTTCACAAAAAGACAATTCTCTAAAAGGCGCTGGAGGACACGTCGAACGTGCTGAAGATGAATCTGGAGTGACGGTGAAAAAATCAGGATATCGTCAAGGTAAACGAAAACAAAGATGTTCAGCATGTCTCTCAGGACATCATTGACTAATGCCTGAAAGACAGCTGGAGCGTTAGCGAGGCCGAAAGGAAGAACCCGGTATTCAAAGTGCCCTAACGGAGTGTTAAACGCCGTCTTCCACTCGTCCCCCTCCCTGATGCGCACGAGATGGTAAGCGTTACGAAGGTCCAACTTAGTGAAAAACCTGGCTCCCTGCAGGATCTCGAAGGCTGAAGACATAAGAGGAAGCGGATAACGATTCTTAACTGTTATGTCATTCAGCCCTCGATAATCTATGCAGGGGCGCAGAGACCCGTCCTTCTTCTTGACAAAAAAAAACCCCGCTCCGGCGGGAGAGGAGGAGGGGACTATGGTACCGGCGTCAAGAGCTACAGACAAATAATCCTCGAGAGCCTTACGTTCGGGAGCCGACAGAGAGTATAGTCTACCCCGGGGGGGAGTGGTTCCCGGAAGGAGATCAATACTACAATCATACGACCGGTGCGGAGGAAGAGAGGTGGCCCTGGACCGACTGAACACCGTGCGCAGATCGTGATATTCCTCCGGCACCCCTGTCAAATCACCAGGCTCCTCCTGTGAAGAAGAGACAGAGGAAACAGGAGGGATAGCAGACATTAAACATTTCACATGACAAGAGACGTTCCAGGAGAGGATAGAATTACTAGACCAATTAATGGAAGGATTATGACAAACTAGCCAGGGATGGCCCAAAACAACAGGTGTAAAAGGTGAACGAAAAATCAAAAAAGAAATGGTTTCGCTATGATTACCGGAAACAGTGAGGGTTAAAGGTAGCGTCTCACGCTGAATCCTGGGGAGAGGACTACCATCCAGGGCGAACAAGGCCGTGGACTCCCTTAACTGTCTGAGAGGAATGTCATGTTCCCGAGCCCAGGTCTCGTCCATAAAACAGCCCTCCGCCCCAGAGTCTATTAAGGCACTGCAGGAAGCTGACGAACCGGTCCAGCGTAGATGGACCGACAAGGTAGTGCAGGATCTTGAAGGAGAGACAGGAGTAGTAGCGCTCACCAGTAGCCCTCCGCTTACTGATGAGCTCTGGCTTTTACTGGACATGAAGTGACAAAATGACCAGCAGAACCGCAATAGAGACAGAGGCGGTTGGTGATTCTCCGTTCCCTCTCCTTAGTCGAGACGCGGATACCTCCCAGCTGCATAGGCTCAGCTCCCGAGCCGGCAGAGGAAGATGGTAGTGATGCGGAGAGGGGGGCAACGGAGAACGCGAGCTCCTTTCCACGAGCTCGGTGACGAAGATCAACCCGTCGCTCAATGCGAATAGCGAGTTCAATCAAGGAATCCACGCTGGAAGGAACCTCCCGGGAGAGAATCTCATCCTTTACCTCTGCGCGGAGACCCTCCAGAAGACGAGCGAGCAAAGCCGGCTCGTTCCAGCCACTGGAGGCAGCAAGAGTGCGAAACTCAATAGAGTAGTCTGTTATGGATCGATTGCCTTGACATAGGGAAGACAGGGCCCTGGAAGCCTCCTCCCCAAAAACAGATCGATCAAAAACCCGTATCATCTCCTCCTTAAAGTCCTGATACTGGTTAGTACACTCAGCCCTTGCCTCCCAGATTGCCGTGCCCCACTCACGAGCCCGTCCAGTAAGGAGAGATATGACGTAGGCGACACGAGCAGTGCTCCTGGCGTAAGTGTTGGGCTGGAGAGAAAACACAATATCACACTGGGTGAGGAACGAGCGGCATTCAGTGGGCTCCCCAGAGTAACACGGCGGTTTATTGATTCTGGGCTCCGGAGATTCGAAAGCCCTGGAAGTGGCCGGTGGATCGAGGCGGAGATGGTGAACCTGTTCTGTGAGGTTGGAGACTTGGGTGGCCAGGGTCTCAACGGCATGTCGAGCAGCAGACAATTCCTGCTCGTGTCTGCCTAGCATCGCTCCCTGGATCTCGACGGCTGAGTGGAGAGGATCCGAAGTCGCTGGGTCCATTCTTGGTCGGATTCTTCTGTTACGGTGAGTGAATGAGGACCCAAAAGCGAACTAACTTAAACAGAGCTTCTTTAATAACCAAACATAGGTAGGCTCAGATAGACCGGCAGATTCCGACAGGACAGGACAAGGTTACAGCAAACATGACGATAGTCTGGTTCAGGCATGAAACACAACAAACAAGAATCCGACAAGGACAGGAACAAAAACAGAGAGAGATATAGGGGACTAATCAGAGGGAAAAGGGGAACAGGTGGGAGAAGGGGTGACGAGGTAGTCAAGAGGAGACAAGGAACAGCTGGGGGAAAGCGGGGGAGAAAAGGTAACCTAATACGACCAGCAGAGGGAGACAGGGTGAAAGGACAGGACAGAAAGACACAACATGACAGTACCCCCCCACTCACCGAGCGCCTCCTGGCGCACTCGAGGAGGAAACCTGGCGGCAACGGAGGAAATCCTCGATCAGCGCACGGTCCAGCACGTCCCGAGAGGGAACCCAACTCCTCTCCTCAGGACCGTACCCCTCCCAATCAACGAGGTACTGGTGACCACGGCCCCGAGGACGCATGTCCAAAATCCTGCGGACCCTGTAGATGGGTGCGCCCTCGACAAGGATGGGGGGGGGGGGGGGAAGACGAGCGGGGGCGCGAAGAACGGGCTTAATACAGGAGACATGGAAGACCGGGTGGACGCGACGAAGGTATCGCGGAAGAAGAAGTCGAACTGCGACAGGATTAATGACCCGAGAAATACGGAACGGACCAATGAACCGCGGGGTCAACTTGCGAGAAGCCGTCTTAAGGGGAAGGTTCTGAGTGGAGAGCCAAACTCTCTGACCGCGACAATATCTAGGACTCTTAGTTCTACGCTTATTAGCAGCCCTCACAGTCTGCGTCCTATAACGGCAAAGTGCAGACCTGACCCTCTTCCAGGTGCGCTCGCAACGTTGGACAAAAGCCTGAGCGGAGGGGACGCTGGACTCGGCGAACTGAGATGAGAACAGCGGAGGCTGGTACCCGAGGCTACTCTGAAAAGGAGATAGCCCGGTCGCAGACGAAGGAAGCGAGTTGTGGGCGTATTCTGCCCAGGGGAGCTGTTCTGACCAAGACGCAGGGTTGCGAAAAGAAAGACTGCGTAAGATGCGACCAATAGTCTGATTGGCCCGTTCTGCTTGACCGTTAGACTGGGGGTGAAAGCCGGAAGAGAGACTGACGGAAGCCCCAAGCAAACGGCAAAACTCCCTCCAAAATTGAGACGTGAATTGCGGACCTCTGTCCGAAACGACGTCTGACGGAAGGCCATGAATTCTGAAAACATTCTCGATGATGATTTGTGCCGTCTCTTTAGCAGAAGGAAGCTTAGCAAGGGGAATGAAATGAGCCGCCTTAGAGAACCTATCGACAACCGTAAGAATAACAGTCTTCCCCGCTGACGAAGGCAGTCCGGTGACAAAATCTAAGGCGATGTGAGACCACGGTCGAGAGGGAATGGGAAGCGGCCTGAGACGGCCGGCAGGAGGGGAGTTACCGGACTTAGTCTGCGCGCAGACCGAACAAGCAGCCACGAAACGACGCGTGTCATGCTCCCGGGTGGGCCACCAAAAACGCTGGCGAATGGAAGCAAGCGTACCCCGAACGCCAGGGTGGCCGGCTAACTTGGCAGAGTGAGCCCACTGAAGAACGGCCAGACGAGTAGGAACGGGAACGAAAAGAAGGTTCCTAGGACAAGCGCGCGGCGACGGAGTGTGAGTGAGCGCTTGCTTTACCTGCCTCTCAATTCCCCAGACAGTCAACCCGACAACACGCCCCTCAGGGAGAATCCCCTCGGGGTCAGTGGAGGCTACTGAAGAACTGAAGAGACGAGATAAAGCATCAGGCTTGGTGTTCTTAGAGCCCGGACGATAAGAAATCACGAACTCGAAACGAGCGAAAAACAGCGCCCAACGCGCCTGACGCGCATTAAGTCGTTTGGCAGAACGGATGTACTCAAGGTTCCTATCGTCAGTCCAAACGACAAAAGGAACGGTCGCCCCCTCCAACCACTGTCGCCATTCGCCTAGGGCTAACCGGATGGCGAGCAGTTCGCGGTTTCCCACATCATAGTTACGTTCCGACGGCGACAGGCGATGAGAAAAATACGCGCATGGGTGGACCTTGTCGTCAGAGAGGGAGCGCTGAGAAAGAATGGCTCCCACGCCCACCTCTGACGCGTCAACCTCGACAACGAACTGTCTAGAGACGTCAGGTGTAAGGATAGGAGCGGATGTAAAACGATTCTTGAGGAGATCAAAAGCTCCCTGGGCGGAAACGGACCACTTAAAGCACGCCTTGACAGAAGTAAGGGCTGTGAGAGGAGCTGCCACCTGACCGAAATTACGGATGAAACGACGATAGAAGTTCGCGAAGCCGAGAAAGCGCTGCAGCTCGACGCGTGACTTAGGGGCGGGCCAATCAATGACAGCTTGGACCTTAGCGGGATCCATCTTAATGCCTTCAGCGGAAATAACAGAACCGAGAAATGTGACGGAGGAGGCATGAAAAGTGCACTTCTCAGCCTTCACAAAAAGACAATTCTCTAAAAGGCGCTGGAGGACACGTCGAACGTGCTGAAGATGAATCTGGAGTGACGGTGAAAAAATCAGGATATCGTCAAGGTAAACGAAAACAAAGATGTTCAGCATGTCTCTCAGGACATCATTGACTAATGCCTGAAAGACAGCTGGAGCGTTAGCGAGGCCGAAAGGAAGAACCCGGTATTCAAAGTGCCCTAACGGAGTGTTAAACGCCGTCTTCCACTCGTCCCCCTCCCTGATGCGCACGAGATGGTAAGCGTTACGAAGGTCCAACTTAGTGAAAAACCTGGCTCCCTGCAGGATCTCGAAGGCTGAAGACATAAGAGGAAGCGGATAACGATTCTTAACTGTTATGTCATTCAGCCCTCGATAATCTATGCAGGGGCGCAGAGACCCGTCCTTCTTCTTGACAAAAAAAAACCCCGCTCCGGCGGGAGAGGAGGAGGGGACTATGGTACCGGCGTCAAGAGCTACAGACAAATAATCCTCGAGAGCCTTACGTTCGGGAGCCGACAGAGAGTATAGTCTACCCCGGGGGGGAGTGGTTCCCGGAAGGAGATCAATACTACAATCATACGACCGGTGCGGAGGAAGAGAGGTGGCCCTGGACCGACTGAACACCGTGCGCAGATCGTGATATTCCTCCGGCACCCCTGTCAAATCACCAGGCTCCTCCTGTGAAGAAGAGACAGAGGAAACAGGAGGGATAGCAGACATTAAACATTTCACATGACAAGAGACGTTCCAGGAGAGGATAGAATTACTAGACCAATTAATGGAAGGATTATGACAAACTAGCCAGGGATGGCCCAAAACAACAGGTGTAAAAGGTGAACGAAAAATCAAAAAAGAAATGGTTTCGCTATGATTACCGGAAACAGTGAGGGTTAAAGGTAGCGTCTCACGCTGAATCCTGGGGAGAGGACTACCATCCAGGGCGAACAAGGCCGTGGACTCCCTTAACTGTCTGAGAGGAATGTCATGTTCCCGAGCCCAGGTCTCGTCCATAAAACAGCCCTCCGCCCCAGAGTCTATTAAGGCACTGCAGGAAGCTGACGAACCGGTCCAGCGTAGATGGACCGACAAGGTAGTGCAGGATCTTGAAGGAGAGACAGGAGTAGTAGCGCTCACCAGTAGCCCTCCGCTTACTGATGAGCTCTGGCTTTTACTGGACATGAAGTGACAAAATGACCAGCAGAACCGCAATAGAGACAGAGGCGGTTGGTGATTCTCCGTTCCCTCTCCTTAGTCGAGACGCGGATACCTCCCAGCTGCATAGGCTCAGCTCCCGAGCCGGCAGAGGAAGATGGTAGTGATGCGGAGAGGGGGGCAACGGAGAACGCGAGCTCCTTTCCACGAGCTCGGTGACGAAGATCAACCCGTCGCTCAATGCGAATAGCGAGTTCAATCAAGGAATCCACGCTGGAAGGAACCTCCCGGGAGAGAATCTCATCCTTTACCTCTGCGCGGAGACCCTCCAGAAGACGAGCGAGCAAAGCCGGCTCGTTCCAGCCACTGGAGGCAGCAAGAGTGCGAAACTCAATAGAGTAGTCTGTTATGGATCGATTGCCTTGACATAGGGAAGACAGGGCCCTGGAAGCCTCCTCCCCAAAAACAGATCGATCAAAAACCCGTATCATCTCCTCCTTAAAGTCCTGATACTGGTTAGTACACTCAGCCCTTGCCTCCCAGATTGCCGTGCCCCACTCACGAGCCCGTCCAGTAAGGAGAGATATGACGTAGGCGACACGAGCAGTGCTCCTGGCGTAAGTGTTGGGCTGGAGAGAAAACACAATATCACACTGGGTGAGGAACGAGCGGCATTCAGTGGGCTCCCCAGAGTAACACGGCGGTTTATTGATTCTGGGCTCCGGAGATTCGAAAGCCCTGGAAGTGGCCGGTGGATCGAGGCGGAGATGGTGAACCTGTTCTGTGAGGTTGGAGACTTGGGTGGCCAGGGTCTCAACGGCATGTCGAGCAGCAGACAATTCCTGCTCGTGTCTGCCTAGCATCGCTCCCTGGATCTCGACGGCTGAGTGGAGAGGATCCGAAGTCGCTGGGTCCATTCTTGGTCGGATTCTTCTGTTACGGTGAGTGAATGAGGACCCAAAAGCGAACTAACTTAAACAGAGCTTCTTTAATAACCAAACATAGGTAGGCTCAGATAGACCGGCAGATTCCGACAGGACAGGACAAGGTTACAGCAAACATGACGATAGTCTGGTTCAGGCATGAAACACAACAAACAAGAATCCGACAAGGACAGGAACAAAAACAGAGAGAGATATAGGGGACTAATCAGAGGGAAAAGGGGAACAGGTGGGAGAAGGGGTGACGAGGTAGTCAAGAGGAGACAAGGAACAGCTGGGGGAAAGCGGGGGAGAAAAGGTAACCTAATACGACCAGCAGAGGGAGACAGGGTGAAAGGACAGGACAGAAAGACACAACATGACACGCTCTGGTGATGAGGTAGCCCTGCCTGGAACTTTAATCAGTGTCACCCTCGGTCCAATTTCCTCTTGGCCTAATTAAGACATTGGGTTTCAAAGCAGTACATGGGGGTTCCGACCTCACATGTGACAGATACACTCCCCTCTCCTCAGGGTTCATGACCAAGGAGGAGCGGAAGAAGTTTGAGAGCCTCAAGTCCCCCTATAACAAGTACTGGATTCCCTGTGTGTGGTTCACTAACCTGGCCGCCCTGGCCCGCTGTGAGGGCAGGATTAAGGACGACAGCACCCTCAAACTAGTGCTGGAGGTAGTCTACAATACAACACACATAAAGCGACATAGTGATAAACCACATTATGTCAATAGTTATATGACATGAATAAGCTGTACCCGACTTACATACTGACTGAACCTTACACAAAAACAATACATTCAACAAAAACGATAACTTACATTTGTGTGCTTGTCTGTTTATGTCGGCAGGAGCTCAATCATTTCAGAGGGAACTGCAGTATGCTTTTCCATTACGACATGATCAGTGTTCCCCTGGTCTACACTCAGGTTTGTGTTTGTGTTTGTGTGTGTGTATATGTGTGTGTGTGTGTATGTGTGTGTGTGTGTGTGTGTGTGTATGTGTGTGTGTGTGTGTGTGTGTATGTGTGTGTATGTGTGTGTGTGTGTATATGTGTGTGTGTGTGTGTGTGTGTGTGTATGTGTGTGTATGTTTATGTGGATGTGTGTGTGTGTATGTGTGTGTGTGTGTGTGTGTGTGTGTGTGTGTATGTGTGTGTGTATGTGTATGTGTGTATGTGTATGTATGTGTGTGTGTGTGTGTGTATGTGTGTGTGTGTGTGTGTGTGTGTGTATGTGCATGCAGGTGATTGCACATACAATCATTGTAGAATTTTCTCTGTCGGCATCACTCATTCGGTGTCCTATGTTCTCGTCTCCACCATCCCTATAGGTGGTGACTCTGGCCGTGTACAGTTTTTTCTTCGTGTGTCTGATAGGACGTCAGTTCCTGGACCCCACACAGGGCTACCTGGGTCATGACCTGGACCTGTACGTCCCCATCTTCACTCTGCTACAGTTCTTCTTCTATGCTGGCTGGCTCAAGGTCAGTGGAAGTTCATTGTTGTGTTCTCTAGGTAGCAAATGGAAGAAAACCAGACTGAAACAGGGAGAGGCTACCAAAAACAATTATTATTATTTTTTCGTTGCAAAATGTTTTAAAACATTTCCCTTGCGTGCCCCAACGAACATGACCATTTTTAAAATGTTTTTCAGGTAGCAGAGCAGTTGATAAACCCATTTGGAGAGGACGATGATGACTTTGAGACCAACTGGCTGATCGACAGGAACTTCCAGGTTCATATTGAATCACATGTACTGCTATCCTTCTCACAACCCCCCGTTGTTATCTTAGATGTAATATATGCATGTATATGGTAATACTTCATATATGTGATATTATAAATATACCACATGCAACCCGTAATAAGACCAAGCAATTAGCCCATTAAATGAATTAAATGGAAAAATAATATAGATCGCAATATGCAAGACCATGGTTAAACCATGTGCTATCAAGTATTATGCGTTTAGCTGACTAAGATCAAAAGATTGGTCATAAAATCAAAGATCAAAGCAAATATAATTTAATAACTTTGTAAAATGAATGGTTTCACATACAAGACATAACGATTAAGCTACAAGGCAATACTGACATTAACAAAGCATTAGTCTAGGCATAACGATTAAGCTACAAGGCAATACTGACATTAACAAAGCATTAGTCTAGGCATAAAGATTAAGCTACAAGGCAATACTGACATTAACAAAGCATTAGTCTAGGCATAAAGATTAAGCTACAAGGCAATACTGACATTAACAAAGCATTAGTCTAGGCATAAAGATTAAGCTACAAGGCAATACTGACATTAACAAAGCATTAGTCTAGGCATAAAGATTAAGCTACAAGGCAATACTGACATTAACAAAGCATTAGTCTAGGCATAAAGATTAAGCTACAAGGCAAGACTGACATTAACAAAGCATTAGTCTAGGCATAAAGATTAAGCTACAAGGCAAGACTGACATTAACAAAGCATTAGTCTAGGCATAAAGATTAAGCTACAAGGCAAGACTGACATTAACAAAGCATTAGTCTAGGCATAAAGATTAAGCTACAAGGCAAGACTGACATTAACAAAGCATTAGTCTAGGCATAAAGATTAAGCTACAAGGCAATACTGACATTAACAAAGCATTAGTCTAGGCATAAAGATTAAGCTACAAGGCAAGACTGACATTAACAAAGCATTAGTCTAGGCATAAAGATCCAGTGGTGTAAAAAGTACCCCATTGTCATACTTGAGTAAAAGTAAAGATACATTCACAGAGAATGACTCAAGTAAAAGTGAAAGTCACCCAGTAAAATACTACTTGAGTAAAAGTCTAAAAGTATAAATCATTTAAAATTCCTTATATTATGCAAACCAGACAGCACCATTTTCTTGTTTGTTTTTTAATTTATGGTGGCCCACTCCGACACTCAGACATAATTTACAAACGAAGCGTGTGTGTTTAGTAAGTCCACCAGATGGCACTAGCGATGACCAGGGGTGTTCTCTTGATAAGTGTGTGAATTGCACCATTTTCTTGTCCTGCTAAGGAGCATTCACTACTTTTGGGAGTCAGGGAAAATGTATGGAGTAAAAAGTATATACTTTTCTTTAGGAATGTAGTGAAGTAAAAGTAAAATTAGTCTAAAAATATAAATAGTAAAGAAAGTACAGATACCCCCAAAACTACTTAAGTAGTACTTCAAAATATTCCTGAGAGGACCATAAAACACCTTTGCACAGAGTAATTTAGAGTTCACCCTCCTGCTAAGGAGCATTCACTACTTTATACAAGTTACCACAGAGATCATCCACTGAACAAAAATATGAACGCAACATGCAACAATTTTAAAGGTTTTACTGAGTTACAGTTCATAAAAGGAAATCTGTCAATTGAAATAAATTCATTAGGCCCTAATCTATGGATTTCACATGACTGGAATACAGATAATTTGCAAATAAATTCATTAAAAATCCTACAATGTGATTTTCTGGATTTTTTTTCTAATTTTGTCTGTCATAGTTGAAGTGTACCTATGATGAAAATTACAGGCCTCTCTCATCTTTTTAAGTGGGAGAACTTGCACAATTGGTGGCTGACTAAATACTTTTTTGCCCCACTGTACATACATATTGCCTCAGAGTCTTTAAGGTACACGTTTCAGATAGATACCAGACATGGATACTATATCTTTATTTTATAGTAGTCAGTCCTCTGTAACAGAGAGATACATTTTGGCCCCTCAGAGGGGAAGGGCTTGCAAGTCCTTGAGCATTGTCCTTTGTGCTTTCCTTGTGTTACTGGCCATTTGCTATGCAGCTCCAGGTGACAGAGAGCACATAAATTAGGGCCGAGCCTACACTTGTACATGAGTGGGATAAGTACTTTTGAAACATTCAAAGTGAGAGAATAAAATGGTGGGGTGAAAGGAAATTTCAACAGAAGAGTTTCTTGGAACTTCCCTCATCTGAAACTGAAGAGGTTGAGTGTGTGTTTCCTCAGGTCTCCATGATGGCAGTCGATGAGATGTATGGGGATCTTCCCATCATGGAAAGAGACCGATATTGGAACGACTCTAACCCTCGTCCTCCCTACACTGCAGCAACTCTATTCAGGCTGCGCAAACCCTCCTTCCAGGGCTCCACCTTCGACATGGCGTGAGTCTCTATTCTATTTTATTCTATTCTATTTTTGGGGCAAGTGCAATACATTTCTACAATACACCTCAAATATGTGTTCACCTCGTTGCAAGCAAGGATATTCCGTATGTGTGTCTTACAAGTCCAAAGATGATTAGTTGTATGTTTGTAACCTTGCTAACACTTCTGTATGGCCCTAAGGGCATTATTTAAGTTGTAGTGATTTGAATTGAGTCTGTCCCCTCCAGGATTCCCAAAGAGGAGATGCACTTCGCGCCCCTGGCGGATATCACTGAGAACGTGGAGTCTCAGGGTGGGGGTCACCACCCCAACATGGCCCTGTTCAACCGGCTCCTCTTCACTGCCCCGTCCCCCACGGGACTCATTGGAGGGGCGCTGCGCCGCACCTCCGCCCAGCTCCAAAGGTTCCGCCGTCGCTCCGGGATGTACCCGCCCTCGTTCAGCGATGAAGAGGGTGAGGACGAGGATGATGAAGGTGGGAAGACTTTGTGGCCGTCTGGGGGCTCGCTGCCGTCTGTTTTGGGTCAGGATACTCAGAGTACCATATGTAGTTGTGGAGGGGTGTTTAATGCTAGGACCCCCCTCATGGAGGTACAGTTTGGGGTTGGGGTGGAGAGATGTGGGGACGCCCTTCAAAGCCAGGAAGAGATTATGGAAGAAGAGGAAGAAGAAAAGGATGAGGGGAACATCCAGAAGGGGGCAGAGAAAGAGAAGATGGAGGAAGGGAACACTGAGGTGACAGGAGATATTCAAAGCCGCATGCCACTGCTCCCATCACCCCTCCAGCCTTCCAGAGACAGAGGCCAAACATCCATCAGACAACCCCAGGATAAGACACCCAGACCAGCCTCGACAACCCCCTCCAGCCCCCTAGCCCCCAGAATCATCCACCCCCGTTCCACAGCCTGCTCCACCCAAGACCTTTTCATCTCTGAACCAATCACAGAGCAGAGCACAATGATCCCCGCCATTCCCAAGCCGCCCATTGGTGGAGCCAAGATGTCTTTCCTCACTGTGCCGTCCTACAGCGCCCCAAAGCGCCATAGGAGCGTCAGCATGGGGTCAGAGTCCCCATCGGCTCCGAAACGACAAACTGCACCCTGTTCTAGCCAAAATTAGTGCACTACTTAGGGAATAGGATGCCATTTCAGAACCGGACTATGAGTAAGGGAGAACATACACACTTCTGTCCAACTGGGACCAACACATTACACTGAACAGCTAGGTCATATGTCACTGTAGTATGTTCATGAGAAATCACTGGTCTATAGATCATGTGCATGAAGTTCATCCTACTGATCAATCCACCCAGATGCTACAAGGTTGGGCTGCAGCTTTCACTGTGTTCACCAATCTTACACTGTACATTTACTTTAGATGAATGATTTTTCACCTTGTTACGTTGTTATGAATTATAATGAATTATAATGAGGTAAATAAAAAGAAAAGACAAATCTTTCTTGCCATAGTTCCATTTCTGTTGCTATGAGACACAATAGTTTGGGATGACAGCAGATATGTGAGACAATACAGTCAAATTAAATCTGGAGAAAATGAGCGCTATACTGTAAGTCATGTTGATATTTTATTCGAAGCACAAAAATCCATTGGCAACACATTGTAATAGTGATGGTCCTTTACTGTCCTATCTATTCCTTAGACTTTAGATTCAAACTGAGATGGACAAAAAACGAACACCAATACCATTTGACCAGCAGGTGGCGCCAATGTTACATAGAATATATATTTTTATCATCCAAGATTTTTTTAAACAGCCACAAAAATCCCATCAACATCCTCTTCCAACGTTCCTTGTCCATCCAGTGTCAATCCCACCATCCCCAACAGAGGGACCTCTCCCTCCATCTCTCCCTCCTATCTGGGCTGTAGCTTGGGAAAGAGCCCCATGCCTCTCCTGCTCCTGGCCTGGGTGGACTGCCTCTGCTGGGCCAGGAAGGACTGGGCTTGGCCTGGAGGCCTGCAAGAGCCCTCAGACAGCCTCAGCTCCTGCTGCTGGAGAGTCACACACTGGAGGGGATGCATAAAAACGAATTTCTCATTCAAACAGTAGAGTCCGCTCAGGAGTGACATACACATGGTTTAACAATAACATTCAGTCCTCACTTTTCCAACTTTCTGCATTTGAAATGAGACCCTATACCCTATATAGTGGACTAGTTTTGGGGTAATGCACTATATAGGGAATAGGTTACTATTTAGGACATCAACAATAGTATACATTCTCACACACTCACCATACTGTACCAGTCTGTAATAGTGAGTTTTTCCTCTTGGTCTTGTCTGGACATGATCCTCTCATGTGAGTCCTGGAACATCAACAGATAGAGTAACATCAATATATTTTTTAGAGGCTATACAATTAAGAGCATTGGGTGGTGCATTAAAGATTTACCACAGATGATGGCGTATGACAAACATAGTTCTGAAATCAGGCCAAACACTCACTTCTTTGACAGCTGTCATGATGACATCACAGGAAATAGTCTCCTCTTCAGTCATCATCTTCTAACTGTATCACAACGATGCCCGTAAAACATCAGCACTCCTACCAAACCACCAAAACAGGGCCACTGACTGACCACTAGCCAAACAGCAACATCTAGCCAGAGAAATTGTATCACATTAATAGTCAAATCAAATTGTTTTGGTCACATACCCTCGTAAAACTGACTATCCGACCGATCCTCGACTTCGGCGATGTCATTTACAAAATAGCTTCCAATACTCTACTCAGTAAACTGGATGCAGTCTATCACAGTGCCATCCGTTTTGTCACCAAAGCCCCTTATACCACCCACCACTGCGACCTGTATGCTTTAGTCGGCTGGCCCTCGTGACATATTCGTAGCGAGGGCCAGCTAGGTAAAGCTCCGCTTAATCTCAGCTCACTGGTCACGATAACAACACCACCCGTAGCACGCTCTCCAGCAGGTATATCTCACTGGTCATCCCCAAAGCCAACACCTCCTTTGGCCGACTTTCCTTCCAGTTCTCTGCTGCCAATGACTGGAACGAATTACAAAAATCGCTGAAGCTGGAGACTTATATTCCCCTCACTAACTTTAAACATCAGCTATCTGACCAGCTAACCGATCGCTGCAGCTGTACACAGCCCATCAGTAAATAGCCCATCCAATCTACCTACCTCATCCCCATAGTGTTTTTATTTACTTTTCTGCTCTTTTGCACACCAGTATCACTACTTGCACATCATCTGCTCATCTATCACTCCAGTGTTAATTTTCTGAACTGTAATTACTTCGCTACTATGGCCAATTCATTGACTTACCTCCCTACGCCATTTGCACACACTGTATATAGACTTTCTATTTTTTTATATTGCGTTATTGACTGTACGTTTGTTTATGTGTAACTCTGTGTTGTTGTTTGTGTCGCACTGCTTTGCTTCATCTTGGCCAGGTCGCAGTTGTAAATGAGAACTTGTTCTCAACTAGCCTACCTGGTTCAATAAAAATAAATACTTTTTTTTAATTGCAGGTGTAGCAAAATGCTTGTGTTCCTAGCTCCAACAATCAGCAACCCTGATCTAAACACTGATCAACACACCGACCTAACCGCTTGCGAGTCACTGCCCAGCCTCTCTCTTCAACCAAACTACTTTCTAGCCAGAATATAACCACAACGCCAAACACTAATAAACACACCAACCTTACATCCAGCCAGGCGCTGACCCTCTCTGCTCTCTCTTCAGCCCGGTCCAATCCACATGGGGGGAAGAGGCCCTGGCTGGTATTGTTCAGAGTGAGAGACAATGGAGAGGTAGGCTTTGGTAGTCTGGCTCTTCCCTGTGGCCACATATGCTTTACTGCTGATCAGGGCACATTCAATATTGAACGTCCACATTCAGACGGTCACAGGGGGGATTTGTAGGTAAGCACCAGAAAGCAAGCATCCTGTTTAGATGGTGTACTTGAACATTTGGCTGTCTCATTGTCATGTACTGTCATGTTGTGTCTTGTCTCTGTCCTTTCCCTTCACCCTGTCTCCCTCTGCTGGTCGTTGTTAGGTTACCTTTTCTCCCCCTCTTTCCCCCAGCTGTGCCTTGTCTCCTACTAACCACCTCGTCACCCCTTTTCCCACCTGTTCCCTTTTTCCCTCTGATTAGGTCCCTATATCTCTCTCTGTTTCTGCTCCTGTCCTTGTCGGATTCTTGTTTGTTGTGTTTCATGCCTGAACCAGACTGTCGTCATGTTTGCTGTAACCTTGTCTTGTCCTGTCGGAATCTGCCGGTCCGTCTGAGCCTACCTATGTTTGGTAATTAAAGAAGCTCTGTTTAAGTTAATTCGCTTTTGGGTCCTCATTCACGCACCGTAACAGAAGAATCCGACCAAGAATGGACCCAGCGACTTCGGATCCTCTCCACTCAGCCGTCGGGATCCAGGGAGCGATGCTAGGCAGACACGAGCAGGAATTGTCTGCTGCTCGACATGCCGTTGAGACCCTGGCCACCCAAGTCTCCAACCTCACAGAACAGGTTCACCATCTCCGCCTCGATCCACCGGCCACTTCCAGGGCTTTCGAATCTCCGGAGCCCAGAATCAATAACCCGCCGTGTTACTCTGGGGAGCCCACTGAATGCCGCTCGTTCCTCACCCAGTGTGATATTGTGTTTTCTCTCCAGCCCTACACTTTCTCCAGGAGCACTGCTCGTGTCGCCTACGTCATATCTCTCCTTATTGGACGGGCTCGTGAGTGGGGCACGGCAATCTGGGAGGCAAGGGCTGAGTGTACTAACCAGTATCAGGACTTTAAGGAGGAGATGATACGGGTTTTTGATCGATCTGTTTTTGGGGAGGAGGCTTCCAGGGCCCTGTCTTCCCTATGTCAAGGTAATCGATCCATAACAGACTACTCTATTGAGTTTCGCACTCTTGCTGCCTCCAGTGGCTGGAACGAGCCGGCTTTGCTCGCTCGTTTTCTGGAGGGTCTCCGCGCAGAGGTAAAGGATGAGATTCTCTCCCGGGAGGTTCCTTCCAGCGTGGATTCCTTGATTGAACTCGCTATTCGCATTGAGCGACGGGTTGATCTTCGTCACCGAGCTCGTGGAAAGGAGCTCGCGTTCTCCGTTGCCCCCCTCTCCGCATCACTACCATCTTCCTCTGCCGGCTCGGGTGCTGAGCCCATGCAGCTGGGAGGTATCCGCATCTCGACTAAGGAGAGGGAACGGAGAATCACCAACCGCCTCTGTCTCTATTGCGGTTCCGCTGGTCATTTTGTCACTTCATGTCCAGTAAAAGGCCAGAGCTCATCAGTAAGCGGAGGGCTACTGGTGAGCGCTACTACTCCTGTCTCTCCTTCAAGATCCTGCACTACCTTGTCGGTCCATCTACGCTGGACCGTTTCGTCAGCTTCCTGCAGTGCCTTAATAGACTCTGGGGCGGAGGGCTGTTTTATGGACGAGACCTGGGCTCGGGAACATGACATTCCTCTCAGACAGTTAAAGGAGCCCACGGCCTTGTTCGCCCTGGATGGTAGTCCTCTCCCCAGGATTCAGCGTGAGACGCTACCTTTAACCCTCACTGTTTCTGGTAATCATAGTGAAACCATTTCTTTTTTAATTTTTCGTTCACCTTTTACACCTGTTGTTTTGGGCCATCCCTGGCTAGTTTGTCATAATCCTTCCATTAATTGGTCTAGTAATTCTATCCTCTCCTGGAACGTCTCTTGTCATGTGAAATGTTTAATGTCTGCTATCCCTCCTGTTTCCTCTGTCTCTTCTTCACAGGAGGAGCCTGGTGATTTGACAGGGGTGCCGGAGGAATATCACGATCTGCGCACGGTGTTCAGTCGGTCCAGGGCCACCTCTCTTCCTCCACACCGGTCGTATGATTGTAGTATTGATCTCCTTCCGGGAACCACCCCCCCCCCCCGGGGTAGACTATACTCTCTGTCGGCTCCCGAACGTAAGGCTCTCGAAGATTATTTGTCTGTAGCTCTTGACGCCGGTACCATAGTCCCCTCCTCCTCTCCCGCCGGAGCGGGGTTTTTTTTTGTCAAGAAGAAGGACGGGTCTCTGCGCCCCTGCATAGATTATCGAGGGCTGAATGACATAACAGTGAAGAATCGTTATCCGCTTCCTCTTATGTCTTCAGCCTTCGAGATCCTGCAGGGAGCCAGGTTTTTCACTAAGTTGGACCTTCGTAACGCTTACCATCTCGTGCGCATCAGGGAGGGGGACGAGTGGAAGACGGCGTTTAACACTCCGTTAGGGCACTTTGAATACCGGGTTCTTCCTTTCGGCCTCGCTAACGCTCCAGCTGTCTTTCAGGCATTAGTCAATGATGTCCTGAGAGACATGCTGAACATCTTTGTTTTCGTTTACCTTGACGATATCCTGATTTTTTCACCGTCACTCCAGATTCATGTTCAGCACGTTCGACGTGTCCTCCAGCGCCTTTTAGAGAATTGTCTTTTTGTGAAGGCTGAGAAGTGCACTTTTCATGCCTCCTCCGTCACATTTCTCGGTTCTGTTATTTCCGCTGAAGGCATTAAGATGGATCCCGCTAAGGTCCAAGCTGTCATTGATTGGCCCGTCCCTAAGTCACGCGTCGAGCTGCAGCGCTTTCTCGGCTTCGCGAACTTCTATCGTCGTTTCATCCGTAATTTCGGTCAGGTGGCAGCTCCTCTCACAGCCCTTACTTCTGTCAAGACGTGCTTTAAGTGGTCCGTTTCCGCCCAGGGAGCTTTTGATCTCCTCAAGAATCGTTTTACATCCGCTCCTATCCTTGTTACACCTGACGTCTCTAGACAGTTCGTTGTCGAGGTTGATGCGTCAGAGGTGGGCGTGGGAGCCATTCTTTCTCAGCGCTCCCTCTCTGACGACAAGGTCCACCCATGCGCGTATTTTTCTCATCGCCTGTCGCCGTCGGAACGTAACTATGATGTGGGTAACCGCGAACTGCTCGCCATCCGGTTAGCCCTAGGCGAATGGCGACAGTGGTTGGAGGGGGCGACCGTTCCTTTTGTCGTTTGGACTGACCATAGGAACCTTGAGTACATCCGTTCTGCCAAACGACTTAATGCGCGTCAGGCGCGTTGGGCGCTGTTTTTCGCTCGTTTCGAGTTCGTGATTTCTTATCGTCCGGGCTCTAAGAACACCAAGCCTGATGCTTTGTCTCGTCTCTTCAGTTCTTCAGTAGCCTCCACTGACCCCGAGGGGATTCTCCCTGAGGGGCGTGTTGTCGGGTTGACTGTCTGGGGAATTGAGAGGCAGGTAAAGCAAGCGCTCACTCACACTCCGTCGCCGCGCGCTTGTCCTAGGAACCTTCTTTTCGTTCCCGTTCCTACTCGTCTGGCCGTTCTTCAGTGGGCTCACTCTGCCAAGTTAGCCGGCCACCCTGGCGTTCGGGGTACGCTTGCTTCCATTCGCCAGCGTTTTTGGTGGCCCACCCGGGAGCATGACACGCGTCGTTTCGTGGCTGCTTGTTCGG